>NC_061814.1:7727180-8056618 GCF_021462225.1 Girardinichthys multiradiatus
AAGCTGCCAAATTCCCAGGGTACTTTATTGTGAACACACATCCTTCACACATGCCTGGAGAACACTGGTTGGCTCTGACTCTGGAAGAGAATGGCGAATTGAATGAATTTAATATTTTTTTTCATCTTCTGCAATTCAGCATACATTGGCTGAAAAGATGTGTAAATCCGCACAATATTTTCTGGAACAACATCCATGACATGGTTACAATTCTGCAAAACACTTTTTACAAAAAAGGTTTTTCCGCAACCGCTGGGTCCTATTATCATACATGAGAAAGGCGCTCTAAATCTAGGATCAAAATCAACCTCCTGTAAATCGGCAGAATGCAACATTTTTATTTTTTTATTTTATCTTTCTTCTTGTTCTTCTGCTCTAATAACCAAAAGGCAGAGTTGTCCCGTCAGAAAAAAGGCATCTCTTGTCATACACCAACTGAAACCTTTTAACAAATGTAGCATTTCTTAAGAGGAATCTCTTTTTATCCCTCCTGATCGTGTGCTGAGAAATTTCAATGACACCCTCACCTGACCCCTGTAAGTAACCCTCAACCAGCCCTTTGATGCTGTCCAAATTGATCCTCTCGCTGCATTCATGCGTCTGAGTGAAACCTTTAGCAAGTATCACTAGCTTTTTCTGGTTTTTGGTTTGATATGCATAACTCTTGGGTCCTGTTGATGCAAACTCTGAAATGCTGTCTCCCGCGAGCTCGTCAGTAAGATCACCCAGATAATTTCCAAGCTCCAAAGGAGTTTCACCACTTTTTGTCACATAAATCAAACTGCCCATGTCAATATAAATCAATCTGTCCTGCAATTGCTCAATGCTGCTGAGAAGTTTTAACCGTGCATAAGCGGTGGTGAATGCAGCAATAAACACATTGTTTACCTTGCGTGGGGGAGAGATGACACTTTTGCTGTAGTTCCACTGCACTACACACATTTCAGGGTTGAAGAAATGGAAGTAGTTAACCCTGTATTTACTCGATAACATGAAGCTTAAAAACTCATCAGGGTTAGTGATGACTGTGGTCTGAGACAGATCACTTTGCTGCGCAAACTTTCCCCAAAAGCTGTTTAAGCACAGTTTTGCTACCTGTCTTTTGGCACCTCAATTTTGCCTGCGTCTAATTGGATACCCTGGTGGAGTTTGTAGTCTGCTACATACTTTGGCCTGCTCTCCTCATCCACTGCTTCAGAAGGGTAGCCTGAAGCCTCCTGCTTACCCTTTAAAAAGCAAAGAATGTAACCTTTAAAGATTGTGTCACTGGTCTTCTCAAAATGCCAAACTTCATTGATTTTGGAAAGGCGATAACCACACTGCAACGCTTTACAAAACTATACACTCACCCACACACCTGTCAGAGCTCTGTCCTCATCATTATGCCTGCAGGGACCTGACTGGTTATTTATTTCAGCACATGTGCGGCAGAGATTAAACACCAGTTTACCGTGGGATGTTCTGTAAGGCAAAACAGGGAAAAAGAGACCTCGTGGGGTGTAGACCACAGCTCGGACGAGGCCAAAGTAGCTGCTGGGGTCATCAAAATTTTTGTAAATGATGGTGGGGTGCCCGAGGGGAAAGATGCAGCTAGCATTTACATAAGGGTACAGAGATGTGTAATCCACATAGTGTACAGTTTCACCTGGCCCCGTTGTGTACCTCAACCTCATAGGGCAGAGCATAGAGAGCATCTCGGGGTGAGGTGATAGCGGTTTGGGTGCATTAACTTTATCAAGAAAGCTGATCACCTGATGGTCTGATTTTTTCATTTCAGTCCACTCATGCTCCCAGATGAACTCGATACGAAGGCCGTACACAGTTTGGAATACCTTGCTTCTCTCAACAGTGGCTGCATAAAACTGTTCAAATGCTACCCCTCTCAAAGGACACTTGTCATGAGGCATGTAACACTTTTTACAGCCGTGGAAAAAACAGCTGTACAATTCAAATGCAACTTTGACACTGTTAATCTCTGCATACCCATCCACAGAATATGGACCAATTTTATTTTCCCCCATGTTTAATGCATGTTCGATGTCAATTTTTCTACTGTCTGAAATCCAGCCAAGCCTTTGAATGGACTTGCTGGAAAACGTCTTACTACTACGCGTGTAGTCCAGAGGTGAGGGGATAGCCAAGGTTTTAGGAGGAAGGAAATTGGTTACAAAAACCTTCATGCAGGCTGAGGCTATCGTGATGCATTTAAGCAGATCCACACTTGTCTCCTTAAAGAACTCATCCCTGAATTTAACACAACCTTGAAATAAATGTCCACATCATTTTTACAATAACAAAGAGCTTCCTTCTCAAAGTCAAAGACCCCTTTGCTCGCTTCTCTGTACCAGCTGTTAAACACCTATTGTTCTTGAAGGCTCATGCGTTCTACAGCGTAGGAGCATGGAGGAGGAAAAGACCCCACATACTGGAGATGTTGTTCAGAGGAGAATAGGTGGGGGAAAAAACCTTTGGTCTGATCACTAAAACCTAATGCTTAAGCTAAAAGCTTAAGGTAACTAAAATTATCATCCATTTTACCAAATGGAGTCTCTCATAATTCCAAACAACGTCTTTTAGCTGTAGAATCCATTTCTAATTTGGAAACAGCATACTGAGCACAGAATTTATAATTCTGTCAGGTTCTCTCTTTTTATCAGAATTTTGTGTGACGTGCCTGCATTAAATTGACTGTTCCTTTAAAGTGGAGAAACTGCATTTTTATTTTTTTCAGTTCATCTCTACAACAGAAGCCAATTCATCCTTCTTTTCTAAATAACATCTAAATAACCCCTGCGTTAAAACCAAATAAATTTACAATTCTGTCAGGTTCTCTCTTTTTATCAGAATTGTGTGTGACGTGCCTGCATTAACCTGAGTGACCTTTAATTTTATCAGAATTTTGTGTGATGTGCCTGCATTAACCTGAGTGACCTTTTAAAGTGGATAAACTACATGTTTTGTTTTTACATGTAAAAGACATCTAAAAACATACAATTAGAAAGATTCGCTTCCTTGTAATGACAACATCCGGCTAATGACGATATCCGGCTAATAACAACATCTGGTTAATGATGATATCCGGTTACGTCACCGGAAGGCCCACTACCGGAAGTCCCACCCTAGGATGTCCCAGCCACCGGAAGTCCGCCCACCTGTCAAAATTTTCACACCTCGTTTGAATGAAGGATGTACATTTAGTCTCTTGCATAGCCACAAACCTCTTTTAGTCTCATTCAGTCTGTGAGTCATGAAAAGCTGAGATTCTTCGAACTTTGAGGCATAACCTTATTGAACAGTGCATTCAAGAACAAGCCTTCTTCGACTGGCTTCATTAGAAAGAAACTTTGCTACAATTCCTGTTAGACCCAAGCACCTTCATTTAAAATTAGCCAAATGTCTATGGTACACTACCCAGTTGTTTGATAGGAGAGAAACTGTGTAAATAGTTACCTAAAAAAAAGTAAATTTTTTAAATCAGAAATGATATTTGTAAATTGACGATCTCAAACCTCCACTGACAAAAAGAGGGTTGGTGAATATTTCATTTTGTTCGGTGAATTGAGCCTCTGTGCATAAAGCACGAGTAAGGAAGACATCCAAGATTAAGATGTTGATGGGATTATTCAAGGACTGGGGATTTTCTGTGTGTCTGTTCGTGTGTGTGTGTGTGCATGTAAATTAATATCTCAAGAACACACTTGAAGAACTTTATTTCTGTACAGATATAAACATACTTGTACATCTATTGCAGCACCATGGTAAACATGTACTCAGCGCACCCAGAGAGGCAAACCTGGTTACACAGACCGAGATTTAGCAAGGAAATCAGGAAAACAACTGTGGAAAGGAGTCAGTCAGCAGGAAACTTTAGAAAGTGTGTATTTGCATAATCTTTTTGCAGAGTCTAGAGGAAGAATAATAAGCTAGAGAAAGCTGTCATCTCCCAACACAAAGTTGAGCCAAAGTTGTTTGTGTAAATGCAGCTCCTGAAGCAGCACAGTGCATGTCAGTTCTGCTTTACTCTGCTACATGCTCAGTCTCATTCACCTTACCTTAAATGTCCTGCATTTGATTCATTCAGTGTGGAAAATTAAGGCAGGCAGCACACTGTCAATTTTTCACTATGCCGCTGACGCAGATCATTTACCTTCATTCTTTTTGCTTTTCTAACTCACTTACTCTTGAGTTGAATCAATAGGAAATTCCCTGCAGGAGCTAATTGACAGCAAGCACTTGCTTTTTTTCTGCTCACCATATTTTTAACTCTGGAAAATTAGAATTGGATCTTTAATAAGAATGCATCTCAGGAGGCATTCAACTTTAAACTTTCCCTGCAAAAATGACATTGAAAATCAATTCTAACAAGGCATGACCACCATACCACAGCAACCACAGGACCCTCAGCAGACCTAAAATAAGTCAATAATGTTTTATCACCAGCAGATCAAATTCTACAGAAAGAACTGGAATAGCAAAATACTAACACTGAAATTAACGTTTGAAGAACTGTCCATCTTTAATAACGTATGAATGATTTACATGATATGTTAGAGTAGGGATATACTGGTAAGCCTGAAAACAAAACACTGGACTCCACATTATCAATGCTACTTGTGTTTGCTTTCAGTGTCAAGGCAGAAAGTAAGAAATAATCTTCAAAAGACAGAATAAGAACTGACCATCCTTTTAAAGATATTAGGATGTTTGAAATACATTTAGACCAGTGGTCGTTCTAGACCAAATTTACCAGGGGGGCAAGGACGGGGCCAATGTTTTTTCATGGTGACACAAATCAAAAGAATGAAACAAAAAAAAAAGGGAAATATTTCATCATTCAATACATTATGTGAACCACTTGCAACCTGCAGTTCCAGACCCCTGATCTAGCAGATGAAAACTGTGATCATATCCCAATTTCTGTATTTTACAGATGTTTGTGCATGTGTAAGTGATATGATCAATAACAGAGGCAGGCCACTAAAAATCTGCCCCTTCATACCCCCCCAAACACACACACTATAGGCTCTCCACTGCGCGCCCTCTTGAGAATGCGCTTGAGCACGATTGTTTTAATTTGAATCATGTCATCTGATGACAAGGAGCTAAAGACGGAGAGGCAGAAAAGAAAGCTCTTGGGGACATAAAACAGAAAACGAAGGAGAAGGTTAAAGATGTAGGGATGAAATAAAGCTTTTAAAAGTGGTTGAAAGACAGTAGGTGGGTTACACTCACCAGCCACTTTATTAGGTACACCTGTCTGACTGCTCATTAACGCAAATTTCTAATCAGCCAATCACATGATAAATCACATGCCTAAATGCATTGAGTGTAACTCAAGGTCAAGATGATCTGCTGCAGTTCAAACCGATCATCAGAATGGGGAAGAAAGGTGATTTAAGTGACTTTGAACATGGCATGGTTGTTGGTGCCAGACGGGCTGGTCTGAGTATTTCAGAAACTGCTGATCTACTGGGAATTTCACACACTACGATCTCTAGGATTTACAGAGAATGATCTAAAAAAGAGAAAATATCCAGTGAGCGGCAGTTCTGTGGGCGCAAATGCCTTGTTGATGCCAGAGGTCAGAGGAGAATGGCCAGACTGGTTCCAGCTGATAGACAGGCAACAGTAACTCAAATAACCACTCGTTACAACCAAGGCATGCAGAAGAGCATCTGAACGCACAACATGTTGAACATTGAGGCAGATGGGCTACAGCAGCAGAAGACCATACCGGGTGCCACTCTTGTCAGCTAAGAACAGGAAACTGAGGCTACAATTCACACAGGCTCACCAAAATTGGACAATAGAAGATTGGAAAAATGTTGCCTGGTGTGATGAGTCTCTGTGACATTTGGATGGCCAGAATTTGGCGTCAACAACATGAAAGCATGGATCCATCCTGCCTTGTATCAATGGTTCAGGCAGGTGGTGGTGGTGTAATGGTGTGGGGGATATTATCTTGGCACACTTTGGGCCCCTTAGTACCAATTGAGCATCGTGTCAATGCCACAGCCTACCTGAGTATTGTTGCTGACCATGTCCATCCCTTTATGACCACAGTGTACCCATCTTCTGATGGTTACTTCCAACAGGATAATGTGCCATGTCATAAAGCACGAATTATCTCAGACTGGTTTCTTGAACATGACAATGAGTTCACCGGACTCAAATGGCCTCCACGGTCACCAGATTTCAATCCAATAGAGCACCTTTGGGATGTGGTGGAACGAGAGATTCGCATCATGGATGATAAGCTGACAAATCTGCAGCATATGTGTGATGCAATCATGTCAATATGGACCAAACTCTCTGAGGAATGTTTTCAGTACCTTGTTGAATCTGTGCCACGAAGGATTAAGGCAGTTCTGAAGGCAAAAGGGGGTCCAACACAGTACTAGCAAGGTGTACCTAATAATCTATCTGGCAACTATGCATGTGTTTACATTATAAAAGATCATGACAAGAAAAATAAAGGAACTTGTTTGGAATTATTGTGATGGAAAATTCTTTTAAAATGCTCTGATATTCCCTTCACCTCTCTCATTTGTTTCTGTGTTGTATCACTCACAGGTGACCTTCCATCTACCTCTCACCTCTGACCTCTGTGTTTGATTAGTGTTCTGTTTTTATTAGCAGATGAACTCTAAATTCAAATGCTGGAGAGTTTTATGGTTAACACTTCCTGAAGTGTATATTTCAAGGGAAGGTAGATGGGTGCCCTCATAAATAACTTTGTTAACTCTGACCCGGGGAGGGTCTAGGGGCCATATTTCTAAAACTCTTTGCAGTTGAGATAACACTGTCATGTTCTGGTATAAATACTGTGTGTAAATGTTGATCGGGGCTCTGTTTCAACTGACTTGCTTGGTGACAGAGTCATTCAAACGCTGAATGCCTTTGAATAAAACTTATTAAGACAAAGTCCGGATTTTCTCTTGTTATGAGTCAACTTCTACCCACTTTGATAAGAAAATTCCACAACAATTTTAGCGTCACGAACAGGATCTGGCGTGCCAGAGGAGACCGCAGGATGGGACACGGACGCCTGGCCAGCCTGGAGACGTTGTCCTCAGTCCACTTCCATTTTACGGTAGTGGAGTCCTCATGTCCGCCTGCGGCTTCTGGCTGATTAGATCCGAACAATTTGTCTTCAAATATATCTGGGTGAGAAGTTGCTCTGTATGATATAATGTATATTATTATTTTTATTACACATTAACCATCATCTCCTAACTAATTAATTAGGTTCCAGAGTTGCGAGAGGGAGGACATCAGCTGAGGGCCCAGTTACCCTGCAAAAGGAATTGCAGGGAGGTTCTTATTGGTAACAATAAGATAAAGCAAAACACAGGGTTTTGCGGGTGGTTTTTAGCAATTTTCTACACCTCATAAAGGAGAAAAGCCAGTGGGCAGACGTGCCGCTGAACAGGTAAAAAAAAATGGTTCCGGAACCTTGAGGCATCAGGGGTGTCTCCTTCTTCAGACTCTGATTTATAAAATAATGAAAGGAAAAAGTGGGGATGATTGTGTTAAATGTGCTTTAATTTGGAAGATAAGTTTGGTTTTTCACAGCGTGGGAGTTTGAGTGTAAATAAGTTAAATAGTTTAAATAGTTTCAAGTAAAACAGTTGATGGAAAAATAAATAAAAAAAACATAAGAAGAATATTAAAAAGCACAGAGTGCATCAATTAAGGGGTTAAAGAGTTAAAAATTCCTGAAGGAAGTTTTGTTTGTCTTAAATATTGCGATCAGTCGGAAAAGAAGGTAAAATTGAAAAGGGACATTAGAGATGCGAAAAGAAAGTTGTTTTAGAAAGGATTATAGTTCATGTTGTGGAAGGAAGTGACAGGCAGGGGGACAACTGACTGACTGACTGATAATATGTATTTGTACAAAATCTGAACCTATACTAAACTTTTCTTTTGCCTCTCTCACACACAAATACACACATATATGGGATTTAAGTTCAACATCTGCGTTTTTGAGTCTGGACCTTAGAAACCTGCCCTTCTCCAAGGCTACTCCGCCAGAGACGCTTCTCCAGCAAGGCCTGAAAGAGAGAGATCTGCCTTCCTGCATGTTGAAAATCGCAGTGTGACTTTCTACAAGAAAAAAAAACAAAACTCAGAAGAAGTCTGGACCCACTGAGATGGACAACGATCCATGCTGTTTGCAAGAGCCAGAAGAGTGATACACTGGATTTATATTGAAAGCACATCTTATGCGGGCAGAAGAGAAACCGGAGCAAAGTTTCTTCTTTCTCCCTCCTGGAGAAGTTAAAGTGGACAAAGAATGATTGAATGTCTCACCAACAGACCGGGGAAGGGCCTGGTTGTTTTTTGGACTGATAGAGGACTGTGTGCCATGACAGTCTGACTCTGGAGCGATTTAGAAACTGATGGGGGTAACGTACAAACACACACACATTTGCATAAATCTTTTCCTATTTTCTGCAATGAAGAACGCTTATTAACCGCTGCTCATGTGACGCTTGCTTGACGTTGACAGATATAGCGGGTTAAAATATTATTTTAGGGTTAGAAAAGTATCTTTAAAAGGGTGATAACTTAACTCATTTGATACTTTCCAGTTAATTCTTTTAGAGAAACAAGTTCTCTTTCGTCGTGGAATATTCAGGGTCAATTATTATAGTTATTAAAAGTTATGAAAATGCAGAGGAAGTTACAACATCTCCAAAACTCAGCAGTAACCAAGTGTTTCTATGTTATTCTCAGGACAGATCTCATGAAGGAGCATTTTTAAAACCCAGCGCATACGTAAAACCTGATGGGTTTCTCCTTCAGGTATTATTTTCTGTTGTCAGAGTTTGTATCCCATAAATCTAATGGGTAGAGACCTCATTAAAACAGGCTTAGTTCTACTGCAGATGGTCTTCATACAGTCTCTGACACAATACTTACAGTTTGGTGCAGTTTTTGTCCGCAAGTGTTAACTGACGCTTATGGAAAGTACAAATTCATTGTTTTTCACAGCAGCTGCTGGGAAGAGGTTATATTAGGTTTTTCTTCCCTCTTCTGATTCATGCGGCGTGTTGATTTACACTGTACCTTATATCAGGTCCTGACAAAAAAACTATGAAAGGTTTGGTTCTGCAGGTTCTTTTTTCTCCCTTTGGAGAAGGAAAGGACACCTGATCAGTTCTGTGTTGCATAGAAATATTAAAACACTTGTTGTTTTCTAAGATATCACCAGCTAAAAACTTTTAAAACTTTTGAGAGTAATTGGTTTTGTTAAACACATTTTCCTTGGTAAAACAAACCTTTAAAATGAGTATGAAAAAATTGGGTTATTTAGAAAGAATCTGTTTGGACAGTGGTACCACACAAAAATTAAACTAATCTCATGTTTCCTAAAAGACTCTGCATGAAAAGGCCTTCAGAACCGTGGAGTTATTTTCCACCACAGTAACAAGTTTTTTTAAGCATGCTTTTTCTTTATTTTAAAACAGATCTGGGTTTTGTTTTGTTTTTGACTTTTTAGCATAATGTTTGTCTGAAGCTTCTTATGAACTGGGTTAGAAGCAAATATGATCTGAGGTAAATTAGGAGCTGTGAACTAATAATTTTAAATCTGATTATTGTCCAAGCAGAAATAATATATTTAGCCAATCCTTCAATCTCTGCAGAAAGTTAACACCATTGTTCAATGCAGTAGTACTCAACTTGTGGTTCCTGGACTCCTGAAGCCTGTAAGCCATAGATTTTGGGTCCATGAAATTATAATACTTAATTAAAGGTAGACCGATTACCTATTAGAATAGATCTAAGTCAATGATGAGTTCCAGTCATTTTGGTGACTTTGAAATGCAATAATACTCAAAAATTATACTCTGGGGACACAGATTGGGGTTGAAGAGTTTAGTTTTGGAACCAAGGTTAGGATTTTTATAACAGAATCAAGACAAGTAAAATTCTTTATTTTAGGAAAATAAAAGAAATAAAGGCCCTCTTAACAGTAAGAGGATGGTCGGCTCAAACTCCAGTCTCCTTGTTTGATTTCTTAAGGTTTAAAGATTAAAAGAATACATATGAGTACAAAGATACACAAGGTAATTTCAGATTATTAAGAGATAAAATATTGAAACATTTATCAGCATTTGGATTATTAAAGAGGGGTTCTAGTAATAAGTTTTCCCCAACTCTCAAAATTTAAATAGCCAAATTAAAGAAAATGATGTTTGTTCTTTTTTAAACACTATGTGGGAAGAAGTCCAGTTTGGAGACAAGCTTCTTATCTTAATTTCTGATTAAGTCAAACACTGCAGTTTTGTTTAGTTTGGGTATACCATAGAAATGTCAATGCCGACTTTTCTAATTTCCCCTCGGGGATCAATAAAGTATCTTTGAATTTGAATTGAATTAAATAAAAAATACTTCTTTGCATTTAACTTGAAATTCTGCAATGCAGCTGCGATCAAATTGAGCCAAACAAAAGAGAACTATAACAATAACTCTCAGGATTGTAGTTATTATTACAGAGTTACAGTACAAAGAATTAGCAAAAGGTTTCAGCATCAGTAAATTTGGATTCATTTAAGAGAAAACTGTTGCTGTGCTTCTAAATACACTGAGATATCTTTGGACTATGTGCACTCATTTTTAAAAAGGATCCTGACGATTGTCATAACAAAATTGATCAATTATAGCATTAAAAGATATGGCTGAGAAAACATATTCTGAAAAGAGATTGTTAAAAATTTCTTTGAATTCTTGAAGCTTCAAATTTGGCCATTTGTTTGTCTTTGATGTTTTGTCTTTGTTTTGTTGGAATTAATGTTTGTTTATATGTTGCATGACAATAATTCATGTTTAGAATAATGTTTCTAAATCCCAGATTGATTAAAACTTTGAGTTTTCAGGAGAGTTAAGAAGCAGCTTGTTTCTGAGGTAGGTGCATGTTAATAGCTAAGCAGTTTAAGTTACACTAATGTGGGATGGGATGAAGAAACTGTGGTCCCGCCCATAGGCTGTCAATCAGAGGTTAGTTCTGCCTGACTCCGCCCACCTACTAGGTTGGTTCATGCCTTTGTTGTCATGGTAACGCTCAGCACCTCCCTTCCTGAGTTTAAACACTGTTTAAGAGACAATAGAATCAAAATGCTTGTATTGATTGTTGCCTTAATAACATGTTTTTTTTGTATAATAATTAAGGATGTAGCATGACTTTTAGATTTATGTGTTTTATTACTAAAAGGTTAATGAAATAGTTTAAACTAGTTTGAAGAATTAGTTTTGCATGCAGAATCATTGGTGATTTATTAGATTGAAAGTTTCCCTGGTGCCATTAAGCTAACTGACAGTTCAAGATATGCAAAAGTAAGGAATATATTTTTGATAAAGAATCAGAGTCATGCCTTCATACTTGGTGGGAATTATTTATTTGATTCAATTTGTAGGGTTTATTCATCCAAATTACATTGGATGTCCATTAATCTAATACTCATCTTTGTACAAGACAAATCAGGATGATATGTGACTATTTCTAAGTGAGACATTGATGAACTGAATAATTAAAGTTTGTGTTTAGTTGTTGATGGAACTGAATTGCAGTTAAAAAAAACATCTGGATGTTCTTTATGTTGCTTTTCTTAAATTCATAGTGACACATAGTTATGTCAGAATTCATTTCTTTGGTTCTAGGTTATGTGATCTTGGTTACTAGAACATTTTTGTACAAACTTTTTGCTGGATTGTCGCATGGGTTGGACCCTGCGCCAGAAGAGGGGAATGTCAGAATAAAGTAACATGGGGTTCCAAAAGTTTTAGCACTCATGGGAAAAAGGGTAGCTCAGACCTCCAGTGAGGACTTAGTGACAATGCGAGAGAGACGTTGTACTTTGTTTATATAAATGGTGCATAGCTCCCTAAGACCACATTCTGAAAACCTCTCTGAAATTAAGGTGTTGATTCTTTTGTGAAATTTTACATCTCCACAGATTAGACCATTTTTGAAATTCTTTTTGGGTTTTCTGAAACTATGAAATGTTGACCTCAAACATCATGTCACATTTTTGATATTCAGAATATTTAGCTGATGGTCACTGCTAGTATATCAGGTGAAGTCAGAAGATCAATTCTTTTGATTTTGTTGGATGTTTTGATGAAGTTCATGTAGTTAAGCACTTAGGTTTGAGAATGGGACTTTGAATTGAAAATTAGCCAAGCGTTGTGAAGGCCCTGTTCTCACTTATATGAGATTGAGACAAAGGACACAGGCAAATCTCAGTCCTTTTGAAGTGCTGTGTGGCAGGTCTCCTATTTTGGACATGGGGATATTGCCAAGATAATTTTCTTCCACATCTTTGTGTGAAGATAGGATGTTGTTTTACTGTCAAAACCTGTCCACTGTGTTTTCTCAAGTTTCACAGACGGTGAAGGCTGCATTACCAGAAACAGCCACTTCCACCCTCCAGTCCGTTATTCCTGGCGACTGGATTCTGGTCAGAGAATCTAGGAGAAAACACAGGAAGTCCAGGCGCTGGAATGGCCCATATCAGATCCTACTAGACACCCAGGACAGCTGCAGGAAAGCTGCAGGAAAGCTCCAGCTCCTCCAGCTTCATCTGGCTTCCAGGACACGAGTCATCTTCTAACTGGATCATCCACGGCCTGAAAAGTGTGAGGACAGCGGACCACCACAAGACAAAGAACTGTAAGCTGATCACTGGCGAGTGATTGAAGAGGTGGTTGAAGAACACTGTTCTTACAAGGGCACAATAATCCCTTGGGCAGTGCCACGTTTTTCAGAATCTACTTAAGGCCATCGCATTACCTGAAAGTTAGAAGTCATAAGGTCATTTGCCTCACTGCACACACACCACAGTGAGAGACACATAGGAAACATACAGGGAAGACTTCTACACATTGCACATAACCTTTCTCTGGATGATGAACTGGTGACGCCTGCAACAGAGAGACAGTCAAATATGCGCCACGATGCTTATTCTCCTTAATTTCTTAAGCAGGTTAGAGTTCCTGTTTCTAAATATATTTCTAGAGGAGCTTCCTACGACCGCCCACCTGTACCAGACTGGTAACAGGGCAGCTTGAAGCGCAGAAGCCACTCAGGAGAGGCAGCAGGATTTTTTTTTATTATTATTATTTTTTTTAAAGTTGTTTATAATTTGTTTTCTTTAAAAAAAGAAACTGTTTGCTTTCAGTACCAGAAGAAAGGACATTCCACTTCAAGGTCACGATGCAGTTAAATGGAAGATTGTCTGTTCTGATGCTAATGATTGGTATTTCAAGTATTTTTATAACTCTTGTGTTCATTTGGGAAAAGGTACAGCAAAGACAATGTAAGGCTAATTTGAGGAATTGTGCTAATAATACTCATCAGCGGATTCGAAGAGAGATTCATCACTTTGATCTATGATCATGCTGATAATGTCTGGTGGCAACTGATGCATCAAACCGTGAGGAAGATAAGAAATGATAGTTGCTATGTTTGTTGTTTGATTCCACGTGCTATTAATGATCAACCATTTTTGGTACCAGTTCCTATTGATACTACTTATGCTCTAGCTACTTTCTTTCCAGATAACCGGTTGGTGGAGGTCATTTTTCCTTGGGTAATGGTTTTGTAGAATTTTCTTTTAGTTTTGTGATTATCTTGTAATCAGAAGAAAGGAGTGTGATGGAAAATTCTTTTAAAATGCTCTGATATTCCCTTCACCTCTCTCATTTGTTTCTGTGTTGTATCACTCACAGGTGACCTTCCATCTACCTCTCACCTCTGACCTCTGTGTTTGATTAGTGTTCTGTTTTTATTAGCAGATGAACTCTAAATTCAAATGCTGGAGAGTTTTATGGTTAACACTTCCTGAAGTGTATATTTCAAGGGAAGGTAGATGGGTGCCCTCATAAATAACTTTGTTAACTCTGACCCGGGGAGGGTCTAGGGGCCATATTTCTAAAACTCTTTGCAGTTGAGATAACACTGTCATGTTCTGGTATAAATACTGTGTGTAAATGTTGATCGGGGCTCTGTTTCAACTGACTTGCTTGGTGACAGAGTCATTCAAACGCTGAATGCCTTTGAATAAAACTTATTAAGACAAAGTCCGGATTTTCTCTTGTTATGAGTCAACTTCTACCCACTTTGATAAGAAAATTCCACAACATTATTTAGTTGTTTACACAGTAATTATTTGTTTAACTAGGTGGTGAATCATAACACAGATAAATTAAAGAGCCTGGGAGTGATGCACTTGAGTTTAAATGTCTTCACTGGGATATAACACTACAGTGCTGTTGTGATGTATAAGATAAGTCTGCTCAGATGCAGCATCCAATCAGTAACTGATATCCAATAAGAAACCATTTAAAATTAATTTTATGTTTTTATATGTGGTTTGACTGCAGTATTTGTTATGTAATTCAGCTGTCAGGATGGAGAGAACTAAGAAAACAAGAGAGAGAAAGAATCAGGACAGACGGGAAGGCGACAGGTTGGTCTAATATTAGGTGGAAGTGTAGAACCAAAGTGATTTTGTGATTAAAGCTGCGGTTTTAAACTCATTCACAACCTCATCCCTGACGAGTCTGCCGTGTTCCATGGTCTTCCTATATTGATACATTTAATATTTAGGTGACTTCTAAAATAAATTTATTGTACCGACTTTATTAAGTGATATCAGGGTAAGGGGGACTGACTGCAAATGCATAGCACCCTTTTCAGATTTTCATTTGCATAATATAAAATAAAACATGTCTCATTTTCCTTCTTCACCATTATGCAATACTTTGTATAAGATAGTTAGTTATAACTTGATACATTGCAACAAGTGGAAAATCTCAAGGACTAAAATATATGATACTGTACATGCATAACATAAAAAATAATATAAAACCAACATCAGTGTCTTTAAAGCCTAAAATAGGGGTGTCCTTGCAATCCCTGGACTTATTTTGGACCCAGAGTCCAGAGAGGGTTCAATGGAGAGCCGCCTCTCATCCAAGTTCTTGAGTTTCCTGAGGGGTCAGAGGACGGACCGCCTCTCATCCTAGTTCCTGAGTTTCCTGAGGGGTCTGAGGATGGACCGCCTCTCATCCTAGTTCCTGAGTTTCCTGAGGGGTCTGAGGCCTCTTTGCTGGCTACGTCGCTGCAGGCCTCCAGAACACCGGCTTCTTTGCCGCTGGCTTCGACGCTGCCGGCCTCCTGATCGTCGGCCTCTTCGCTGGCTACTTCGCCGCAGAACTCTGTGGTGCAGGTCCGGTCACCCGCCTGAACTCTGTGCCTGCTGGGGACGACCTCCTGGTCGCCCGCCTGAACTCTGTGCCTGCTGGGGACGACCTCCTGGTCGCCCGCCTGAACTCTGTGCCTGCTGGGGACGACCTCCTAGTCGCCCGCCTGAACTCTGTGCCTGCTGGGGACGACCTCCTGGTCGCCCGCCTGAACTCTGTGCCTGCTGGGGACGACCTCCTGGTCGCCCGCCTGAACTCTGTGCCTGCTGGGGATGACCTCCTGGTCGCCCGCCTGAACTCTGTGCCTGCTGGGGACGACCTCCTGGTCGCCCGCCTGAACTCTGTGCCTGCTGGGGACGACCTCCTGGTCGCCCGCCTGAACTCTGTGCCTGCTGGGGACGACCTCCTGGTCGCCCACCTGAACTCTGTTTTTCGTTTCTGGCCTTCCTTCCGAGGCCCCCCTCCGCCCACACTGGTTGGGTTGTTTTCTGTTTCTGGCCCTCCTTCCGAGGCCCCCCTCCACCCACCCTGGTTGGGTTGTTGTCTGTGTTCTTTGTTCCCCGCTGGTTCCTCCGACACTATTCCTCGTTCACTACCCCTGTTTATGCTCAGTTTTGCTACGTTACAGAACTATGTACACATAGTTTTGGCTCGACTCATGTTTGTACTTGCTAGATTATGTTACGTTTTGGAGACCTTTAATTAAAGAAAAGTCTTCCTCTCATCATGCGGCTGCCAAGCTCTTATCTGCACTTTGGTCCGATCCAAACCCAGAACGTGATAGTAGTTCCACACTTTGTCTCCTGAATGTTTTCTAAATGTTTAAAACATTTGGATATGGCTTCTTTTGCAGCTGTGTCCAACATACTTAATTTTCCTAAATCAAATGGATGCACTGAACTAATTAAAATAGTTAATCAAAAAGGACTGGTCAAATGTGAGAACATGATGCAGAAAACAACACCGTTCTACAGCTATTTTTTATAATAGGGGACAAAAATGTCAGAGCTCAGAGCTGGACTTTGACTTGTTTAAAAGCAACATCATAGCCAGATCAACAATGTGTCGTATCACTTCTTAGTCCTTTTAATTCAGTATTGATTGGTGTATTTTATCAATGTCAAAAGCCTGCTGTCAGTACAAATATACTAATCTTCATGCAAGCATAAGTCTGGACTGACATAAAAGAGTGTAACATTCATATGGATTTTGTAACAAAGTGCTGCTGCCCATCTGGACTCCCACCAGCTAGGCACAAAGTCGAAGAGAGATAAAAACTGGACAGAACATGACAGACAATTAAGGCGTGCATGCGGTGTCACTAATTTCGGTCTAAGTGGGGGGGCTTATTAATTGAGATTGACTTTCAAACTGAGGCGAAATGGGTGAAATCCAGAATGGACTTCAGCTGTTCCAGCGTTTAACAGAAAGCTTGCGATAAAGCCCTGGCCTTGTTTCCACAGCTGAGCTCTCTGGCTGCTTTATACTGTGAATGTCTTTTTTTCTCACCCTCAGGGCTATGTAGTCGGGAGGATGCTGCAATCCTTTGAAATCAACCGAGAAAAGGGAAGGGATTGATATCATAGGCTTGTTAGTGTGCAGGCTAGGTATCATCATTTCCATTCAGGAGACGACAGCCTGCTCTACATACTTATCCGGTGACGATCACAAACAAGTGAATGCACATAACCAAAAAAAGCTCTCTCTGCAATGTTGGGACCTCAGCCATCAGTTACAACATAGATGAACTGTACAAAGGCCGGTATGAACTTTTCTACATCTTTCAGTATCACACTAACATAAGCCTAACCCTGCCCAGGGAGAGGAAAAGTCATAGCTGACTCCCTGTGATGTCACTGTCTGAACAAAAACACCATGTTCCAACATGACGGCCTTTAGAACGCGGATCTCCAGGGAGAACTGGACGGAGAGTCACAGAGTGCTTGAATGTCTCCTTGCAGCTGAAGGTCTTTTACTCATGGGCAAGTATAAGATTACTACCTTCGAAAATCCTTGGATCCAAAACTGACTACGATCAGTAAGGTTGTTGGTTTTTATATAAAATAATATTTCCTTAAATATTTTTGCACTAAATGAAGGAAGCTAAATAAACACCATTGGAAATTAATGATCCAGAAGGCTGATTTTATTTAGCAAATCATTAATTGAAATATTATTTTATTAAAATAATGTTTTATCTGATATTGCAATGTGAATGGTTGTTTGAGAACCAATGTTTATCTTTAAGAATCTGGAAATGAGGTTAAGTTAGTCTTGGAACTAACTTAGACAATAATTGGTACATACCTTCAAACATAAATAACATTGAATGGTAATGTTGCATCACTGTATTGGTCCTGGTTTATAACCATCTTTGATTCCCTCATTCATATTGTATATAATTCATTGGTCTTCCTTATTCTTTCATTCTGCTTGGTAGTTTTATTTGGATTGTTCTAGTATAGTATAGAGTTTGTTGATAGAAATACGTTTGACTTTTACTTGACTTACTTTTGTTAATAAATTCATGTATTCACAGAAATTCTGCAAATTTATTCCATGTGTGTGCAAAGTTTTGCTGTTCAGTAATGCCAGATCTCATTTCACCCTTTTTCTCTATTGTCCTAATAGCACCGCTGGTATTCACAGGACAACACTTAACAGACTGAATTATTATTTAATTAAATATTATATTAATAATTACAACAGTAACCATGACCTTAATCAGTACAAATACATAATAATACCTATCAATACTATTTTAATCCTTGAAACATAAACAGCTTCTCTGATAACTGTTAAAAAAAACAGTCCAAATCAGCCAGGCTGTCAACATTCACCTCTTGGTAATAAGAATTGAAGTTTTATTTGTTCATTATGTTTGCAGCCTTGATGTAATCACACCACCTTGAACGCATCTGGCTATCCTACCACACACCTTACCACTGTCTCACTGTCCTTGCACATGTCCATACCCCCTACCACATAAGTCTCTGTGATACCTGACCTCCTCATACAGCACAGTAATGAGTAACAAATACAAGAAAGAAAATAAATTCATATTCAGTCTTGCAGATGTTAGCTAAAATCACCCATCAGCTACTGCTAAATGCGTCAGTAAAAAAGTATTTTTTATTTACTCCATATTCTCTTGTAAGGCTTGTCGATCTCTAGGACAAAAGTAGTTATGATGACATTTTCTTTGTTTTTGTGGGCATCTGAAAGCTCAGTTTAATGGGATATAGTGTTATTTTCCAGTTAAGTATAGCTTGTGTGAATTGTAAATACACTACAATCAGTCATCCATCTAATTATTCACACAATGACAGTGGTAAGCTACACTGTAACCACAGCTGCCCCGGGGCACACTGACAGAAGTGAGGCTGCCATACAATTGGTGTCACCGAGCCCTCTGACCACCATCGGTAGGCAAGGTGGGTGAAATGTCTTGCCCAAGGGCACGACGACTGAGACAGACACCAGCAACCCACCGGTTACAAGATGAACCGCTGTCACCATCGCCACAGCTGCCCCTTGTGTGAAGAATATGATCCATACATCCAAAAAAAAAATCAATAAGTGAACAAAAAGTTACATGTTCCCAAGTGTCTAATTTAAAGCCTAAGAGTAATTTGTCATGCAGAGGCTGGTTGAACATAACAGTTCCATGGAGATTATTTAAACAGTTCACCTGTCTCACATGACTGTGAAGCTTACTGAACTGTGAGAAAGCCTCTTTAAACCTTATTAATGTTTCTTGTTCTCTCCCTGAGGCTCTGTTTTTCTCTTCTAATAAGACGAGATCGGCAGAGTTAAGAAAAGGCAGAATGCAGACATCAGCAGGTTTTATTCCTTAAACAGTAAACAAACAGACACACACACTGGTACACGCACACCGACTATGCACACGGACATCTAAATCCCAAAGTGCACCGAGGTCAGTACACACAGGAGAGTTAGGAATGTTCCCATTTTATCCTTTTAATCAAATGCCTGTGTGTCTTGATTTCGTAAAGGATGGTGTTAAGATTTTCCTTCTTTAAGCCAATAAAATCACAGGAGGCAGGTGAAATACAGCGCATGCAATGTTTGCTTCTAACTGAAAGGAGCAGCAGAGGTCACGATGTAGCAGAGCACATCTCTTCATTTTTTTGGCTTTTGCTTTAGTCAGAGTCATAACTCTGGTGTCTCAGTCACATCTCCAACACTGAGATAGCATAAAAACAAGATATGCACTTCAATACAAATAGCAGAGGGGCTATGATTCATGCCACAGTAAACATCATTCTGTGATAAATCTGCTTTTATAGCAGCTATACAACACAGACAAAATGTCCATGTTTAACCACAAGGAAAAATCTTTACTGATTCACCCAGCAGTGAAGCTGGCCAGGGATCCGACGCTGGCAGATCAGGAAGGAATCTGAATCATTGGAAGGAATACATAAATATCCATGTACACTTTCCAAAGGGTGTTACAACCAATATTGTAGTAAATTTAAATAAAAATGGAAATAAAATGGAAATGTCCCTAGCACATCGCTTTATCAGAGTAAAGAGTTGAAGTAGTTGTTTGTCTGGATTAAAAAAGGAACTTGAGACTTAAATCTGCAATCTTCTTTTACAGGATGTTAAGAAACAATTTGTCTTCTTAGATAAGTTTATAGTGGTTTAAATCTTGTAAATCATAAAACATATGTTGTCATTAGTGGCTCAAGATCATAGTTTTAGAAGATGTATTCACGTGTAGCCCGAGGCGTAATTCATGGTGCACTTGTTTTAGGTCAGGCCTAAATTATTTTTCCACATTTATTTCTTGGTTCAACACAACTGTCCCAGTATTTGGACTTTGTTGCAGAAACGGAAGATAACTCATATTTCACAACAAATGTTAACAAACTGTCAGTTTGTTTTTGACCATCTTAATCAAAATTTTAATAGGTAAATAAAAAAATCTTAAACCTTTTATTTGATTGTTTCTTTTAGTATAATCATGAGCTCAACAAGGAGAGATGTCACAAACCAGCTTAGGCTCTTAATATTGTGGAGTTTTTACATTTGTTAAGATCGAATATTTGCTCTTTCATAACTAAACTAATGAATTAACTGAAACTGAACTAAAAAATATTTGAAGTGATTTGCATTTTATCAGTTATTTAAATCAGGAAAAGGCATGTGAATATTCAGAATTCTACTTGATTTAATTACACTGTAATTGGCAGTTGTCAAATATCAACAACAGGAATGCTGTCCTGTCAAAATATGACATTTTAAAGCACATTGTTAGTGGCTTGTTTGTTTACTCTGAGATTCATGTAGATCACAACTAATTATCATCACATGTACAACAAACTCTTTTTCTCCTCTCATATAAAAGCATCCTTGCTGTAGCTTCAGTAATAAAACATGACCTCAAACAAGAGAAACTACATAAACCCTAAGAACTCCAGAACTCAGTTGACATGCTGAATGTTTAAATTCACTACAGCACAATTAGGAAGACGGTAAACAAGTATAGCTTGCTTGGAAGGAGAAGGCTATCAGCAGCATGCAAACACAGCTTCATTTTCCAACAGTGCATCTAAACAAACTAAAGCACCTCAGGAATAACGTCCTCTTGACAAACTAGAGTAAAAATTAAGCAGCACCTTCACAGCACCGCATCTCCAAAAAAGAATCGCTGTACTCATTAAGCTACTCCTCTGTATACCAAAGTATTCTACGGTTCAACATGGTCATCTGTCTGACAGTAGTAATTTTGGTCATCAGTGGGACAATGAACCCAAACATGAAGCAAATCTAAAACAGAATGGCCAAACAATGCTATAAAGCAGTGGTTTGCATTCCTGTTTCGATCCTACAAAAGTGACAAAGAATACAGACATTGCAAAGAAACAATAAAAAACATTATAATTTTTTATCCATATGATTTTGATCAATTACATTTGTTATAGGGATAATTTGTCATTAGAAATAACCTTTTGGATATCATGGTTAGACCTCCTACTTCTCCCATCTTCTTATGTGCTTTGGGATTTCAGTCATGTTTTAATCCATTGTGGCAAAGAAAAACGGGCCTATTTAACAATGTGGGCTGTTGTATTTTGAAATTGGTTTTTTTAAATAGTTATTAAGACAATGTAATATTTAATTTTAAGATTAGGGGCATAACGTTACCTTTAGCTGATGACATGAGAACAAACCAGACAAAAGTTTAAGCAATTTATTTGTTTTTATAAAATTAAAATCCCTATATTTTTATTTTTTACAAATGGTGTAAATTTCTCAACTATCCCAAGCTGTATTTTTATTATCTCTAACCAGTGCAGAATAATTGAGTCCATATATCATATTGTGGCATTTGTTCTTATATAATTCAGAAACAGCAGAATTGTTTCATACATCTCAAAATGTGTTTTAAAGAGATCCTGGTGTAAGATCATGAGATCTTGTTACAGCACTATTTCAGATATTTTGATTATAACCTAATAATTAGAACTGAACAGGGTTGTGCTTTTTCTTTACTGTTACTATGCATATGATAATATATTTATAATACAGTTAGTAAACTTTACACATAGGCAGAAAATCATGCCTCTAGAAAGGACTCAGACAATACCATGTCCTGACATGCATGGAAGCATACTGATGCGAACGATGAGACTATTCAAAGTGTTCTCTGAACATACTTTTTCTCTGAAATAATAAACACCCTGACAGAGTCAGTCTCTCTCTCTCGTAGTTAAAGACACACACACATTAGAAGTTTGTTCTATTTGGCTGCTCATCCTGGTTGGGAGAGCCTTTGATAACACATCAAACAGATAACAACCTAGGGAGACAACACCCAAGCATGACTTTACGTGCACAGCCATACACACACGTGCTACATAGCCAGAGAACAGGCTATTACACACAGCAGAGTGTGAGGATCTGTGTGCAGTACAGGTTGTTCCTGGGACTGAGTGAGAAGAAGGGAAAGAGCGCTGTGATGAGAGCTGCGGAGAGATGGGAGAACAGATGGATGGAGAACATCTGAGGGGGAGCGAGACAGAAGGAAAGATGGAGGAACTGACAGAAGTGAAGAACAAGTTTAGTGCTGCACTGCGTGATACTTGTCATGTCTGGCATTGAAGGTTTCTCATTAGTGGGTTCACCTGTTTGAGGTGGTTTAGATTTGAAGAACAAAAACTGCAAAATCACATCAAAGAGTGTGTTATAATAACAGTAACCTCCAACAAAAATGTGTTTTTCCTTTATGTATTCCTATAAAATACCCCTGTTACATTGTTCCCTGTTTTGTGCAGCAACTATGTCGCATTTTAGGAGCCCGAACCCAACAATGTGCAGCCCTGAAAATTTGGATAAACTTCAGCCATAAAACAGAGCAACACCAATGAGCAGGTAGAGCCAGTCGAGACAAACTGCACTGCTGACTCTCAAGTTAAATGACAACTCTTGGGTGGTCTATTAACATGTACTATTCCCTCCTTGGTCTCATTCAAATCTTTTCTCCTGCTGCTTTTCCTTATCTGCTTGGCCTTCCAACACCCAAGCCTCAATCTGTACGCTACAGGCCTGATACTCTCAGAATTTTCTTCAAAGGAAAGAGAAATCATGTAAACAGAGATCAATGGAATTGGAGCCTACAGATGGTAATCCCTTATCATACTCTGCTATAATTATTTCTCTTATGATATGCCAGACTAAAGTATATTTTTTAGGGCGCAGACCCCAACATTCATGAGAAAAATTGGAGTAGAATAGCAAATGTACTGTGACAAGCTGGAATTGGTGGCTTTCAATACAAATGTGTCATCACCTTTGTGACTTTGGTTTTGTGTTTTGTCATTTTGTCCTGTACTTTAAGGCTCTGACTATTGTTTAGAGCAGAGATTACCAAAGAGCAGCTTAGGGGCCATTTGCAGCCCCTGGAAAGATTTTGGCAGGCTTCCGCCCACAATCCAAGAGTGGAACAATTTTAGTCCACTAGCACAAGCATTTGATGCAAAAAAAACAAAAAAACACATCAATAGGATGAGATTCAAATCTTCCTAACATGGAAAATGGTAGACACATCACAAAGTACTTTTACTTGACAGCCTTTTGTTTTCATTTTAGTTTATTAATAAGCTATTTTTCATATCCAATCCTGTTGCTGAAAATAGGCTTAAGAGATTCTAGATCAAGACATAAGAAAACAAGTGACCCCAAACAAATGGTAAAACAAAGGCATGTGATTTTCTAAGACAAAAGTGCAAAACCCTTTTTATTTTAATTTAAGATCTGGTTTCAAAAATCAAATGGTCTTTTTTGTTTCTTTGAAACATTGCATGTCTAGTTCATTGTTGGACATTTTTGGGCCTAGAAGTACTGTCAACTTATTTTTAAAAACAAGATGTGGGTTAAAAAAATTTGGATTTATTTTGAATTATACATTATACATTCAGGTTCAGTATACACTTGCATCTCCCTTAGATTTAGTTAAATGTTTTAATGTCAAATACCATCCCAAAAACTTGTTTAATCCACTTGAAAACCTGTTTGGCTATATGCTTGCAACTATTGTCCTGTTGGAACATACAGCTGTGTCCAGTATTCAATCTGTTACCTCCAGAAGAATGAAAATGGGCGAGGATGTTAAGGAACCATTGAGGGTCACGCCTAACATGAGCTGGACACTGCTGAATCACTAGTACCACTGTCTACAGTGAAGTAAGTTTCACCATAGACTGAGAGGATGCACACCAAAAAACTCCTGCTCTAAGATAAAAACATTTAAGCTCAACTCAAAACTGCAGCTGCCTATACAGACAACCAAATGGCTTCTGAAAAAGGTTGTGCTGTTTGGCTTCATTGACATGTAGTTTGTTTGAAGGAGTCACAGCGGGGCTTTTGGACCTAAGAACACTGTACCATCCTTCAAGCATGATGGTGTTAGTGTCAGGGTGAGGATTTGTTCTGCTGCCAGTGGTTTCGGTGAATTACCTAAAGTGAATGGAAAAATGAAGAACTACCTCCAGATTCTTCAACTTCATATCAAACAAACATCGAAGAATAAAACAGGGTGTTTCTACATGACATTGATCCCAAACACATTAAAACTGGTTTTGATATAGAAAAAGTAACTCTTATGGAACAGCCTCAACCTCAACCCTACTATAAATTTCTAGGCTATGCTTAAAAGCCAGGTCTGTGCTAAGAAACCAAAAACTTTATATGAGCTCTACATATTCTGCTTAGAAGAGTGGTCAAATATGCAGCCAGAATTATTCCAGAAGCTTGTCGATAAAACTAAAGTCCTGTGTTCAAGTAAAACTTACTAAAGAGCATCCAGCCAAATATTAGTGGAGGTGTATAAATGTATTGGAGCCCTAATTTGATCCAGGGTGGATTGACTGAAACCCACAATAAACTTTGAATCCAGAAACATCTCTTCTGCTTTTTATCCAAATTTAGACTTTGCTTTTTATCTATTGCAAATTATAGATAGTACGGCTTAAAACCATTAAATAATCCATAAAAAGATAAAAGCAAAAATGTTCTTCAAAAAGTCTAAAAGTCACATGACAACCGATTACAAATAAAATGGCAAGCTACATATAGTTGGTAGCAGTGGTCTCTGGAAGGCAAGCAGCCCTTTTCCATCTGAGGCTTGTGGCACCAAACTCAGGCTGCAGCTGTTGAGGACTCCAACACAGATTCGAGGAGAGGAATTCTGTGTAACTTCAGCATACATGTATTCAAAGGATTTTATTTATATATGATGTGCATATGCAAACACTTTCCTGAAAACCAACAAACAACCACAACCAAAGACATGAAAATGCACTTTAAGAATAGAGAATAATGCAGAATATGCACCTATAGAAGCACCAACATTACAGAACCAGCCTTCCTAAATGTAAGCATCCGAGGCTTTAGTAAGAAGCATGATGTAGGTGGCTGTTTTGAAATTCCGTTTCTCGTTTGTACCAATAACCAGTTTTTCACCGCCCTCTCCCTTCCCTCTGTCCTTATAAATCCCTGTTGTCTACCTTCCCATTCTGCTGCTCTCCCTCCTCTGACTGGAAGCAGCAACACAGCTTTAATTGCTTTCTGAGTCACCTTATTTTTTTAAAGAAAAGACAGAGGACGTCTAAGAGAGTGATGGGGGGAGAGCGAGAAAGAATGGCATGTTTAAACATTTAAAGACTCAAACTTACTAGTCTTGTCGTCCTTCATTCCTGTTGGGCACCCTCAAACTTTCTCAAAACTAAAATGAAGAAAAATACCTCTATGCAGGAATTAGATGCTTTTTAGCCCTATATGGTCCTGGTTAAAAATAATAAAAACTGAATTCATTATCATATTATTTGAGCTTATTGATGTATTTCAAGCTTTTTTCCAGGGTGGAAAGATCATACAACAAATAACTTTAATTGATCCTAAATACAAGAAAAAGTATTTTCTAATCCATTTATGGTTGATCTGACCACACTCCTTGGTGAAGTTGGTAGACTTAATTTAAATTGGTTGTTTTCCTGGCATGGCCTCAGCCCACAAGCATTACTGTAGTACTCTTACCCGTACTCGTCGTCTTCTGCTTATACGGGGCCGGGTCACGGGGGCAGCAGACTCAGCAGAGACACCCAGAGGTCCCTCTCCCCAGACACCTCCTCCAGCTCCTCCGGGGGGGAGCCCAAGGCGTTCCCAGGCCAGCCAAGAGACATAGTCCCTCCAGCGTGTCCTGGGCCGTCCCCTGGGCCTCCTCCTGGTGGGACGTGCCTGGAACACCTCCCGAGGAAGGCGTCCAGGAGGCATCCGGTATAGATGCCCGAGCCACCTCAACTGGCTCCTCTCGATGAGGAGGAGCAGCGGCTTTACTCCGAGTCCCTCCCGGATGGCCGAGCTCCTCACCCTATCTCTAAGTGCCCGGCCACCCTACGGAGGAAGCTCATTTCAGCCGCTTGTATCCGGGATCTCGTTCTTTCGGTCATGACCCAAAGTTCATGGCCATAGGTGAGGGTAGGAACGTAGACCGACCGGTAAATCGAGAGCTTCGCTTTTTGGCTCAGCTTTCTCTTCACCACAATGGACCGGCACAGTGCCCCCATTAGTGCGGTAGCTGCACCGATCCGTCTGTCGATCTCCCGCTCCATTCTTCCCTCACTCGTGAACAAGACCCCGAGATAGTTGAACTCCTCCACTTGAGGCAGGAACTCCCCTCCAACCGGAAGAGGACAAGCTCTGCTCCACTCATACAGGGACCGGATGGCCCCTTATAAAGGGCCCCCGATTCCATACTCCTGGAGCACCCCCCAAAGGGCATCACGAGGGACACAGTCGAATGCCTTCTCCAGGTCCACAAAACACATGTGAACCGGTTGGGCAAACTCCCATGAACCCTCGAGTACCCTGTAGAGGGTATAGAGCTG
The DNA here is from genome assembly GCF_021462225.1 of Girardinichthys multiradiatus. NCBI lineage: Eukaryota > Metazoa > Chordata > Actinopteri > Cyprinodontiformes > Goodeidae > Girardinichthys > Girardinichthys multiradiatus. Next base: position 7,753,808 of record NC_061814.1, read on the forward strand.
GTCCAGTGTTCCACGGCCGGGGCAAAAACCACACTGCTCCTCCCGAAGCCAAGGTTCGACTATCGGCCAGATTCTCCTCTCCAATACCCTGGCGTAGGCTTTACCAGGGAGGCTGAGGAGTGTGATTCCCCTATAGTTGGAACACACCCTCCCTTCTTATGAAGGGGGACCACCTCTGCCAGTCCAGAGGCACTGTCCCTGACCGCCACGCAATGTTGAAGAGGCGTGTCAACCATGACAGCCCTACAACATCCACAGATTTGAGGTACTCAGGGCGGATCTCATCCACCCCCGAAGCCTTGCCACCTCGGAGCTTTTTAATCACCTCGTTGACTTCAGCCTGGGTGATGAAAGAGTCCAACCCCGAGTCCCCAGCCTCTGTTTCCACCACGGAATGCATGATGGCAGGATTGAGGAGATCCTCGAAGTACTCCTTCCACCGCCCGATAATGTCCTCAGTCGAGGTCAGCAGCCTCCCACCCCCACTATAAACAGTGTTGTCGAAGCACTGCTTCCCCCTCCTGAGGTGCTGGATGGTTTTCCAGAATCGCTTCGAGCCCAACCGGTAGTCTTTCTCCATAGCATCACCGAACTCCTCCCAGGCCTGAGTTTTTGCCTCTGCCACAGCCCGGGCCGCAGCACACTTGGCCTCACGGTACCCATCAGCCGCCTAAGGAGTCCCACAAGCCAACCTCAGCCGATAGGACTCCTTCTTCAGCTTGACAGCATCCCTTACTACCGGTGTCCACCTTACGTCCGCAGCTACCGGCAGCAGCATTGACAATAGATGCAGAGAACATGGTCCACTTGGACTCTATGTCTCCAACATCCCCCGGAATCTGGTCGAAGCTCTCCCGGAGGTGGGAGTCGAATACATCCCTGGCTGAGGGCTACGCCAGGTGTTCCCAGCAGACCCTCACTATGCTTGGGCCTGCCAAGTCTGTCCGGCTTTCTCCTCATCCACCGGATCCAACTCACTACCAGGTGGTGATCAGTGGACAGCTCAGCCCCTCTCTTCACCCGAGTGTCCAAAACATGCGGCCGAAGGTCTGATGATACGACAACAAAGTCGATCATTGACATCCTGCCTAGGGTGTCCTGCTGCCAAGTGCACTAATGGACACCCTTATGTTTGAACATGATGCAAAGAGGATTGGGTGGCAGATGAAGGTGGAGACCTCAGCGGCCCGATCCCCGAATGCTTAGGCTGACATTACCGTAGTCTATTCCAAAATCTGTTTTGATGTGTATTTGGGTTCATTGTCCTGTTGGAACATCTAATTAAGTCCAAGTTTTAACATACGTCCCTTTTCCACTGGCTCTATTTAAGCTGCATGGCTCCACTTCACTTGGTCTCGCTCCCCTCGGTATGGTACCAGTTGTGTTTCCACTGACCCACTGAGGGCTAGAGCTATGAATTGAAGGTCCACCTCCAGCGCTGTGCTGCAATTAACATTGCTGTGTGACATTGTCACATTAAAGTTATCAACGTGACACACAACAAAATAAACAACTAAAGAAATAGAAAATAAAAACGTCAACTAAACAAAATATCAATAATGTTTGTATTCTTTTATAGACTAGAATGTTTTTTTCCATGTATAAAAATTATCCGCCAGGATGATTATCTGGAACCCTGTTCCACCAGAACTTATGAAGTAAGGCTCAGGGGTTTTAATGTGAAAGGGGTGTTGCAGGGGAGGTAGAGAGAAGAGACGCAAAACCGCTGACTTTTGACAGCGGTGAAGTTAGTTTTGGATATTGGATATAGGTGCTATTTGACTCGAGACAGGCAGTCTGATTATGGGCCGCTGTTCTCTGCCTGCTCCCTCCTCCTGCAGACGCTGGTTTGCTGAAGAATGTCAATGAATTTCCGAACCAAACACGTTGTTTCATAGTGGTATTGTTTTGTGTGTTTTGCTGGAAATGTTTGTCATCTGACCAGCTGATTTTATGTTTCAGCTTATTTAGGATGTTATTAAATAGAGCGCACCCTGCCTGCATGTAATTCAAATAGCTGACGTTGTGTCCTTTTTCTTTAAGACTTCAGGGGCATAGTTTATGATTTGTAAATAGTAAAATGAAATTTCGATTCCTTATTATTGTAGTCAATCTTGAGTATTATTAACTTCTCCTGGTAGTACCGCTTTAAAAACCTTCTTATTTCTCCTGAAAGTGAACAGCAGTTTGTTCACTTCACATGTAGACCCGACTCAGTCCCGGTCGGACCTGCTCTGGAGAAGGGACCAAAAAAGTAGGTACCAGTAAGGAAGACACAGTAATGGAATGCTCATAAAGCGGGCCGAGTGGAGTGGAGCCAGTGGAAAATGGACATAATTGACCCAAGGTTTCTCCCTCAGATCAAGGGAAAGTGGTAAACAACAACCTTCAAGGCTCAAGCCTGACATAAACAGGACATTAGAGTCACTCATAACTGGAAAGTAAATTTTACATTGCTATGGACTGAATGGTTTTCAAGCCATTAAAATATAACCTTCAAATTCAACATCTTTAAACTCAGCTGACACTTGCAGCTACTAACATAGACAAGCCAAATGCTTTCAGGAGGCAAGTTTAAGGATTGGAGGAGACAAAGAGTGGTCTAAGATTGTAGAATTTGGCCGGATTGATAAGTCAAGGTGCGGTTTTCAAAGCTAAGGACACTGAGGTCAGCAAGATCATGCTTTGCAACTGTTTTTCTATTAGATGTAAGGTATATTGCACAACGTGGAAGGAATAATGAAGGAGGAGCATGCCTTTAGAATTCTTCAACTTAATCTCAAACACTTTATGCAACACTCAGAACATCTTTATGCCTCAGGATTTGCTCAGGACAGGTCCGAACATGAAATAGGGAATTAAAGTCATCCAAAAAACTCATCCATATTTTGAAATTTTGCGAAGTGATACAAACCAAAAACAGTAACAGTCACAATACGACTGCAGGTGCACAGAACAGAGACTCTGGTGCGATCTTCCAGGGTCCATCTAATCTGAATTGTACGCTGATCAGTAGAATCCAGTGTACAGCTTGTATGTAAAGGCAGCCAGCATGAGGTCCTGAATGCAATGCTTAGATTTGTGATTGCAAGTTTCTGGAACTCTGAGCTATAATTGAGACATTTGAGTGTCCTAAAAAGGCAACAATATAAATACCCATTCAAACTGGTTTTAAAATGCAGTCCACCACATGCAAAGGTTTTAAAATGTATGGAAAATTTATGGAAAGCCATATCTTTGCCAGGAAACAAAGCAGTTCAAATGAACTGTATTAATTCAGCCAAGATGAATGGTCAAATTAAAGCAATAGAGATGGTTATATGTGGTTATGTGGTTATAAACTAGGTCATTCAGCTCCAGGACATTAGCTAATTAGCCAGTGAGTACCTGATCTGCTCTCTGATTGGCCTTCCTGCCCCATATGCCATTCTCTGGTCAATGTGTAGAGGGCAGATTTTTATGTGACCTTCACTTGAAAAAATAGATTAAACTAGCAGTATTATGAATTGGCATTATATAAACCAGCTGGAATACCTGTGTTTAAATAAAGTATTTCTTTCTAAAATTAAAAACTTTAAAAAAAAGGAAATTGTCTTCTTTTTCTCTTCCTTTATTTGCCATATTCACATATCACAACATAAATGATTAGTTAACAATAGAAAACCTATAATATCTATGTTGTAAATAGTTTATCATGCCTGTCTAGCTACTGTCAGTTTTAATGAAAAACAGGAGTTCAGTTTAGCCCAGAAACTTTGCTTCCCAAAGGACCTGAAGGAAACAAGCAGTGCTGCCCTAAGTCACTGGCAGACAGTCCCTGGTGTGTTTTTGCTGAGTCAGCATTGTCCTGTGTGTGTGTGTGTGTGTGTGTGTGTGTGTGGGTGGGTGTTTGAGTGTACGTGTGTGAATGTCTATGAAGAACAATGTGTATTTGTAGTCTCATGTTGGTGTTTCTACTGGCACCCGGTTAGTGGCCAAACATGCATGAATGTGTGTCCATGAATATAAAATTAACTGAGCATGCAAACATGCCTCAATTTTTGTGTGTATGTGTGTGAGCAGACAGGCTCATGAATTAAACATTTTCTCTTTGATCAAGCAAATGTTTTCACCTCCAAAACCAATTAGGTAGCGATGGAGTATAAATTTAGAAAATGTCCATGTTGTGGTGGAAGACTCAGAAGACTGAGACACCTGCAGATGTTTCAAGTAAAAGTGTTGCTTTAACTACCAAATAGATTTCTCCGATTTAAATTTAAGCCTGCTTGTGTCTTCATTATCGCTTTCATCAAAAAACTGTCTCTTACAGGAGTTACATTTTTGTTGAAACAGTGATGCACCACCAGCAACACCAGTGTGTGTAACAATCATCCTAAATGGATGTTGTTATGTTATTTGAATCTCTTGCTGATCCAAATTTACAAGAAAAGGTATTAGAGAAAGCTGATTTTGTGGCAAATGAACACTGCTTTGTGCAAGGCCTTATGTTTAATATGGCTGGTCTTTCAGACCAGACGGTGGAACTAGCTCCGGGTTTAGAACCCTGAACCCAGAGAAACCTTGTAAATGCAGACGACAAACTGTCATACTGTTTATCTGTATCAAATGTTTCAGTTTGTTCTGTTTGTCCTTGCAAGAAAATAATAACATTTTCATCAATTGGTTTTGCCGGATTGAGGAAAATAGTGTTAAAATGTCAGTCATTTTCTACCGCTTATTCCATAGTGGGGAGCTGGTGCCTATCTCCAGCAGTCCATGGGCGAGAGGCAGGGTACACCCTGGACAGGTCGCCAGTCCATCGCAGGGTGACACACAAACAACCATGCACACACTCATTCATACACTTAAGGGCAATTTAGAGTTACCAATTAACAGGCATGTCTTTGGACTGTGGGAGGAAGCCGGAGTACCCGGTGAGAACCCACGCACGCACGGGGAGAACATGCAAACTATAGGCCAGGAATCAAACTCAGGACCTTCTTGCTGCAAGGCAACAGTGCTACCAACTGCGCCACCGTGCAGCCCTGTGTTAAAATGTGTGTACTCTAATTTTATTTATCACTTATTGTAAACTGTATTTAGTTAGTTTTGACATTCCTGGAGCATAATTTATGTATTTTGATTATTTTCTGTGTTGTTGGAATATTCTGTTAGCATCTAGCTAGAGCGGCTAGCCACTCAAGGCGGAAACATGTCACGTTAACGTGGGGTGCACATGCGCATTCAGGTCAGTTTGCCTCATTTAGAACAACTTGATCCTGTCAAGCGTTTATATGCATGTCGCTCAGGTTGTCAATTGGCATAAACCACCCCTCTCAATCGGATTACAATTTATTTCCGATCCTGCCGAATCTGATCAGAATATTCCGACTGACATGTTTACATGTAGCTAATAAGACTGCTTCTCTCCTAGTCCAGTTATGGCAACAACACTGCAATGTAGTTGAATAAGTACTAATGGTTTATGATTTGATTAAAAAAAACAAATAAACTGTGATGACCAATATTTACCAAATTAAATAATTTCTTAAAAAATGTGGAGGAGCAGCGTCTCTACTCCGAGCCCCTCCCGGATGGCCGAGCTCCTCACCCTATCTCTAAGGGAGTGCCTACAGAGGAAGCTAATTTCAGCCGCTTGTATCCAGGATCTCATTCTTTCGGTCTTGACCCAAAGTTCATGGCCATAGGTGAGAGTAGGAACGTAGACCGACCGGTAAATCGAGAGCTTCGCTTTTCGGCTCAGCTCTCTCTTCCCCACAACGGACCGGCACAGCGCCCCCATTACTGCAGCATCCGCACCGATCCATCTGTCGATCTCCCACTCCATTCTTCCCTCACTCGTGATTGGCCTAATCAAAGTTCAGATCTAAATCCAATAGAGAATTTGTGGGAAGATTTGAAAATTCACATTTCAGATTATATACATCCAGACTAAGCTACACAAGGGATAGGGGGGTGCTTGGGGTTGGGGGGAGTTTGAATGAGTAACTTCCTATCATTTTCTGTTGTACATGTGCATTACCATGTGACATTTCTTTTTTTTTTTTTCAAAGCTCTGGGAAGAGTGTAGGACAACAAGGAGAGAAAGAACTGCACCTACACCTCTCAGGTGACTCTGGAACAGATGGTGTGATCTAAATACAGCACAACACGTGCCGAAAACAGCGGGCTGACACTGTAAGTGTGTATTCATGTGCTTGGGGGCTTTGGTTTTTCTGTGTAAGGGAGCCTATGGCCGTGGTTAGAGATGAGCTCAGATGTGGAGCTCTGCCAGCAGCCCAGCGGCAGGCAGCTGAATAAAGATTCCAGTCCTGGTGTCCAGACCCTGTGAGCCTGTGCATATGTCCATACACTGTCAGTTGTATACCTTGTTCGGCATAACGGCCTCTTAACTCAGGGAGGGTGGAGGAAATGCATTGCTCCTGATCTTTTACATTTGCATTTAAATACAGTGTCTGCTGCTCAGAGGCTTTACAAAAGCAACAGCACCTTTGAAAATTGTTATTTTGAATTAGACCAAGTGCTGGCTGCTTTAATTGGGATGCATCAGCTGTGATGTTGCTGAAAGCAGATATTTACACTCACTATACAAAAAAGGCCCATTTCTTCACACTGACACAAAATCAAACTAAACCTTCTCTGCTTTTTGAGAGTTCGGATTACTGAAATTATTTCTTTTACCAAAATGTTGAGAGTGAGTCAGGTTCATCTTTGTTAACACTCTCCAGATGCCTAACGGTTAATCTTTTCAGACAATATATATATAAGTATACATACCATGCCAATGTCCTACCATCATACTGTTTAGAAACCCCAGAAAAAAAACTCTTACCAGCTGAAGCTGGTAAGAGAGTTTTTATCATTATTTAAATGTGTCAGCATGAGCTTAAAGTCCACTCAGAGAAGAAGAAGCCATTACTTCAAAGGCAACCTAAAAAGCCACATCACAATTTGAAAATGCAGGGGGACAAATACCCAAATTTATGGAGACATGTCCTGTGTTAGAGACAGGTCCTGACAGAACTGAAAGACAGAACTGTGTTCACCATGACCATTATTAAATTTGACAGAAAAAGAGGCAAGCATATCAGCTAGACCACACGATCCTAACACTAAAGTACATGGGTGGCAGCATCATGTTCCGCAGTTATTTTCCTGCAAGAGGGACTGGTGCTCTTTATGAAACTGAAGGTTTACCGAGGAAAGAACAATACGTTGAAAGATTGCAGCAACATCTCAAGACATCAGTTTAGATTTATTCGGATGTAATTTGAGACTTTGAGAAAAAAGGTTATGACTTTTTACAAAGTGGAGACTGAATTGTATCACTGACAACCAGAAGACAAGAAGCCAGGGTCAAATTAAGTTAACTTAGTGCTGGCGCCGTCTGTGAGAGTCATCCCTGTAAGAGCTATCACTAACAAAGTCAGATCTTCAGATGCATCACCTGTGACCATTCGGCTCATCTTTAAAAGCCGTGTTTCTTTCAGCTACCGTCAGAAGAAAAGATAAGTCGTAATCACATCCCCGCAAACACATAATCCCTGCACAGTTAACGTACGAAGCTCTCCTTGCAATCAGTCTGTGATCGCCTTTACAGTGATGTCACCATTTTCAGCTGGATCCCTTTATGCTGTAAGTTAATACTTCACAGCACCTGTCTCACTGCCGCCAGATGAGTTTCACTCCAGCTATAAAGAGGACAAGAATAATGAGACTAAAATTGCTCATAAGATGGCAGTCATTGTGTGATAGCGCCTTGTGTGGATACACACCTGCCAGAGTTCAATAATGTGCTGGGGCTGTTGAAGTCGTCAGTGTTTTAAATCCTTTGCAAATCTGTCACGGCTGCTGGCGTAGAGAAGCTGCATTCTGGCAGCCGTGGGTGCAGTGATACTCGTGATCAGAGGCTTATTGAAACACAGATTTTCCAAGACAGTTTTATTCTGCAGTACGAGAAGGGGTTCCTTAAGCATACGTGAAGAAACCAAATAAGAGATCCTTTTGACAGAAAACTGCATATTGTCTTTTTGAACCTAACATGAGGGCTCACAACAATCTGAAGCTGCTATTTATCTCATATTTATCTAAGTGGCCCTTAGAAATACATCACAGAAAGCAAAAGGTCCCAAATTATTTCAATTCTGACTTTCTAAATTATGAGAAAGTCACTTTTTAAGTTGTAGGAATTCCTTTGGCTCATAATGATATGTTACTTTGCTTTTCTATGGTGGTTACTTGACTTATTTTAGGAACTGTGTAAAAAATGAAATACCTTTCTGATACTTATACGCTAGATCTCTTATATAGGCGGTGCTTTTTGCAGCAAAACAGCAAAGAATTGCTTTTGCTCATTTTCAATGCTTTCTATCCATCTTTATTATAAAATCTTTGTGATTGATGTTTGTAATGTATGCCATTCTCCTTTAGTGAATACATCAGCTGTTGTGATAAGGCAAACATAGATAGGGGTATATAGATTTATACCCCTGAACTTTTTCACATGTCACAATTTAGCTACAAACTTTGAGTTTTATTTGATAGACCAACACAAAGTAGCTCATAGGAGAACCGATATATAGTATTTATATGTTTTAATGAATGAAAATCTGACGGTGGGGTAGGCATTAGGATTCAGCCCATTTTAATTTAAAGATCCTGAATACATCCCTGTGCAAGACATTGCCTTTAGAACACTATTGTGTGGAGGAAAGTAATACTGCACATTACCCTGAACACACTATTCTGACGGCGACACATGTTTGTGGCAACATCATGCTATCGGGATGCTTTTCTTTAGCAAAGACAGGGAAAATGGTGGGAAGATGGATGGTGTTAAATACAGGGCAATCCTGGAAGAAAACCAGTAAGAGGCTGCAAGAGAGTGAAGTAACTATTCAGCAGTAAGAATAACCTAAAAAATCTTTTTATCGAAACCAATTCTTGTGTTGGAATGGTCCAGTCAAAGTTCAGACCTAAATGTAAATGAGAATCAGTGGCAAGACTTGATCTTCAGAGGAGCTGTCCAACCAATCTGACAGAGGTTGTACTATTTTGCAAAGAAGAAACTGCACACATTCCAGTCTCTGATGGTGCAATGCTTGTAGGGACATTTCACCAAAGATTCAAAGATTGGGGGTGGATACAAACGTACGCCCCACGAAAACGTATACCTCTCCTTCAACTTTACAACCAGGTGTTGCTATGTGTTGGTGTATCACATAAAACCCCAGAAAAATGCGATATTTCCTCTGCTTGATTTGTTTTGATAAAAAAAAAACCATTTGATTTCTTATTATACATTCAAGCAGAAATTAAACAGGAAAACTGAGTGCCACAAAACTTAGATTAAATAAGAAGCAGAGCTCATTTTAGAGAAACCCAGTTAGTCTTGTGTATACGCAGACTCGAAAACAAGCAAATCTTTGATTCAGCCAATGAAACTGGAACTGAGCTCATTACCCTCTTAATTAGACCTGATGAGGAGCTCAGGGAAATGGAAAAACGGAATAATAAACTTAAGCTTAAATAAAGTTTGGTCAAAGAAGTAAAAAATAACTAGAGTTTTAGCTAACACCGACATAAGTAAATTAATTCAATAGTATTTGAGGTTAATATAAGAAGTCCTGATTTTTGTTTGTCACATAGCATGTAAGGAGATTATTTTTGTTCTACAGGTTTTCCTTGTTATACTGTGATTTTGAGCAGTTTAAAAGGAAACACCACCTCTAGTCCAATGTTAAGGGAAACAGACGTGGTTGTTAATAAATGAGGACAAACCATCAATGAGCCAAACACCATCTCATATATGATCCACAAAAGCATTGCCACTTAAAAACACCCTGAAGTATCACAATGTGGGAGGTTAACCTTAAATAAATTGCTGCTGCATGTGTAAATACAGTTCTTATTAAACCAAATTGAATAAGGCAAAAATGTACCATCCACTTCGCAAATCAATGCACAGAATTTGGATTAAGCTTCTTTTTTTGGTTGCTGCTTTCTTTCATGTTTTATGCAGGCGCTGCACAGAAGGCCCCTCAATTGGAGGAATAAAACGATGATTGCTGCTTTTCTTTCTGTCTCAAACCCACAAATGTGCCTCTCACCATGATGCACATGCACCCACACACTCACACAAAAAAATAATAAACAAAGCAGACACACTTACAAGCCAGGGACATCTGTTTCTGTTCTTCTTAGTAATTATTCTGGACTTTTCAATCACTCAGACATCCTGCTTACATCATTATGGAGAAACTTGACAAGGCAAAGGTGCATTTCAATAAAAAATTCCTTATTAACCCATCAAGGCAATGAAAACCATGAAAGTAAAACACAGTGATTAAATCCAATTTCAACCAATGACTGACAGCAGGAAGGTTTTATAAATCTGATTTAAAAAAAATTAGATCTGTGGCTGCTGCTCTCACCACTTTACTTCCTCATGAGCTCAGATTTCTCTCAGAAAAAAAGATGACAGATGTTTACCAAGTCAGTGTGACAAGCAAACAGCCACGGTTTCTTTTAAGTCTGAAAGAACGTCTTGTCTCCTTCTCTGCTCCTGACTTTTACGTCTCTGCTTATCATGTCTTCAGAAGGGGGTCTTCCAGTTTCTGCAGGAAACAGCAGGTGGAACACACAGGAGCCTACAGGCTTCAGACAAATCACCTCAAAGATGAGCTTTTTATCTAGTAGTTCGTTTTTTTTATTTATTTTTTTTCTTATTCCCTCCTGTGCATTCATTTAGGGATTAATTTGCCATTCTCCATAGAATTAGTTATTCAGTGTTCAAAGTTCTGCTCTTCATAAGAAAGGTTGTGATGCAGGAAATAGACATTATCAGCAGTACACGCTCACTGTTAATCCCAGTCAGGGGCATGGAACTAACTGGAAAGACAGCTGGGTCCAGGTGTTTAGCAGTTGGAACATCAATGTTCTTACCTTCAGATGTTGGATTTTTTGTGACTGATTCCTTTTGGCTGCCCCATCTTAACATGTTTACAGAACGCTGCCCCAGGTTAAAATTGTTGTGCAACATGGCATGCTCAATGGTGTGCTTCATCTGTATTGAAAACACCCTCACCTGTATCCTCAACATTCAGCTGATAAGATGATGTACATGCTGATGTTTTTTTAGCAGTTCACATTGTCCTCCACTTTAGGCGACTGCTGAAACTAATGTTGTAGGTGCAGAAATCCTCCATTTACAGGGACAGTTATGAATCATTGTGATAGGATGGCCACCAAAGCAGCAAGGAAAGCTATACATGACACATTTTACCACTGCAGCAGTGCCATGATTGCCTCCATGATGGAATTATGTTTTATCGATTTGTGGCAATCCAGCTATATTAAAACAGACATTGAGATCCTTGTAAATATAGGCCAGTCTAAATCCAGAATAATTGTGATATTATACTTTAAAATCAGGTTTATTAAACATAATGATTTTTGCCTTTAAATTTCAACAACCATAACTTTTGTATAAATATAACCAGGTGCTTTTATTTTGTGCAGAAAGGTCAGATTCCAGTAGCAAACCAGAATCTTCAAACAAAGATCTCTAAATAAAAAAAGGTAAAATAAGGTGTGAGAAAGAGAGCATTTTCAAACTGGCAAGATGAAAGCACACCCTGGATTGTTGGAACAATTTGTCTTTATTTCCCTTCAGTGTCAGCATAGAAGTATGCACTCTATGCTGTTATTATCTTCCCTAAAAGCAAGGAGAGAAACTCTTAGTGTGCCTTGCTCACTGTACTTTCTTTATTTATTTACTTTCACCACACCATCCCTGCGGAGGTGAACTAGGTGACCTTATTCTAACTCTTACTTTGAGAAATGTGTCTATAGTATAGCTGTTTGCCAAAGGGTGTGATGAAAAACATGGATATTAAATTGTCAGGAAAATTTGGCTCTAATTTAAGGAAAGTTAGAATGGAAAAGGAGAGGTGGAAATTTGTATTGTAGCCTGCTGGCATGAAACTAAAATGCACTGTACCTTCACACGCAATTTCAAATATGGAGTTGCTTGACATGTGATGATAAGAAATGTTAAGATTAATAGTGTTTTCATACTGACAATAAACAGGGTAAAGTTTTCATAAATAAATGCTGTAAATACAAAATGCAGTTTTTAATATATGATTTCATTTCTTAAGAAAAAAGAAGCTTCCTACACCATCCTGACCCTCTCTGAAAAGAAGGTCCCCTTTGCTAAATCATGAATTAACTGTTATTAACCACATCTTTGGAATTATTGCAAAATTTGTATTATGAAGAAAGCACATGAAAAAGAACATGTCTGATGTTCCTTTTCATATGTTTTCTTTTTCATGTATTGAGCTAAAACATATCCAATCTAATGATCTAAATAAACCCAATAGCAGATGATAAACAACGTTGTTCACATCTATCAGACTGGGAAGAGTTACAAATCTATTTCTAAGGTTTTGTGACTCCTAGGAACCACCATTATTCACAAAAAGATCCTCAAAAAACATGAAACTATGGTTAATCTTCTTCAATTGCTGACCCAAAATTAATGCAACTGTGCATTATAAATATACATCCAGGAAGTCAGAAAAATTCAAGCACATTTTTAAAGCACGCATTTGCCTCAGTTGAGGTCAGCTTTAAGGATTAAAAAATCCGAAACAGGCTGGTCAAAAATAGCATTTATGGCTGAAACCATAACTAATCACATATGCCAAAAAACATCCAAGACTTAGAAAAACGTTTTGTGGACAGACTACAGTCTACATATGGTAAACCTCTGTGTAATGGTCTAGGGCTGCTTTGCTGCTTTATGAACTGGAAGACTTACTACAATTGACGAAACTATTTATTCTGCTCTCTATCCGAAGGAGAATGTTCGGCATTAAGTTTGCTACTTTGAGCTCAAATTGACTTGGGTTATGCAAGTATGAAGGCTGTTTATGCTTGAAAACCAACCCAAATCCAATGTGACTGAATTAAAATAATTCTGCCAATAAGTATGTGCCAAAATGCTTGATGTCAGTTGTCACAGGGGAAATACAATTACAATCTAAAACATGTACGGACCATGAGTCTAGACTTAGAGGATGACGTGCAAAGATCTACCCAGTAGAAAAGCAATGTCTGGCTTTGCTGTTTGCAAAGTTTTGGAGGTTCATAAAATAGTCTTCACATACAGTAAATCAACATTTGAGACTAGAGTTATTTTTAGGTATTAGAAGTTTGCTTTGGAAATAAACCCATTTGGACAAGTAGGTGGCCCTTAGATTTAGCCTTGGGGAAATACCCTGTATATGCGCTACAAGGAGAGCAGTGACGGATGCTGGTCTTTCAAGGAGGGGAAGCTCAATTTCAAGATTGCTGATTTGCTCATTTAGCTGTCAATCAAAAAGGGATTCAGCCTCAGACAGATCATCCAATCATCATGCAGAAGCTGAGCGTCCGGGCCAGACCAGGCCAGCCCACTGCCCCATAGACCCCCAGAGACGCTGAGCGTCCAATGGGCGGGACAAAACCCAGCATTTTTGCGTGCTATTGAACTAACTGTTTAAAGCACTGTGAAGCTGCGGGAATGAGTGAGGAAAGCCGCGTCGTTACCAGTGATAAGAAGCTGATTCTGATCAAAAGTTGAGCGCGTTGTGGCGCATATTTAGTCAATGACATGTACACCCAACAGTATGTATTTGATCACTTATTTTTTTACATTTTAGGGGAAGCTGAGCTTCCCTTGCAGTCTTAGAGCAATTGCCACTGAAGGAGAGAGTTACCTAATGCAGGTGATATATTAGCTGTGTATAACCTTTCAGCAGAACTTCACTTATAAAATACAGACATATCGCACCACCAGGGAGCACCAGGGATTCTGCAGATTAAAAAAAAACAACAGAAAACCACTGCTGATGGGACTTTAAAACCATCGTAAAACAAAAACATAACACAGATATCTATTTTGCTGTAAGGTTAATATGTAGATCTTCATCTTTTATGTGCTGACATACCCAGTGTATATGGTGTCTCATCAACTATGGATGACACACTTTGGAACATTACTTCACACAGTGATGACTTATGAATAATGTATGATTTTTGTTTTTTTTCCTTCATGTGTAATGTTGATGGAATGTGGCAAACATATGTGGTTTACGAAAGTATGTGACATTTTGGTAAAATCATTTATCATTGTTCAGAGACTAATAGATTCAACACATTTATTTATCTCATGGAAAACAAAACTCATTCAGATTCTGTCAAATGTTTAGCAAATATAGACATCTTAATAACAAAGGTATCACTTTTATTAAAAATAAAAAAAATAAATGTTATTGGGATTCAGACCAACACATAGGAATGGACTTTGTGTTGGTTAGGTGGTAGCACACATGGTTTTAAATGTTAGTAGTTTGTAGAACCACATTGCACTGCAGATAAAGCTGCAGGTCTTTTGTGGTATGTCTCTATCAGTTTTCTAGCTAGGAACTGATTTTTTAGGCCCATTCGTCTTTGCTAATTAGCCTTGACCCAGCTAGACTGGATAGAGTTAACAGAAATGTTAACTCTTGCAATAGATGATTGGATTTAGGTCTGGACTTTGACATGGCCATTCCAACACATAAACAATGGTTGGTTCCAAACCATTCTATTGTTATTCTGGTTGTATGTTTTGCTAAGTCCTGTGCGAAGGTGAACCTCAACCCTAGTCCCAAGAATTTTGCAACCTTTAAAAGGTTTCCCTGTATTTGGCTCCATCTATATTTGCATTTTTCTAACCAGCTTCCCTGTCTAGGTCAAAGAAAATCATCCCCACAACATGATGTCACCATCACCATGTTTCACTGTGGGGATGATGTTTAAGGATGATGTGTATTGTTAGTTTTCCTTCACACATAGTTTCTTGCGTGTAGATTAAAACGTTCAGTTTTGGTCTCATCTCACCAGGGCAGTTCCTTTTACATGTTTGCTGTGTAACCTTTATGGTGTGTGGCAAATCACAATTGAGACTTCTCATGGCTCTGTTCCACAAAGACCAGATTGTACTTTTTTACTCTTGGTTTCCTTGGTTGAAAAATGTATTTCACATATAAATTAAAACAAAGAAACTTATGCCTTGATTTTATTTCTCTAAAAATATAAACTAAATGTAAAACATTATTGTTGGATCTTTTTCTTACCAACAGGTATCTAAACCTTTCTAGTGTTACATTCAGAGTTCTGTTTTCCTGTTTTATTCAGCAAATATTTCTGTTTTGGCTGTTGCATTTTACTTTTTGTGTTTTGACAAGAGTTGCTACCCAGTTGTGGTCCAGTTTTTCAATGAAAATAAGGACATTTTCAGTCTGATTAGAAGTACCTGTGGCCATAGGCACCTCTCCTGGCCATCTGTTTATAACAATATCATTTAAATCAAATCATCTTTTGAAGTAGCTTTTGAAGCCCCAAATAAAATAAAATAAACACTAATCTAACTGGTTTCCTGACACCAGGAGGTTGATTTACCAACAAGTTTCTGTTTATTTTTCTGAGCAGGTATGAGCATGAATGTGTATTTGTCTGTGTGTGTAATTCGGCATGAGCATATTTCTATGGAGACATACTGTCACCTTCCGGAGCCCAGGTGGCCAGGGTCACACAAGTGGCGTTTGCAGGCAAGTTGATGTAGAGCATCCATCTGGTCTCTTTATACAATGTGTGTCTAAAAGTGACCTTGAGTGTTTCCCGGGCTAGCGGATAATAGAGGTGGTAGAGCGCGGCCTATGAAAACAGATTTTTCATTCATTAATTTCCTTTCTGCTACAGCTTTGTCCTGTTCAGGGTCACAAAGGGAATCGGCTGGAGTCATCTCAGTTCTAATTAAATATAAAATGGTGCTTCTGCGATGCAAAAAGAATCCAAGATACATTTGAACAAGATTCACGTTATTCTCACTTCTGTGTTAATACAATTTACCCCTACTCCCACAAAGACAATCCAGTACAGCCTACTGCCTTTAGACCTCACCTAATTTATCCAATCTCAGTGATAGTCCAGCTATTCTGTAAAAGGCTCAGAGGTTTTTCTAGAGAACATTAATAAACAAACAGCATAATAAAGACCAAGGAGGAAGCAGAGTTTGGTTTTAAATAAATATAACAAGCTTTGAACATCTCACAGTGTTCTGTTCAATCCATCATCGGAAAAAGAACATAGTAGGGCACAACTTCACATTTACAAGGACATGAACTTCTGCCTTAACGGACAGATCTGGTAACAAAAGCATGCGCCCGGAGCAACAACATGATTGCAGAGCTCAGGTGGACAATCTACCTGAAGGGCAACTATTAGTTGTGCACAAATCTGGCCTAATAGATTACATGACCCTGAATCCACCATCTCCATGGTGAAACATGGTGATAGCAGCATCATGATGCGGGGACACTTTTCTTTAGTCGGAATGCAGAAGATTTCACAGTTGATGGGAAGATAAATGAGGCAAAATTCAAATCCTGCAACTACAATTTTTAACATGTTAATATGTAAGAACTACCTATTCAAAGTCCAGACTGAATTCAAATGGAGAATCTGCGGCAATACCTTAAATTTGATGTTTGCAGATGCTCTCCATGAAATCTGACTCATACTTCAATCCCACTTTAAGGCCACTGTTCTGCAACTTCAAAATGTTGTCAAATAACTGATTACTAGGCATCTACAGAACCTGATGACATGCTTGAGGACATAATTAGGTATTTTGATTCGGGTGTGTTGGAAAAATCCCCATAAAATACATGAAGGTTTGTGGGTTCAATGTCAAAAAATTCAAGGTGTGAATCCTTTTGCATGGTACTGTATATGCTTTCAGTAGGAGAGAGCCAGAGTGCCCAGTGAAAAGACATGACATGCAGACACATAACAAAATTATTTATTTTTGTAGCAAGAGCGAGTTGTCTTATAACATCTCTGGCCTTTTTTGTTTTGTGTAGGTTACCTTGAGACACTCTAATTACAGGTCCTTCTCAAAATATTAGCATATTGTGATAAAGTTCATTATTTTCCATAATGTCATGATGAAAATTTAACATTCATATATTTTAGATTCATTGCACACTAACTGAAATATTTCAGGTCTTTTATTGTCTTAATACGGATGATTTTGGCATACAGCTCATGAAAACCCAAAATTCCTATCTCACAAAATTAGCATATCATTAAAAGGGTCTCTAAACGAGCTATGAACCTAATCATCTGAATCAACGAGTTAACTCTAAACACCTGCAAAAGATTCCTGAGGCCTTTAAAACTCCCAGCCTGGTTCATCACTCAAAACCCCAATCATGTGTAAGACTGCCGACCTGACTGCTGTCCAGAAGGCCACTATTGACACCCTCAAGCAAGAGGGTAAGACACAGAAAGAAATTTCTGAACGAATAGGCTGTTCCCAGAGTGCTGTATCAAGGCACCTCAGTGGGAAGTCTGTGGGAAGGAAAAAGTGTGGCAGAAAACGCTGCACAACAAGAAGAGGTGACCGGACCCTGAGGAAGATTGTGGAGAAGGGCCGATTCCAGACCTTGGGGGACCTGCGGAAGCAGTGGACTGAGTCTGGAGTAGAAACATCCAGAGCCACCGTGCACAGGCGTGCGCAGGAGATGGGCTACAGGTGCCGCATTCCCCAGGTCAAGCCACTTTTGAACCAGAAACAGCGGCAGAAGCGCCTGAACTGGGCTACAGAGAAGCAGCACTGGACTGTTGCTCAGTGGTCCAAAGTACTTTTTTCGGATGAAAGCAAATTCTGCATGTCATTCGGAAATCAAGGTGCCAGAGTCTGGAGGAAGACTGGGGAGAAGGAAATGCCAAAATGCCAGAGGTCCAGTGTCAAGTATCCACAGTCAGTGATGGTCTGGGGTGCCGTGTCAGCTGCTGGTGTTGTTCCACTGTGTTTTATCAAGGGCAGGGTCAATGCAGCTAGCTATCAGGAGATTTTGGAGCACTTCATGCTTCCATCTGCTGAAAAGCTTTATGGAGATGAAGATTTCATTTTTCAGCACGACTTGGCACCTGCTCACAGTGCCAAACCCACTGGTAAATGGTTTACTGACCATGGTATCACTGTGCTCAATTGGCCTGCCAACTCTCCTGACCTGTACCCCATAGAGAATCTGTGGGATATTGTGAAGAGAACGTTGAGAGACTCAAGACCCAACACTCTGGATGAGCTAAAGGCCGCTATCGAAGCATCCTGGGCCTCCATAAGACCTCAGCAGTGCCACAGGCTGATTGCCTCCATGCCACGCCGCACTGAAGCAGTCATTTCTGCCAAAGGATTCCCGACCAAGTATTGAGTGCATAACTGTACATGATTATTTGAAGGTTGATGTTTTTTGTATTAAAAACACTTTTCTTTTATTGGTCGGATGAAATATGCTAATTTTGTGAAATAGGAATTTTGGGTTTTCATGAGCTGTATGCCAAAATAATCCGTATTAAGACAATAAAAGACTTGAAATATTTCAGTTAGTGTGCAATGAATCTAAAATATATGAATGTTAAATTTTCATCATGACATTATGCAAAATAATGAACTTTATCACAATATGCTAATATTTTGAGAAGGACCTGTATACAACCATACACATTACTGCCGAAGCAATGTTATGTTATCAGGCAGTTTCACAGGATTCCTCAGTCCCATCTGCCTTTCGGTGAAATTCTGGATTCAAATACGCTTGTTAGGAAAGTAAGGAGAAAAGCTAAACTTTGAACAAGATTATTTCTCCTGTACATAGTGGCAGCAAACTTTTGTATGAAATAAAAAGACACATTTATCTCTCCTGCTAATCCTACTGCTTTGATTTTTATTAAAAAAAGAAGAGCATGACATTTGCCTTCAGGTATTTAATCATGCAAAAGAATGTAAGTTTAGAAAAAAGTTCAACAAGTTGCATTTTTCATATTTTCTTGTTAAATTTAGACACAAGGATTATTCCACATGCTCACTTTTTACTTTGTTTTTCATGTTATTCCAACTGTATTATTTCCTTCTTTTTTCCCCCTTCTTTTTTAGTCTACGCCAATTTTAAACTTGTCAGATGTGTTCACATTTTCTCAGAACCAATTATTGTTGTGATGCTTGTTCTTTCTGTGAATGTGGGATCTTTTTCAGTTTTTTGACAACCTTCCTCCTCCTT
Organism: Girardinichthys multiradiatus; assembly: GCF_021462225.1. Classification (NCBI taxonomy): domain Eukaryota; kingdom Metazoa; phylum Chordata; class Actinopteri; order Cyprinodontiformes; family Goodeidae; genus Girardinichthys; species Girardinichthys multiradiatus. The sequence goes on from NC_061814.1 coordinate 7,772,965, forward strand.
TGATTCCTTTTTATGTGTTAATTTCAAAAATCCTCCTCAGCCTTTGTCACTGTTAACGTTTTGCCTGAGGAGGGTAAGGATTGCTATAGACCTTATCTATTGCACATCTGGCAGGTAGCTTTGTCAAGATAACCTGTCAATTCTGTTTTCTGCAAGAAAAGAAACCTTCCTGACCGGCTTCTGTTTGTAAGGAGAAAACAAAATGGTGTAAATTGTTAAACTTGTTAATCTTCCTGCTTTTAAAAAAATATTTAATCTGCATACAGGGCCAGCCTGCATATAAGCAAACTCTACACCTGCTTAGAACTCATAGCAGGTCTACAGGCCTCAAATAAGATAAACATTCTCAAAGACCTTACTGACAAATGGGCCAGTTGTACACCTATACAGATCCATCCTATTCAATTAGAAAATATATTGTGTAACCTTAATGATTAGGGCTAACAGCTAATAGAAAGTTCCTCAGAAAATAAGGGTTGAATTAGACCAATTATAAAGTCTGTGGTTATTCAATGTTTTCTTATTCACTTTTTCCCTCCACTTAACTTTCCTATGCTTGGATAGATCACTCACAATGCGCATGACCATGTTAGTAGTCTTCCCCATGTAGGTCAAGTTTTGGCCATGATATCGAATGTCAGTAATTTTTACTAACAATCAAAATCAACTGAAATAGAGACTTAAAGAATAGCACAATTGTTTTGTGCAATGAATCTATGAGTTTCACTTTTTGATACTGTAATAGAGCCCCCAAGCGAAATTCTGTATGTTTCTCCTACAACCCCAGACTGTGTCTATGACAACTATTAAATTCAAGTCCCCCTTAATTTAAATTATATTGCCTCCTTTGTGCATTTACTCCTCTGCTTGCTCTGTGTACATGTGACATTTTGTCGTTGGAATAAATGTACACACACTGTCTACAGCATGACCCTAATTACCTGCTTTAGGTTATTGTTTGCAAAATATGTGATATTTTACATTTTGTATGTGCTACATATACTAAAGCCTGTTACCATCAGACTGTGGACTGTATTATTTCACAAACACAACAGTTTCTCTATTGACCTGCATCCAGTGGTCCAATACAATAGAAAACAAAAACCATGAAACCAGCCCTGCTGTTCTTGTTTTTTGCTTTTCAAGGAGTTAATGCAATGTGTGTTGATATAAAAAAAAAAACTGAACTCAGTTTTGCAGAAACATAGATGTGACAGTGGCTGTGTTGATATGGGCAAAACTATTTTCTCACCAACCTTATTCTGTAGATAAAAACCTTACAGTTCTGCTGTTTACTTAATATGAATGTAAGAAAGTTCACTGATATTACTGTTCACATGTTACACACAGTAGTGAAAGCAAATAATCACATATACACTGCATTCAGATCACATTTTATTGGGTTATGAAATCTAGGAGTTTAATGATATATCCAGATTACGAGATGAACTTTACAAGAACGGGATGAGATTTTAGCAAGAATGTTTAGGAAATTAAAAAATCCCATGCAATTATTTTGTTTTTTCAAAATAAACTAAATATTTCACCAAACAGAAACTGTGTTGTACAGATGCTGAAATCATTGTGGAATGTTCCGGTCCTGGATGGACTAGTCCATATATCTCAGATTTTGTGCTCGTGTCAATCTAAGGTTGTACTTAAAAAGTATTTAAAATCCCCTCTTTTTGTTTCAACAGATAAAACAAAAGTTTGTGAAGAATCTCTGCTCAGTGAAGAAACATCTGTTTTACGCTTGCTCAGGATTTTAGAATTAAAGCTATCAGCTATCATTTGTTTTCTTGGGAATTCTCTGTGAAAACCTCTATTGTCTCTAGCAGGCTTTCCTTCTAGTTATGGTAGGGCAGCGCAGGTTGGATAACTGTACTGTGTAAACCACCTAATTACTTACTTTGATTATTGAAAAATTTAAATCTCCCGGCCGGGAGTCGAACCCAAATCCCGGCCGGGGGCCTTTCTGCATGGAGTTTGCATGTTCTCCCCGTGCATGCGTGGATTCTCACCGGGTACTCACACAGTCCAAAGACATGCCTGTTAGGTTGATTGGTCACTCTAAATTGCCCTTAGGTTTATGAATGTGTGTGGGTATGGTTGTTTGTGTGTTGCCCTGCGATGGACTGGGAACCTGTCCAAGGTGTACCCCGCCTATCTCCCATAGATTGCTGGAGATAGGCACCAGCTTCCCCTCGACCAACTATGGAATAAACAGTAGAAAATGACTGACTGACTGACTGACTCAAATACAATTCTGTAACAGTGTTAGTGGTAGGATGGTTGACTGACAGACATAGGGAGGTTAGTAAGGGCAGGGCCCTCTTTGACACACTGGGCTACAGCATGATTAGCATTTGGCTGACAAACTCAGTATGGATTGTAGGTGGCCCTGGCTACTCAATAGTGCTGATGTAAAGAACTAAACTCAGTAATGTGCCATTAAATGCATGGACATTTTTACAAACACATATATCACATATACACTGCTACAAAAGATGAAGACACACTTGGAACCTACACTTATTTCAACAATTCCTTTAAATTTAACAACAGAAAAGCTCTAAAATAACCCATATGAGTGATTTGCTACTTCTATAGTTTGGGTTGTAATAATCTTTAGCAGTTAAAGGACCAAGATGTCAAAATCCCTTTAGGTGTTTATTGTAATCAAAACAACCTTAATAGCATATCTACACTGTCAACTGCTGTTGGTTGCTTTTGTATAGAAGTACAGACATGTTTAGAAAGTTTCCATATGAAAGTTTCTTCTGGAACATCTCACCATCCCACTCTCCTGGAGCTTCCAACATCCATGTTCAGTGCTTTTCTTATTGACTGTAAACAGAGTGGTATATATAAACTTTTGGGTTAAACATGTTTTTAGCAGGGCTGCTTCTTTTCCTGTCATGTTAAATTGAAGATTTACTGGATGGCTGGTTTCAATATTTTAAATCAGAGAAAATGTACAAAGATAAGGAGATTTCTGTTTTTTGTTGTTTTGTTAGTATTTTAAAGTCATATCATGACATATAAATTTAAGATCGAGATTCTAATACAATGTGGTCATGGTGTTTTAGTTGCAATATACAGCAAGATTAAAGTACCACAATATTGTTTAATGATATAAGATATTTATTCTTTTTCTGCATTTTCTAAAGAGATATTCTGGATGTTCTGTTTATTACAAATTTTGCAACTTCACAAATAATATAATACTGTACTATGGGGCCTGAAGAAAAATTATTACAATACAATATTGGCTTGTGCTTTGTCAAGACTTTTAGCTTTTGGGTAGTGAGACACTTAAATAAATGAGCTTGATTATAGATATGTTGTCTTTGAGGTCAGTAAATCTCTACAGCGCGACAATGACATATAAACATATCTGTTCATATTCAGTTGAGGATTGCTTAACTTTTAAGAACATCCACATAAAGGGAGAGATCTTTTAGAATTATTTAGATAAATTGTAGTAATTTGTCTAATGTTAGAAATTACATTTGTTAATTAAATAAAAACACAATACATAAATTACTCAATTCCCTCCGATTTAATTGAATTTAGTTCATTTCTACTGTGTTCAGTTTAATTCAGTTTGATTTGATTCAGTTCAGTCCAGCTGTATTTTATTCACCTAAAAGGATTGAATCAAAGACTAAACACCCAAACAAGCACTATTCATGACTAGGGGTATAACAATGCAGGACAGGGTATTTCCCATCAAAGTGAAGTCTGTTAACCAACCTCTTATCCCCCAAGGGGTCTTGTGAAGTTTGAGATCAAAATAACATGCACAAATCAAACTTTGTTTTTGACATACTCTATCTAAACAATCATTATGTTAATGATATTGTTTTGAAAATTGGATTTGGAAAAGTGATAATACTCTGGGTTGATAAACTACATTTATTTGGCTATAAATGTATTTTTTGGAATCTGTGAGCTCTCTGTTTACAGCAGACATGCCAGTTGTGTGTGTAGAAGACGTGTGGTGAACAGCTGAGACCGAGTTTTGCGGTTAGGTCCTTTTGTGGAGTTTATTTTCTGATTCAACTGCCTTTAGTATTAACTGTTTTTTGGTGTTTGTAGAAATAGTTTATATCAGATTTTAGCTAAGATTCTACTATTTGTGTGGATACTACATATGTTTATGTTTAACTAATGGAACGTTTGGTAAAGACAGTAAAAAAATAAAGTTAAATTCTGCCCCCAGTACTGGGGGTTGGGACTTAAGTGAAGAGCTATCCAGTTGCTGTCAGCATGTGATTTTGGCTTTAAATGGGTGCTTTAAGGTTGGCATTCTGTTGTATATACAATACGTTTGAGACTCTTATTGTGCAGTGAGAAAGGTGGTGGTTCATGTTAAGTGTCATAGTTTTACGGACAGTTTTGAAACACGTGTAGTAAGCATTCAGGAGACAGATAAAGTTTGACAAAGATTTTATTTACAGGGAACGTGATGGTACGAGAGGATCTGGAACCGGGAAACAAACTGCAAGATATGTAGAACTGGTAAGTAAAGTGAATCTTAAGATTGTATTTTTCTAAATAACAAATCTGTCTTACAAGGGATGAGGCGTGATCCACCAGGAGGGGACAATGACAACGGAGCTGCATACAGGTGAGACTGAAGCTGGTGGGTACTTGGCACACGTTGTTGGGCACTGAGGTTCTGGTGGTGGTTCTATTGTGACGGAGGGTGGACAGGGTTCGCTTGAGGAGGTCCATGGTTGATCCAGACAGGAAGCTGCCAGCCAGTTGCAAGAAGATGAAGTGGGTGGGAAGCCCAGGTTTTTAATCCACAAGGTTGGAGATCTATCTCCAGGAGTCAAAAATCCAAAACAGCAAACAATACTGATGGCAAAGTCAGGTTCAGGTATACAGCCTGCGAAGGAGCACATACAAAGTTTCTTTAGGCAAAGGTCAAAGCAAGAATTAATGTGGCTTGAGCTTATACCACTGGCGATGAATTGCTGGCGGCCTCCATCTTAAATACCCTCCAAGGATGATTAAGGAGATAGGGAACACCTGTCACCTCTCTTCACCGTCTCCAGTGCCACCTAGAGGCTAAGTACAGTGAACAACACCAGAAAATAGAACAGCACACAGATTGACAAGAAGACAACACTTAGCTATAAAAGCTTGGAAGAATCCTCCACCCCTTTTAAAGTATTTGTGGAGCACAGTTTTGGGGACTTAGTGGAAAGCCCTGTGAGAAAAGTGGAACCAGCTAACCCTTAGCCGCTGACAACTTTAAAGTTTACATCTCCTTTGGAACTTCCGATCTGTGCCAAAGGTACCTCCCCAAAGATTATTTTTCAGATTTATTTTATTAGTCTGAATTTATTTCGATCATCTCTATTTGGAGATTTATGAAAACTGTATTAAATTTATGACAAAGATGTCCTCAACAGTAGGACCACCTTAGAATTTGGAATGTAAGAAACAGCAACATATAGGCTGGTCAAATAAAGACATGGGCAGTTCTAGGGGACAGTGCCCATGTAGAACTTGTCCTGGCCTCTGTTATGGCCCCTGTAATGAAGAGACAAGCTAAATCACTTTCTTATGATAATATGTGCTGGCACAGAAACTGTAACTGATTGGTCCTTTGGACCAATTACATTTTTTACCTTTACAGTTTTGCTTTAACAATGAATTAAAATTAAGGTGTTGCACTTAGCTTCAGCTGTATTAACAGGATCACAGCTGTCATCTGCTAGATCAGGGGTCTGCAACCTGCAGCTTCAGAGCCACAAATGACTCTGGCTTGGTGGCTAATGTATAAAAAGGTGAAATATTGATCTTTTTATTTTGTTCTGTGAAAAGAAAAGAAAAAAAAACACTGGCTCCTACCCTGGCCCCTCTAAAAATTTGGTCTAGAATCGCCACTGAGCAAAGACTGTGTTATTTTACACTGACTATCCATTATTAACAATACACTAACAGCTCTATTTGTGAAAACTAATAAAATGGGGATACTTAGTTTTCCTGAAAATATAGCTGAAATCATGTCTTGTCTTGTTCTTGTGAACCTGTCTTCATGTATTGTCCAATCTTATGAGCTGAATGTATTGTTGCACTGCTATTTACGACAGAATAACTGCTTTACATTTTGCACCACGTTTACCCTTTTTTATATATACAAGTTTTAGGTAGCACTGCCTTTTAAGTGCAACATTCTACCACCCTTTCTTCAATATACTCACCAGTTTCTCACTGTCCTCCCTCTTGGTTTTCAGCACATGCATTTAATGAATGAAGTAATGTAATAAAGTAAGTTGTACCTAGTCATCCAAGACAATAGAGGCTTTAGTTACTTGTTGTCCTGTGAAGTGGGTGTTAAATGTGTTGTACCTATTGTAAATGTTAATAATTTAATTTAACGGTTTACAAATGTAAACTGTTATTATTTCAGCCCTTGGCTTTTCCCACTTGTCTTTTTTTCTATTTCATTTCACTGCTCTGTTGGTGGAAGACATGTTCACTGTGTGTCCTTGGTGTGTGTTGTGTTTTGATTATGTTTTGTCTCTTCCTGTGATTCCATGTGTTTGCTACAGGTCCAATATGGCCAATTACTGCCACAGCTCCTCTTCTGGTTGGCCTGTCTCTGGGTGCCTACATACAGCAGGAGACCCCTGGGGCAGCAACGCTGGTAATTACACCTCGGGAGGCAGAGAACACACACAGAGTGACACACAGAGTGACCTCAAGCTTCAATGACAGGTTGTCTAATTTAATCTCACAAAGTAATCATTAAGCCGGAAAAGTTATGCTGACATCAAGTATCTGTCCTGTGCAGGCCAGTGCATGCCTTTATTTGAGCACAAAGCCGAAGGCAAATAAGCTGCATCAGAGATCTAAACACTGCAGTCTAAAAATGGGGGAAATATTAAATTAGTGCATTTTGTTTTTACTTTTACAACAAAGCATGTGTTCAGTGATGGTAAAGAGAAAGGACACCATATTTTAATTCTAGGGTTTTGCACATCAGGGCATAATTAAAATTGACAAGGTCTTTGCCATGGTACTAAAATTATTTAGGTTTAACCTGAAGTATACAAAAACAACAGGTTGCACACTCTCATTATTTCTTTCAATAAAGCTCAAGGCAAAATGCAGAAGGTTTCTGTAAAAAAAAAGCTTAGCACATCCCATAATTCAGTGGTGTGCAGAAGGTCCTAAGAAGTTGATTTTTTGCACGAAACCATTCAATTTCTAAAATTACTGTGGAAGACTTATGACCCACTCCTTCTTGTACAACATTGTTTGTTTTTTTGCATGATTCAATTTTTTAAGCTATACTCACAGACAGATGGCTGCACATTTGGCTCTAGAATATTTTGGTATACAGAGTTCAACTCAACTCAAGGTGCAGGTTCTGTTGCTGTAAAATCAAGCCCACATAAATGCTTCCCCACAACCGTGCTTCACAGTTTCATTTGTTGTTCCACATGATGTAATGTATTATGGCCAGACATCTCTATGTTGGTCTCATCTGTCCAAAAGACAATGGTTTCAAAGGTTTTGTTGTTTATTCCAATGAAACTTTGGAAACCTATATCATGCTGATATATCCTAGAGAAAAATGCTTTTTTTGGCAAGTTTTCTAAATAAGCAATGCTTGTTCAGTATTTGTTTTTCTATATGTCCTTTTATAAACTTTAAAATTTAACCTTCCAACTGAGAGCTTTAGATTATGAAATGTTTCCTGTGATTTTGACATTTTACTGTCATGCTTAAATGTGTTAAATGTGCTGGGACATCCACTTCTGGGATGAATGGCAACTGTCTGTAATATGTTTCTCATATGTCAGCCTTAAATGAAAACTGCCTTTTAACTCTTCCCAGAATTATAGGTAGCCACAACTGCTTCTTTAGGATTATTGAAAGGTCTGCACAATATCAGAAAACCTGATATTTCAATATGATTATTGAATAATAGCATGGTCATATCAATGCAACCCAGGTTTTCCTCTCTAGTCTATTAGTCTTTGTATCTTCCATCATTGCAATGTCCCCTTTCCTTTGCCTGATCATATACATCTTGTTTTAGTAAGATCAAGAGACATAAATACAGTGTGAAAACAGCACTGTATTAACACACACCTGGAAGCTCCAGCCACTTTCCCTTTGGAGAACAGACAGCATCTGGGAGACCAAGAACCAAAGCAGACAGGTCAGGGAGAAGGTTCTGGAGTTTAAGTTTAAATCAGGTTGGGGTTATAAAACAATATACCAAGCTTTGAACATCTCACAAGGCTCTGCTCAATCCATCATCTGAAAACAGAAAAAATATGGAACAACTGCAACTTACCAATAAATGACAATGCAACTAAACTGACAGAGCATAAATCAGAGAAGCACCCAGGAGCTCTGCGGTAACTCTCCTGGAGGCATCTGAAGAGACTTCATAAATTCATGCTCATAGGTACTCTCCGTCTAATCTGAATGAGACTATTTTGGAGAGAAGGATGAGCAACAAAGTTTGCCTCTAAATGTCCAGCGTTTGTAGAGATATACCCACAAACGCGTGCAGCTGCATTTGCAGCTAAATTCTACAAACACATTGAAAACTATGAATCCTTTTTCTTAAACTTCACAGCTATACACTATTTGGTCTTGGTCTGTCACATAACATTCAAAGTAAAATACTTAGAATTTTGTGGTTTTAAGGTGACAAAAGGTGAAAAGGTTTAAGGGATGGAGATGATGACTGATGAGAAAAATAAGCAATCAACACTATAACATTTAGATTTTTCCAAGGTGAGAATACTTTCTGTACTACAAAGATGCCAAAATAATACACATAAACACACATGCTGGTATACATTCATAAAGCTGTACTCTACACACCGAAATGCCTTAAATGTCTGCAGCACAGAGCCTTGAACCACATCTAAAATGTCACAGACAGCCTAGTCAGAATTTTGTTGGCTGTACTTTTTCAGTCTCTTTGCTTCTGCCCATTTGAATGCCAAGCCATAGCTTCTGGGGAAAAAAGAATCCGGATTTGTTGTATGTATCGTTGTAAATGTTTTTGCTATCATTTAACTGGGATATATGGGTATTTTTATTTTTTGTTTTCCTTTTTGGTGATGTTTTTGCTGAAGTTTGTGAATCCACACTAAAGACATTTAGCTTTCACTGCCAGTGAACACTGTTTTCATTTGTGGATGGTATGAGGCAGGAACAAGTGTGTAAACCACCATCCTTGATTTGCTGGCAGAGGAATTTATTTTTTTTTTTTCCATATGAACTTAAGATCTGCCTAAATGGTTTTGACAGGAAGCAGCACATGAAAAACTCTACACAACCTGCTCTTGCTGCTCTTCCTTTTGAGTAAGTCTTGCATTAAACATTAGGGGGGAAAGGGCTAAATCCTCTGGCTCTGAATGCCCCACTAGACTGGCTGAAACCTACAATTATCAACTGGTTCATTTGTTTAATTTGAAAAAAATGGAAACCATTTTCAATTTTTATTATATATATATAACATCATATATAATAAATCCCATTAGTTTGGTCCTCCAGTACTCCATCCTAAAGATCATTTGTCAGGAGCTGTTTGAATTGTTGCACTCTGTCTTATCCTCCCTGATGGCAAAAACTAATCCATCAAAGAACGTAGCCATTTCTGCAAAACTGTCAAGAAAATACAGTGAGTTTTTTTTTTTTTTTTTTTTTGTATTTAGCATCTACTGTATATAGTGTTTCCACAAGTGATTCATGAGAATACATTTAGTATTTAAGTACTGCTTCTAAGCCCACCAGTCCAGAACTGTTGAGACATAAAGTTATCTAGACTGGTGGTCTGTGTGATCTGACATTAATCCATAAAGAAGTTATTTAGTCTGGTAAGTTTTGAGTTGGTGTCGTAATGTTTGTCCAGCACATCCTACAAATACTACATTGGTTTTAATTCTAGAAAATTAGAAAGCCAAGACTACAAGTCAAATTTACTCATCTACCTGTTGCACCAGCTCTCCTGTTGCAGCATAAGAAATAGCTTAATACATTTTGCATGTGTACTATTTTATTTGGCAAACACTGTATTCTTTGAAGGTCTGGTGGAACATACATTACTAGTCACCTCTCAGCTCTGTGTCCCATTAGTTGCCACAACAACCTTCTGACAGCATTAACACTCCATGAGACCTATCCCATGCCAAGAATATTCATGCAGACATAGACAAGCCAGCACCAGACTCAGTGACAAATCCCTGCATCATCCAATTAAACAGAACAAGAGTAAGTGTGCCAGCAACAAGAGGTAGACAGAGCAAGTCATCATGCCAGGATAAAGACCAGCAAATGAGACCAAAGGAAAATGGAACTCCCAGTAGCTTGAAATGCTCTATATGTGCAAGCGTGAGCTCATCTCCTCCTTTTAAATCTGATTCTGAGTATAATCACCCTGGCGGGTAAAACTTAAAAAAGACTTACATACTTAAATTTAATTTCCAAACTAAATGATTTTGTTTAGCCAAATCTTGACTCTAAACTAACTTAAACAGATATCTCAGTATGTATGAGGTAGGGTTAGCAGTTGATATGGCCAAAAAGGCAGCTTGTCAGGGTTACATTACTACTAAGGATTGTAAAAAAAAAAATATGTCTGTCAGTTGCGCATCAGTTGCATGTTCGCATGTCCAGAATATAGATATTGGGTGCTTCCTTGTGCTGTGCAAAGTAAGAAACTGTAAGTTTTGTAACACTGTAAGAAAACATGACTGTGCACCAACGCAGATTGATGGCTGAAGTTCATCAGTGAAGTGCAAATTTACTGTTTTTCAAGAAATCTGAAGTCTGAAATTACATGAGTTGGTCAAAGCAGAACTGGATAGTTCTACACACACAAATTCTTTAAACTACAATTTCAGATTCAGTAAAAATTATATTATATTTATAAAAACACACTTTTTAAAGCTTTGGTTGGGATGAGGACAAACTTAGGTTGTGGAGAAACCGGCCTGCACAGAGTCTTGACATCAACCTTTTAAAACACCTTTGGGATAACTTAGAGTGGAGGCTGCAATTCTGGTTTTCTCATCTAACAATGAATACACTTTTAAACCTTGTGGAAGATGTTTACAGAATAGTTAAAGTTGCTATTGCTGCAACAGTGGCTCCATCAACAAATTGGACCTTATATATTATGAATAGGATGTCATCAAAGTTCATGTACACTTAAACGTAGACAGACAAATACTTTTGGCAATATTTATGTTACGGATCAAACCTGGACTGTATTATTCGACATTAATTAGAATCCAATACTGATTTGTGAAAGATATTTCTCAAAACAAACAAGCGGGTTTTCAGTTCTTTTGTTATCTCAGTCTCATAAAAACAAAAATTGTGAATTGGGCTATACACATGTACAATGGGAGCAGGAGGAGGTGATCAACCTTGCCCCTTTGTGCAATACCCAATAACCAATGGGTAAGGTTCAGATGAAAGGTTTACAGCAGGTACTAATTTCCCTGCTGTAGGTAACTCTCTTTGTCTCTTCATCTAGTATAAATCCAAATAACAACGGTACAAAGAAGCTAAAGCAAACAGCAAGTCTGAGAGGGCCCAGTTCCAAGTTTTACCTTCGTTAAACAACTCAGGTTTAAAATACTGTGATGTACTCGCTATAATTTCTATGTAAACTGTATCAGAGAACAGAACATAGCAAGCACTTCTGACCAGAGTAATAGTTTGCTGTAAACGTAGGGTTGTGTGAAACTCATTAAAACCAGAGTTCCCCTAAACCATTAAAAAGTTATTTTCATAAACTTCATTAGTCATGAAAACCGAACTATCCCAAAAAAAAATTAAATTGGACATACTTTCTTTAATTTCTGTTGTTTCGAAACTTTTCATAATTTCATGCACATAAGGACAGTGGAAGAAACATATGACCCTGATTATTGGTCAAATATACAAGCATTTCTACTAAGTCAATTAAGCTGGGATAAAATGTTAACACAAACCTTTTCAACAACAAATTTATTGTTTTACTTCTCATAAGCACTGTTTTTTTCTGTTTAATATGTTACAGATACAATTTTTATTTCATTAAAATTTTGTACCTACACTTGTTGATTAAATATTTTTCTTATAAACAGATTTCTACCATGCTTCTTTATTATATCTGGATATACAGCCTTTAAAATCTTTTTTTTTTTTTAAATGTCAAACCTTTTCAGCCCATTGCATTTGATTCCTGACCTAATGGTCTATTCTGCTGTCAGACTCCTGATGCGTTTCTGTTTTGCTTTCCTAGGCATGCTTCCCCAGTGTTGAATATTTGTACATTTTATTTAAGTTTTAGATTTTGTTGGTCACACGTCTGAGAGGGGCCTGTTTTCTCTTGTTTTCTGTTTCTGTTGGTGCATTTCTAGTATATCCCAACCCCCTAAGCCTCTATAACTCCTGTCTGACCAATTGCTCTTACTCACTTCTCAGCATGGGACCAGCCAGAGGGATTTGATAAATGCACAACCTCTCATTTAAATATTCATGACTCTTCCCAGGGGTCTGTTGGAAAATAACTCAGGTAGAAGTTTAAAATTGTTTCCTACTTATAATGTACACTATATCTCTGCAAGAACATACAGAATGTATGTTCTTGCAGAGATACAAACTCAAACCTTATAATGAAACAACTGAGCAAATACCCTGAGAACCTCAGGCGCTACTTTGGCAAGAGTTGAAATAAATACAGTATTCACTGAAAACTGGTTATTGTAATAGAATAAAGAAACAGAGAAACTGAGTAAGCACAAGCAGGTAATCTGTTTAATAACATTGTTTCAATAAGGTACAGCTTTAAAAACATCAGCATTTTACATCATACCATTTCAGAGTAAAACATTTTTATTGAGATGCCAAAGTAAGTGCCAGAATCTCAAAACTTTTTTCAGGCTGAATAGCAGAGTTCATGGAATGCCTTCTTCAAACTGCCACACTGCCAGCCAGCTGGCTGATAGAAGGTGCTACACCTTTTCCTGGATTACATAAAAAATAATTTGGCTGTTTGGAAGTAATTGAGGTCACAAAAAATGGACAGTCATAGTGGAAAGGAGGATAAAGCAGCAAAATAAAAAAAAGTTATAAAGCTCTATATCCAACGTATGCCACCTCTACACCAACTTTTATCCAAATAGTTTCTGGCCAAAGCAACAGAAAAGAACACTAATACATGTTTTCCTTTGCGGCTTTGCCTTTGATAACAACTAGATCTATACACAGTACATGCTTGTGTAATAACATAAATCATTTCACATCTCTGTTTCTGAGCAATACCATGTTCAAATATTTATGTCAAAAGGTAAAAATAGACATCATAGCAGTTTCAGTGTTCGTGTCCTAATTCTAAAAATAGTGCATCTTCTAGGCTTTCTGTTTTTTCCAATCTTAGAACAACCAGCTGGCTTCAATACAGCATCACTGCACCAATAGTCCAGACAACTTTTCTAAAGCAGCTGTATTTGAAAAGCAAGTCCTTCCAAAGAAAAACACATTCATACTCTCTGCTGATTTCTCACCTTTTGTTCGGTGGATTTGACAACAATGAGATACTATCAGTTGTCTCAAACCACTCTCCCTAGACTGTCATCATTATTCGGCAGTCAAAGCCAGACATTCTCTCAGTAATAGGCCCAAACATCCCCTGTGGGTTTGGCGTTTAGAACTTGGTGGTTTGTCGTTTCCTTACTTGTGTCTCTCAAATGATTCATGCATATTCTGACTGGTGGGACTGTTAAATCTTACCTGTTTTGCATAAGTGGAAAACAGATTGTACTTTAAATATCCTACTGTGTAGATACTTCATGTAGATTTAAAGTACCCAAAGATAAAAATGCACAGTTAAAGGAAATTTGGTCAGAGTTAAAACATAAATGAACATGTGACATAAATGCAAAACAGATGGGTTGCCTGGAGAGTAAAAACTCCATCTGATCAGTTAACTGGTCTCTTAGCCAAAGTGGACGGCCACAAACACTGACTCGCATGTAAATGCTTATGAACACAAGCTAAAGCAGCACGACCCTCAGTGGCAGCCCCGGGGCCCGGCTTCACAAAATGCCAACACAAATTGAGATTGCTAACAGTTTATACCACACTAACATTTTCCAGCTGGCTGCCCACAAAGGTCAGGCTGAGCTCCTAAAGGCAAAAACAGAGGGAGATGCTCGAGTTGCTGTGGTCACCGCTGAAATTTGGCGGCCTCGACACTAAGCTACCAGAAAGTTATTAACTCAGAGTGTGGAGTCCTCAGGAATCTGTGTTATGGGCTAAAACTGAGGCCATTGGCAGCTTTAAGCCGGTTGAATGCCAATGGAAACAGGTGCTGTTTGGCACAGAAATAGCGTTCCAAGCAAATATTAACTTATCTGCTGACTTTTGCTTTTAACAATGAGATGATGGACAGTGTGAAATGGAGCTGGCCTGGTCCCCTGTTGGGTTTTTTGTTTAAAAAGTAGAAACAGTAGAATACATTTCTGGGATATTAAAAAAGGCTGTACTTTGAAAACAAACAGCACCAATTATTTCTTACCTGTTCAATGAAAACACGTTTAATATTGATTTGATTCTAGGTGAGAACACAAATGCGCTCTATTCTTTTATTCTTTGTTATTCAACATAAGACATCTAAAGGCTTATATCAAGACACACATCTAGAAGACTGTTAACTTCCAAACTTAATAGGGTGGGACCTAAAATGGTGTTTTGTGGAACTCCATTTGTTAAATAAATTTCATATGTGGGAAAGTGCCTTAAAAGATGTAGTTGGAATATTAAACTTTTACAAGTCTGAAATGATCTTTTCCTAAGTGTTGTGATTTAAAGGATTCATGTGAAGTTAATTACTATATTGAGACAATAATAAGAAGAACTGGAATTTTGCTATAACACCTGAAATTCACTTCCATTTTGATTAACACATAGTCAGAGACAAACGTTGACATACTGGGACTGCTTAAAATGTTGTCTGGAATTTAATAGCTGAATATATGTTGCAGGAATAACTGCCTCCGAACTTTACCCTCCCGCCTGTTTACCTGCTCAATGACATCGTCATTAATTAATTGCTATATCTGGACACACTTCTGGAAGATTATTATTACAACTTAATAAAGAATTTGACCTAAAATGGTTTCCTGTGGAATTTGTGTTCCTGTACAAACAGACAAAAAAGTTGGTATAGACTGAGTAAACGTAATGGAGCTGGTTTTATTTATCACCATCTGTTACTCCTTGACCTCTAGTTGTTACAAGCACATTTGCTGTGTAATCTAGGTCAAACAAATTAAGATTGCCTTTAAATTTTACTTCCCCACCCAAGCAGTTTAAAATACTAAATACCCTCCCTCTAAACTCTAATACCTCATAGAAAAAGCTTTGTCTCAGTAGCATGTAGTCCAAGAAAAGTCTATCAGAAAAAAAGTATAATAAATTCCTTTAAAACAAATAACTAAGCGTGCTACCGTCCCATTGAAATTTCTTGATGGAAACATTGTACATAAATATGTTATTCAGCACCCAAGAGTACATTTTACATGCTTTTTTCATGTGGTACTTATGTGATTATTAAATCATGAATACATGTGCATGAGATATGCTTTTCCAAAGAGGAAGTGACATGTCATAGTTCATGCACATCCAAACAACAAAAACACAAGTTGTGCCATGATTATACGTCACGGATAATTTCCTTCCCACATACTGTTAATGTACTGTTAATTAAAATGGGTAGTATATATACTGAATGTAAAAAGTGCAAGGGTACACATAGTGTGTTTACAAATCTGCATACTGCCTAGACATGACATGTGCAGAAGCATGCACCTGCACTCACCTACGCACACACTTCCCTCCTGATAATAAGCAGACACACAAAAGGTTGACGGTGTGTAGCCTTTGAAGGGCATCACCGGTGTCTCTGTCTCTCAGGCATCAAGAAGATAGCAATGTAACTGGAATGTCATTTATCTTGCTGACAGGGACAAGCCTCAGTGACAGCGACAGTGAGCCGAGCAGCGTGGCAGCAAGGCATTCTCTCTCTAATGCTATCCCCGCCAGCAGCACACAACAGCAATCCATTACAGCAAGCATATTGTAGCACTCTATATCACGCTAAACTGTCACGTCATTTCATATTTTCACATGAATGCTAGAGCTTATGCTGTCTCTTAGTTTTTTGTGGATCTACCCTCTGATTTTACTTGATATGTTACACTGAAGCCATTATAGTCACAAACACAAGCTAGTCTAAGTTATGCACTGCTAAAAAAAAAAAAAAAATCCATTTGAATTTCAACAAGCATATTTGTGTAACATAGAAGCCCACAAGCAAAGATATGAAGTTACTGATACACATTGTTATTTTATCTAAAAATGCAAATACAATAACATGTAGATTTAAATGTGGAGGAATTAAAGTGTGTATCTATTCTTCATTTGCATTTTTTTATTTATGGTATGTGTCCCTCCGTACTAGGATGAAGAATGTAAATTGTAGTCTGCTCCTTCATCAGGACATGGTAAGCAAGATTTGCTGTGATGTCACCATTTTTATTTTGTCGTATTTAATGACCACGTGAACATATGGGGGGTTACAGTTCAAACTTCTATAAAAAGTCTATAAGAGGTCCCAACTGGTCAAAAAATGAAAATAACAGATTGTCCTGCTGTTGGAATCACTCCAAGCATTCGGCATGTTGAGGTGAGGGAATATTAATCAGTGTAGATTGTTAGGATATTGTAGCAGAAGATTAGCTAATCTTATCAGCTCATTGCTGTAGCATTTGTATAAATTCAGTTTCAGTGGCACAAATTAACAATATTGCATGTTCCGTAATTTCTCACCAATAAGAATAAGGTTAAACATTTTCTTAACCAAATCTTAATGTGAACACAAGCTATCTGTCAACAATCTATGCTTAAAATTTCCACTTACTATAAGTGAACTATTGAACTGGATCAGTAAAGTGATGAAGTGATTGTAGAACCTGATAAATTACCTCAACTTGTTTTTATGTTTTTACTCAGTTTTATTGGATTTCCTCTTACAGCACATGCCTTACTATAAACATATTCTAAGAGATATGCAGACATTCAGAAAAGCTGAGATGGTAAAAGCTCCCCATCAGGGTGAGGATTTGACATCCTTCTGGCTGCTAATAGCCTGTTTCTGCTGATCTCTTGGAGATGTAACAGTTTGTGTTTGTCTGTGAGTAAGGAGCAGAAAATAAAATGAGTTTAGTAAATACGGTGTACACCACATTTTTGGCTCATTTAGAATAAACAGTATGCTTTATAAGTGTTGTTGAGGTAGTCTGTGTGAAAGACAACAGGAAAAAGATAGAATTTTTTCCTTTGGCTGAAAATCAAGGCAACCCCCCACCTATCCATCTGGCATCTACATCTGTACTCACACTGCAACCGCCTGGCTAATCCTTATGTAAGAGTAAATAACAAGGAAAAGAAAGAGAAGAAAAAATGGAAAAAGGACAGAAAAAACTAAGACAGAATGAGAAGTAAAAACTCATGGTAAATAAACATTAAAAAGTTCAGTTACAGACACAAAACCTAGAGCCTAAACAATTTAAACTGGAAGTTCAATTTGGTAAAATTATCTGATGCCAGTTCTGAAAAGATGTCATGTGTCATTCTAGTTTCATCATCTTGGAATAAAAATCAAAACAAACACTCCCACCCTATGGTTCCATCTTTTGTGATTTGTGCAAATAGATAAGACATTCTGGCAGGATTAACAGCTGGTGATCACCAGCTTTCACCCTTTGCCCTTTCCCTTGCAGTTTTGCTGTTTAGTTTAAAATGTTATTGGATAAAAAACCCAGCCTTCTTCTGCAGGACATTTTGTACAAACCATGCTTCAAAGCTGATAGTTAATAGTTGCTATTTTAGTGGTGATCAGGTATTTATTTGGTTCTCTCATTGCATTAGTGTACTGGCTCATTGAGGATCAGAATCAAAATTATTGGAAAAAGGATGTGACACAAAGTCTTAATAATAATTATACAATTCAAATATACAGGAGATTTGATTATTTCAATACATATTTATCTGTTTAATTGTTCAAAAATAGCTGATTATGAAAATAAATTAAAATGTAAAAATTAAGTTAATGGGTAGCAAATGTTTTTGTTTTTTTTTGTACAAAATAAAAGCTAAAATAGACATGAAATGGGAACACATAAGTACAAAATGTACAAAAGTAATAAATCTCCTTTTTGTACAAAATAAAAGCTAAAATAGACATGAAATGGGAACACATAAGTACAAAATGTACAAAAGTAATAAATCTCCTGGGGCTTTGGTAATAGTTTTTAACTTATGTTTCATGCTGCCACTTTGCCATGGTTAGTCAATTGAAAGAAAGTCTTTTTTTTGTCTTTTTTTGGAAAGTAAACAATCATTGTAAGAAAAACACAGGGTTTGGGATACTTTGCCTTTTCTGGATTACTGGCTGACAGGTTACCCTAATTGGGACAGCAAAGCCATATGCACCAATGTTGGGCAGCAGAGCAAAGAAGAAAACGAATATTCTTGTTTAGTTTTAGTAGAAATGTATTCAGTGGAGATTTCTCAGTGGACAATAAAATGTGTTTTCTGGGTTGCTTCATAGCTAATTTGAAGAAGCTAAGTCCTTACAGGTTTTAGTCCTGCAAAAATATGTTCCTGCTTTCAGTTCAAATTGTCATCTATGTGCTTTCTCATGAAACCTAAAGGGAAAAAGATGTCAAGGTAAAAACATCAAGCATTAACCTAATCCTATTAAAAAATTGGATTTTACAAGAATAGTGAACAGAAGTAACCAACCACAAAAGTGGACGAGGTCATTGCACAAGTTATTTG
The DNA here is from genome assembly GCF_021462225.1 of Girardinichthys multiradiatus. Classification (NCBI taxonomy): domain Eukaryota; kingdom Metazoa; phylum Chordata; class Actinopteri; order Cyprinodontiformes; family Goodeidae; genus Girardinichthys; species Girardinichthys multiradiatus. Next base: position 7,791,853 of record NC_061814.1, read on the forward strand.
GGATTACACAACAGGGGATTTTCCACACAAGCTTGTTTCTGTCATGGTTCATCTCAGCTTTGACCTGAAAGGATCCACTGGTAAGGATTAAATAAAACGAATGCTGGTATGTGAACACCTGAAAACCTTCCATGTAACCCTCCAAAACCTTAATATTAGAATATAATTCCTGTGTTGAAAAACATTGTTCAACTGGACGGTGTGTGTTTTTATTGGGTACGTTCTTTTAGTGGCTGCATGGTGGCGCAGTTGGTAGCACTGTTGCCTTGCAGCAAGAAGGTCCTGGGTTTGATTCCCGGCCGGGGGTCTTTCTGCATGGAGTTTGCATGTTCTCCCCGTGCATGTGTGGGTTTTCACCGGGTACTCCGGCTTCCTCCCACAGTCCAAAGACATGCCTGTTAGGTTAATTGGTCACTCTAAATTGCCCTTAGGTGTATGAGTGTGTGCATGGTTGTTTGTGTGTTGCCCTGCGATGGACTGGTGACCTGTCCAGGGTGTACCCTGCCTCTCGCCCATAGACTGCTGGAGATAGGCACCAGCTCCCCTGTGACCCACTATGGAATAAGCGGTAGAAACTGACTGACTGACGTTCTTTTAGTTTTGCTCTAACCAACAGTTATGATGGACATCCTCAGAAATCCCCTCATGGCACACTCCATTCCTTCCAAAGTTTCTTGCTTCTGGAGGTGCCATTTGCTGTTTTCTTTTTTTATTAACTTTAAAGAAGAGTCACTTTTTTGGCTTCTTTGACCCTTTAAGCTAGAGTTTTATGATTGAAGTAATTTCAACATAGCTTAAGCCTAACCTACAGCAATTCTGACCAGTCAAAAGAAATGGCAAGTTCTGACTTTGCTTGAGAACACAGCATTTAATTTAAAGTCAAGCAGACAAAAGTATTTCATTATTACCAGCTTGCTTTTAAATGTAAAGCCCCCAGCAACTCCAATGTTCACCTTAGATGCGTTTTAATTATTAAGTGGAGGTAGAGTAAGAAAAAGAAATGTTCTTGGTTTTTTCCACAACAAAACAAGAAGATGCAAATGAGATTGCATCAAATGTACCGTGGGTTATGCATTATCTATTTTGTTTTACATTTGCCAAAATCAAAATGCTAAAACTCTGAAATCAATGTCTTTCACTTCATTCATATGCTGCATAACACCTCAAACAGAATGTAAAATCAATGTGGATACAACTCAAGCCGTCTTTGTAGACTTGGCGTTTTCAGACACTGTTCTTTGCTTAATACCAACACTGTTGCTGGAAGCTGGTTTTAATTTGAGAGTGTGATAGATTTCTCTTTTTATAGTTAACACAAAATCTGGTTGTTCGGGCCTGGGAAAGTTGCTGTCTAACGTATCTTAGTCTACTTATCAAAATACCTAAATTCTGCACATGGGCTTTAAAGACAACAAACATTAGGTCCCATATGAAAAAAAAATATCAATGCTATATAAGTGTGTTCCTAAATGAAAGTAAATTAGCTTTCACCAGTTGTGAGAAGAGAAGTCAGAATGGCTCTGTGAAAGTTTGCAGTGGCCTCTCTTGCTCTAGGCAAAATTCAGGTTCTATAGACTTCAATAGAGGGTTATCTGTCACTTTTACAATCAAAGGACGGCCTTCGATAATATATCTAGGATAATGAATGGCTTGTTCTGTAATGCACAATGCAGTGTTTTAAGCTTATGGTATCACCTCAATGTAAACGTGTTGCTTTGACCACGCCAAAGATTGTTTGCTATACCACTGGTATAGATTCATATTCAAAATAAAAAGTCTGCCTCTGTTGTGACTGTTTAAGTTCACATATTTGTTTTCAAAATCTGTATGAATTTACATATTATTATGTCAAATATTGCTATTTGATATAAATGTGAATAATTACCAGCTAATTGAAAGTAATGAATTAATTAGATTGATGATTGTTGTGTACACTCATTAGAAGCAACTTTTTAAGTAGATTTCTACTTTGTCATCTTTGCAGACAAATTCCACACTTTCCTACAGCATAACTGAAATATACACTAATCAGGCACAACATTATGACCAGCATAGGCATCCTAACTGATCTGCAGCTATGCAGTCCTATTCCGGACACACTGTGATCTTCTGTGTATTCTTACATCTCGTACTCGTCGTCTTCCGCTTTTTCCGGGACTGGGTCACGGGGGCAGCAGACTCAGCAGAGACACCCAGATGTCCCTCCCCCTAGACACCTCTTCCAGCTCTCCGGGGGATGCCCAAGGCGTTCCCGGGCCAGCCGACAGTCATAGTCCCTCCACCATGTCCTGGGTGGGACGTGCCTGCAACACCTCCCGAGGAAGGCGTCCAGGAGGGATCTGGTATAGATACCCAAGCCACCTCAACTGGCTCCTCTCAGGTCTCTCTTCACCACAATGAACTGGCACAACGCCCCCATTTCTGCGGCAGCTGCACCGATCTCCCGCTCCATTCTTCCCTCACTCGTGACCAAGACCCTGAGATACTTGAACTCCTCCACTTGAAGCAGGAACTCCCCTCCAACCTGAAGAGGTTTCTTACATACTCTTATTCTTACATCTTTCGACTAAAACAAGCATTAACTCTTTTTGCAACTTGAGATGTAGTAGCTCATCTCTTGGGTTGGACCATATAGGCCAGTCTTCAATTCCCAAAGCTTTGGCTATCCATGACCCTGCTGCCAGTTTGCCAGTGTTGGATGTAGGCCACTTTTAGTAGCTACTGAGCACTGCAGAGCAGGACCACCCCATGAGAGCTGCAGGTTTGGAGATGTTCTTCCAGAGCATTCTGGCCATCACTGGCCATTCTGACCCTTGTTAAACTTGTTTTAATCCTTAAACTGGCCCACTTTTGAATGCTGCTTCTAACACATTAACCTTGAGAACAAAATGTTGCTGCTTAATAAATCCCACCCACTAACGGGTGCCATAATGAAGAGAACAGTGTGATTGGCATGTTAGTTTATATTAATAAAGTTAATAATTTCAGAATTATGGATTACATCTAACAGTGTGGACTATCCAGGATGTGATCTAACCACAACTATCAAAAAGATTCCACTTATCTAGGCTTTTCTTTGTCAAACCATCTGTGTTATGTGGTCCCTTATGTATATGCCATAAACCATGGGAAAATCCTTATCAGTCTCTCACGTTCAACCACATTCGTATGCATACATAAGCTTAAGTGATAGCTGGAGTGCAACAAAAGTCTATTTAGTGCAATCTTATGGTCCATAATGAGCTTCTTAGTTGGCTGTTTCCACTTTTTACTGGTTGGTAGAGAACATAGCCAACTGTCCAGCAGTGTCTGTTTACCTCCATGCTCGATTACTCCACACACCACTTGAATCAACGGCCATGAGATGCATACATATCTGTATAAATTGAGTTCCTTTAATGAGAGAAATACAAAGTAGAAGGAGCTAGGGAGCACACAAAATGAAAGCCATAGCACACACTTGTGCATCCGTCTGGTTGTGCCTGCTGTCTATGATGGACCTCAGGAGACCGCAGGCTGAAATTTGCATTGCAAATATGTCACATATTTCACACAGTTTTTCCCAACACACAGTTTAATTTATCCACAGTGTGTGTTTGAGTGACTCTGTGAAGGAGGTGGTGCATATCTGCTGAGAGGGCAACAACTATCAGATATAACCTTTATCCCTGCAGCCGGCATCCTGCACACAGACAAGTGTGTGTGTGTCTGTGTGTTTCCATGTGAATGCAAGTTTCCCACCTGCTGTAAAAAACACCAAAGAGGGGTAGGTGTCAGACAGATAAATGTTGCACAAACTTGGATTAGTTAATAGGACAACCTAAATATTGAAATAAACAATGATGCAAAAAGAGACATAACGGAAAAGGATCAGGATCAACTTGTTATGTTTATCACTATGCTTTGAGCTTGTATGGGAATAATTGCCCTGGTGCTATCTGGTTGAGTGTGTCACAAGTGGTAAGTCTGTTTAGACAGAGAAAAGTCAGGGAGGAGCAGCACGGAGCATTCTCACAATTTCTAAAGGGCCAGTGAGTTGTATTGCTCTGCCTGACCAAAATGTTTCCATATTGGAGAATTTCCTTTTACTCTATACAATATTCTGAAGTATTTCTTTAGATAACATAAACAAATCCTTAAAGTTTGACCTGTCTGACAACATAAAGTATGATAAAGGTAAAAAAATAAGACATAATACATCAATCTAAAAAAAAGCAAGAACACATGAGAAACAAAGGTACTGACATCAATCAGTCTAGAAAGGTTACAAAGCCATTTCTAGGGCTTCAGGAGTCTAGTGAACCACAGTGAGAACCATTATCCACAAATACAGAAAATGAGGAATTGTGGTAAACCTTCAGAACAGTGACCACTCAAACAAAACTACTCCAAGAGTGCAAAGACGACTCATCCAGAAGCTCATAATAGAACGCAGAACAACATCTAAAGCATTGAATGCCTCACTTTCCATAATTAAGATCATTTTTGATAGTTCAACAATTAAAACAAAATGTCACTGGGCAAAAATTCCCAGTTCCCAGGTCAAAAACTATGGCTGACAAAAATAACACCAAAGTCCATCTCCCATTTTCCAATAAACATATTAATGGTCCTGAATACATTTTGGAAAATATTCTGTGGACTGAAAAGACAAATGTTAATATTTTTGGAAGGTGTGCATCCTACCACAATAATCTGCAACATAGTAGAAAAACAACATCATTGTGATCACTGAAACAAAGTGGCGGTAGTGTCCTGGTCTGGGGGCTCTTTAGTTGTGCAGCAGGATAATGATGGAAAACACACCAGCAAGTCTACGCCTGACATTATGAAAAAACTAAATGTGGACTTCAGTCATGTTTAAAACTCCTCCAATGTGAGTGAACTAAAACAATTCTCGTCTATAGCGATACAAAAGATTCCCTACTAGTTATATCAAACACGTAATGACAGTTCTAGCCACCAAGGGTGGCACGACCAGTTATTAGATGACAAATGGTTTGTTTGATTTAATTTTGTTCATTAACTAATGAAATTATCTTTTCAAAAATCCATTCTGTAATTACTCTTACTCAGGTTATCATTTCTTATATCAATAAAGAAACTTAATGTAGTCATTATAGTAGTTCACAGAAAGTAACCCCTTGTTGCCACATCATATTGAGACATATTTTGCTGTCAAAAACCAAAGCTAGGTGAGATGGCACCATTCAGAACAACACTGATGAGTTAGTTAGGCCGGACACAGGCCGGACACACTGGTGTAGATCATGAAATACAGATGCATAAGATGTCTAAGGGATGAGAGCAAACTGTCCTCCAGAAGCTTGATCAGGTTATGGCAGGTTGGAGGTTTGGATCTTTTATTACAGGTCCTTCTCAAAATATTAGCATATTGTGATAAAGTTCATTATTTTCCATAATGTCATGATGAAAATTTAACATTCATTTCATTTCAGGTCTTTTATTGTCTTAATACGGATGGTTGTGGCATACAGCTCATGAAAACCCAAAATTCCTATCTCACAAAATTAGCATATTTAGTCCGACCAATAAAAGAAAAGTGTTTTAATACAAAAAATGTCAACCTTCAAATAATCATGTACAGTTATGCACTCAATACTTGGTCGGGAATCCTTTTGCAGAAATGACTGCTTCAATGCGGCGTGGCATGGAGGCAATCAGCCTGTGGCACTGCTGAGGTCTTATGGAGGCCCAGGATGCTTCGATAGCGGCCTTTAGCTCATCCAGAGTGTTGGGTCTTGAGTCTCTCAACGTTCTCTTCACAATATCCCGCAGATTCTCTATGGGGTTCAGGTCAGGAGAGTTGGCAGGCCAATTGAGCACAGTGATACCATGGTCAGTAAACCATTTACCAGTGGTTTTGGCACTGTGAGCAGGTGCCAGGTCGTGATGAAAAATGAAATCTTCATCTCCATAAAGATTTTCAGCAGATGGAAGCATGAAGTGCTCCAAAATCTCCTGATAGCTAGCTGCATTGAACATGCCCTTGATAAAACACAGTGGACCAACACCAGCAGCTGACACGGCACCCCAGACCATCACTGACTGTGGGTACTTGACACTGGACTTCTGGCATTTTGGCATTTCCTTCTCCCCAGTCTTTCTCCAGACTCTGGCACCTTGATTTCCAAATGACATGTAGAATTTGCTTTCATCCAAAAAAAGTACTTTGGACCACTGAGCAACAGTCCAGTGCTGCTTCTCTGTAGCCCAGGTCAGGCGCTTCTGCCGCTGTTTCTGGTTCAAAAGTGGCTTGACCTGGGGAATGCGGCACCTGTAGCCCATTTCCTGCACACGCCTGTGCACGGTGGCTCTGGATGTTTCTACTCCAGACTCAGTCCACTGCTTCCGCAGGTCCCCCAAGGTCTGGAATCGGCCCTTCTCCACAATCTTCCTCAGGGTCCGGTCACCTCTTCTTGTTGTGCAGCGTTTTCTGCCACACTTTTTCCTTCCCACACACTTCCCACTGAGGTGCCTTGATACAGCACTGTGGGAACAGCCTATTCGTTCAGACATTTCTTTCTGTGTTTTACCCTCTTGCTTGAGGGTGTCAATAGTGGCCTTCTGGACAGCAGTCAGGTCGGCAGTCTTACCCATGATTTGGGTTTTGAGTGATGAACCAGGCTGGGAGTTTTAAAGGCCTCAGGAATCTTTTGCAGGTGTTTAGAGTTAACTCGTTGATTCAGATGATTAGGTTCATAGCTCGTTTAGAGACCCTTTTAATGATATGCTAATTTTGTGAGATAGGAATTTTGGGTTTTCATGAGCTGTGTGCCAAAATCATCCGTATTAAGACAATAAAAGACCTGAAATATTTCAGTTAGTGTGCAATGAATCTAAAATATATGAATGTTAAACTTTCATCATGACATTATGGAAAATAATGAACTTTATCACAATATGCTAATATTTTGAGAAGGACCTGTATTCACTGGAATTTGTTCCTCATGTGATTCCTGCTTTCAGGCTGCAGGAGGCTGTAGATATTAATGACTGCTTTTGTAATAGCCAGCAGGGTGAGTCTTTGTGTGCAGCTATGTTTACTTAGGTCAGGGAACAGCAACCCTGAGAGTCTTGTTTGCTGTTGGTCCAGCTACAGAAATTCTTTAGAGCCACAAAAGCTACATGGAACAAATTACCTTATTTATACAATGAATACTATAGGAAATGTTATATGATTTTTTTTTTAAATCAAAGAAAAACTATTTTATTGCAATTTCAGTGAAATTCTATATTTGTATTCAGGTTTTAAAATACAGAAAATCTTTAAACTTTTACATAAAAGGAAAATAAGTATATTTTATTTAATGGAACCTTTTATTCTCCACCGGTTGCTACATGGTGTAGCAATGCTACTGGGTCATTTCTGCTGGACATGACCTTGTTTTGGAAATTCTGGTAGCAGAGAGATCACACTTGAAATATTTTTCAATCAAGTACTTTGGAAAACAATGGAGGAGTAATTTTGTGTTTCACAGTGACACTGCTTATATTCACATGGGTGAGTGCACTGTATGCTGTGTGATGCTCATAGGAATGGCTTTTGGCTCTTGGCAAGTCATTGGGTGAGCCAAAAATATAGGAGGATGTACTGAAGGACAGCTGATCATTAAAATGCACTTACTACCAATAGGAAACTTATCCCTTAGAGTTTATGTTATTTATTTATTTAAAAAAATAAAAAATTTTAAATATTTTTTTTTCTTTTCAAATGGATAAACTCCGTGTCATACAAGCACAAATTTATTCCAACAGATGCTCATATTTTTTGAACTGTACAACATTAAAAACTCAAGTTAAATGCTAAATATTTTGATTCCTACCAGTACTGTGGCAAAATTTGGTATATTTCTCTGTATTTGTGGTAGAAAAGAGGGAAAGGCAGAGGAATAGTTGGGAGGGGAGGGGAGCTGCAGACATGCCATTTTTTTAATTTCAGTGCTGTGAAACACAAGCCAGCACCAAAATTAGAACATCCACATAGATCAATAAATAAGACATAAAGGATAGAGAGGGTCTGTGAAATCCTTTAGATGTGACCATTTCATAAAGAGGCGCACATACTGATATGATATAATCAGATACACATTTAGATCTAATGAGAACTGCTGTTGTTTATGTTTCTGCCCTGAACTGTATGATTCAAGTCAGGATTTGATACAACTGCACATTGAAGTAGTTTTTAAAACAGTCAACTCACATCAAGAAGTCCGGTTTTAGTCCTGGCCGGGCTTTCTGGATGGAATTCCTATGTTCACTCCAATTATCTGTAGGTTTTTGTCTGGGTACTCGGGTTTCCTCCCACAGTTTAAACACATGCATGTTAATGCATGAACCCAATACACAGTTTAATTTCTTAAAAAAGAATACTAGTTGATCCGCATGGTTAGAGCGACTACAACTTCACTGGACTGAAGCAGAACTCTTTATCTTCATTGTGCCACTCTCAATGGAATTCTCTTCACAAACCGTAGGAGGAAGTATTATGAAAAAGATCATCTTCAGAGCAGGAACAACAGCAGAAGAAGAGTTAATTTATGAGTGTAAGTTTAACTTTTGGACTGAATGGATCATGTTTTACATGATCATGTTCCACATGTTTTACAACTACTGTAGAAGGAGGAACTTCCCAACAGTTCTGCATTTGAGTTCTTGTGGGGTATACAAATGCTAGGCTAGGATTAACATTGCTCTTATTCTTACCAGAACAAATTTCTCTGTTTTCGCGTATTTATTGGGCTTAGTAGTGCTGACAGTAGGATCACCTTTCGGCATGCCAGAGTGAGTGAATCTTCATGAGTGCAGACAGAGCATCAGCAGAGTGCAGCATGAGATTAACCATATTATTATTGGGTAATTGCTGTGACAATTAAGTTGCAGTATATATATTGCATATTCAAGTTATGATGCACGGGTTATGGATGTTTTTAACAGACCCAAAAAAATACTGGCAGGCTGGCTAAGATGGACATCAAATCAAGCTGTAGAAGTAGGAGTTGTTTCTGAGGTGGTAAAGTAGAACACCATATTACCCAAGACAAACAATAATTCTTTCCTGGAATTTGGATTTTGTAAACCGTTATTTTATTCAGTTATTAATATTGTTGTTGGCAAGGGGTTTGGTCATAATCATGCATCTAACTAACCCTTCTGCTACTATTTTGTAATATAATTAGGCTCCATGCTTAATGATACAATTATTATCTTTCTTTAGTATCTTTCTTCCCTAATCCTGACTAATCACAGAGGACAGCACTTGGGACCCTGTTTAAAAAAAAAAAAAATGATAGAAAGGTTATATTTCTGATTTACATGAGGATGGCTGTTTGATTTTGCATTATTTGAAACGGAATCTTGGAGCTCAAATGTCAGTGAGGAAATGGAGCACACATTTAATTGATTACTTATTGGCAAGAAGAATTTCCCTGTTCTCCATGGCTGTAATGGTTTTATCATTGTGCTACGAGTCAGGCTCCCTGTTGTATATGTGAGAGTAATAGCCTACGGTTACATTTCTTTTCAACACAAGTTTGTGCATCTGTGCAGCTACGCATTTGTGAATAGTAAGAGGAAAACGTAAAACTGCATATGCATGTCAGATGTGGTGGGAGAGAGGGCTTAATCTGACACATGAAGAAAAAAGTCAAGTCTCAAATCACAGTCATTAGTCCTCATCTCTGTCATGTTATAATTTTTGTTTTAAAATTCTGTGCAATTGCAGCAAAACTGTGGTATTTTAACTCAAAGTTTACATACAAAATAAATAAATAACTAAAATCTCACACTAGTTTCTTTTCTGTTACTCCTCTCGTCAGTGATTTTCCTCTTTTAGTTATTTATTACTGTTTAGTTCCCTTTATTCTCCTGTTCCTCTAATTTATCTTTGTTCTCCAGTCCCTCCTTTATAGGTTAGCTTTAGTTATTGTTTACTTTTATTATAGTCCTCGTTTCCTCTGCTTCATTCTCAGTTTGTTCTATCAGTGTTGGTTTAGGTTTGTTTACTTTTGCAGTCAGGGTTTCCTTATGGTTTCTATTTTGCTAAGTTCTTAGGTTGTGGTGTTCCCTCCAGTTTCTCAGTTTCCTTCAGTCCATGTTTATTCTTGATTCTTATGCTTTAATTTATCTGGGTCTATAGTTTCATTTAGGTCTGCTCACTGTCTTGTCTTTTAGTCCCTTTCCTCATGCTTTAGTTTTATTATGTTCACCTGTTCCTTCTGTCTCCCTGCCTCTTTTCACACCTGTTCCCTGTTCCTTTGATTGCCTGCCCTTTGTATTCCCTTTGTATATTAGTTAGTCTGGTTCATGTGTTCTTTGCTGGTTCCTCCCCATCACAACCCCTGGTTATGTTCAGTGTTTTGCTACGTTCCTGCAGTGAATTCGATTAAGTGTTTGACTATCCATATGTGTGTACCTGCAGTGTGTTTGTTATGTTTTGCTTCACCTTATAACCTGTGAAAATAAACCAAAGACCTATTCACAATGCAGCTACCAAACTCTTGTCTGCACTTTGGTCCACCCCAAAACCACACTGTGACAGAACAAATTGCAAAACATTCAAAGAATATGGCCATTATGGTATTTAGAAAATGGGGTTTGCTGACAGGAGCCTATAAATGCTCTGATAGATCATATTTAGTGTGGGGAAAAATCTACATTTAAATTTCATATAGAGCTTTAGTTGGGTTATTAGATATTTTCCTGTAAACATACACCGGCCACTTTATTAGGTACACCTTGCTAGTACTGGATTGGACCCCGTTTTGCCTTCAGAACTGTCTTAATCCTTCGTGGTATAGATTCAACAAGGTACTGGAAACATTCCTCAGAGAGTTTGGTCCATATTGACATGATGGCATCACACAGATGCTGCAGATTTGTCGGGTGCACATCCATGATGGGAATCTCCCGTTTCACCACATCCCAAAGGTGCTCTATTGGATTGAGATCTGATGCCTGTGGAGGCCATTTGAGTCCAGTGAACTCATTGTCATGTTCAAGAAACCAGTCTGAGATGATTCGTGCTTTATGACATGGCGCGTTATCCTGCTGGAAGTAACCAACAGAAGATGGGTACACTGTGGACATAAAGGGATGGACATGGTGAGCAACAATACTCAGGTAGGCTGTGGCGTTGACACTATGCTCAGTCGGTACTAAGGGGCCCAAAGTACTCGTCGTCTTCCGCTTATCCAGGACCGGGTCGCGGGGGCAGCAGACTCAGCAGAGACGCCCAGACGTCCCTCTCTCCAGACACCTCCTCCAGCTCCTCCAGGGGGAGCCCAAGGCGTTCCCAGGCCAGCCGAGAGACATAGTCCCTCCAGCGTGATCTGGGCCTCCTCCCGGTGGGACGTGCCTGGAACACCTCCCGAGGAAGGCGTCCAGGAGGCATCCGGTATAGATGCCCGAGCCACCTTAACTGGCTCCTCTCGATGTGGAGGAGCAGCGGCTCTACTCCGAGCCCCTCCCGGATGGCCGAGCTCCTCACCCTATCTCTAAGGGAGTGCCCAGCCACCCTACGGAGGAAGCTCATTTCAGCCGCTTGTATCCGGGATCTCGTTCTTTCGGTCATGACCCAAAGTTCATGGCCATAGGTGAGGGTAGGAACGTAGACCGACCAGTAAATTGAGAGCTTTGCTTTTCGGCTCAGCTCTCTCTTCACCACAACGGACCGGCACAGCGCCCCCATTACTGTGGCAGCCGCACCGATCCGTCTGTCGATCTCCCGCTCCATTCTTCCCTCACTCGTGAACCCTCACTCGTGAACCCTAACCCCGAGATACTTAAACTCCTCCACTTGAGGCAGGAACTCCCCTCCAACCTGAAGAGGACAAGCCACCCTTTTCCGGTCGAGTACCATGGCCTCGGACTTGGAGGAGCTGATCCTCATCCCAGCCGCTTCACACTCGGCTGCGAACCGCCACAGCGCATGCTGTAGGTCTTGGCTAGAGGGGGCCAGCAGGACCACGTCATCTGCAAAAAGAAGAGACGAAATCCACTGGTCCCCAAACCAGACCCCCTCCAGCCTTTGGCTGCGTCTAGAAATCCTGTCCATAAAAGTTATGAACAGGACCGGTGACAAAGGGCAGCCCTGCCGGAGTCCAACATGCACTGGGAACAGGTCCGACTTAGTGCCGGCAATGCGGACCAAACTCCTGCTCCGCTCGTACAGGGACCGGATGGCCCCTACTAAAGGGCCCCTGATTCCATACTCCTGGAGCACCCCCCACAGGGCATCACGAGGGACACAGTCGAATGCCTTCTCCAGGTCCACAAAACACATGTGAACCGGTTGGGCAAACTCCCATGAACCCTCGAGCACCCTGTAGAGGGCATAGAGCTGGTCCAGTGTTCCACGGCCGGGACGAAAACCACACTGCTCCTCCTGAAGCCGAGGTTCGACTATCGGTCGGACTCTCCTCTCCAATACCCTGGTGTAGGCCTTACCAGGGAGGCTGAGGAGTGTGATCCCCCTGTAGTTGGAACACACCCTCCGGTCCCCCTTCCTATGAAGGGGGACCACCACCCCAGTCTGCCAGTCCAGAGGCACTGTCCTCGACCGCCACGCAATGTTGAAGAGACGTGTCAACCATGACAGCCCTACAACATCCAGAGACTTGAGGTACTCAGGGCAGATCTCATCCACCCCTGAAGCCTTGCCACCGCAGAGCTTTTTAACCACCTCGGTGACTTCAGCCTGGGTGATGAAAGAGTCCAACCCCGAGTCCCCAGCCTCTGTTTCCACCACGGAATGCGTGATGGCAGGATTGAGGAGATCCTCGAAGTACTCCTTCCACCGCCCGATAATGTCCTCAGTCGAGGTCAGCAGTCTCCCGCCCCCACTATAAACACTGTTGGCGAAGCACTGCTTCCCCCTCCTGAGACGACGGACAGTTTGCCAGAATCGCTTCGAGGCCAACCGGTAGTCCTTCTCCATGGCCTCACCGAACTCCTCCCAGGCCCAAGTTTTTGCCTCTGTCACAGCCCGGGCCGCAGCACGCTCGGCCTCACGGTACCCGTCAGCCGCCTCAGGAGTCCCACAAGCCAACCACAGCCGATAGGACTCCTTCTTCAGCTTAACAGCATCCCTTACTGCCGGTGTCCACCACCGGGTTCTGGGATTGCCGCCGCGACAGGCACCGCAGACCTTACGGCCACAGCTACGGGCAGCAGCATCGAACATGGTCCACTCGGACTCTATGTCTCCAACATGCCCCGGGATCTGGTCGAAGCTCTCCCGGAGATGGGAGTTGAATACATCCCTGGCCGAGGGCTCTGCCAGGCGTTCCCAGCAGACCCTCACTATGCGCTTGGGCCTGCCAAGTCTGTCCGGCTTTCTCCTCCTCCAGCGGATCAAACTCACCACCAGGTGATGATCAGTGGACAGCTCAGCCCCTCTCTTCACCCGAGTGTCCAAAGCATGCGGCCGAAGGTCTGATGATACGACAACAAAGTCGATCATCGACCTCCTGCCTAGGGTGTCCTGGTACCAAGTCCACTGATGGACACCATTATGTTTGAACATGGTGTTTGTTATGGACAATCCGTGACTAGCACAGAAGTCCAATAACAAAACACCACTCGGATTCAGATCGGGGAGGCCATTCCTCCCGATCACGCCTCTCCAGGTGTCACTGTCGTTCCCCACGTGGGCGTTGAAGTCCCCCAGCAGAATAATGGAGTCCCCGGGAGGGGCACTATCCAGCACCCCCGACAGGGACGCCAAGAAGGCCGGGTACTCTGCACTGCCACTCGGCCCGTAGGCTGAAATGATAGTCAGAGACCTCTCCCCAACCCGAAGGCGCAGGGATACGACCCTCTCATCAACTGGGGTAAACCCCAACACGAGACGGCTGAGCTGGGGCGCAACAAGCAAACCCACACCAGCCCGCCGCCTCTCCCCGTGGGCCACTCCAGAGTAGAACAGAGTCCAACCCCTCTCAAGGAGATGTGTTCCAGAGCCCACGCTGTGCGTGGAGGCGAGCCCGACTATTTCTAGTCGATATCTCTCGACCTCCCGCACAAGCTCAGGCTCCTTCCCCCCCAGCGAGCTGACTTTCCACGTCCCTAGAGCCAGCCTAAGCATCCGGGGATCGGGCCGCTGAGGTCTCCACCTTCGTCCGCCACCCAATCCTCTTTGCACCGGTCCCTCACGGTTCCCCCTGCAGGTGGTGGGCCCACTGGGGGATAGGGGCCCAAAGTGTGCAAGAAAATATCCCCCACACCATTACACCACCACCACCAGCCTGAACCATTGATACAAGGCAGGATGGATCCATGCTTTCATGTTGTTGACGCCAAATTCTGACCCTACCATCCGAACGTCGCAACAGAAATCGAGACTCATCAGACCAGGCAATGTTTTTCCAATCTTCTATTGTCCAATTTTGGTGAACCTGTGCAAATTGTAGCCTCAGTTTCCTGTTCTTAGCTGACAGGAGTGGCACCCGGTGTGGTCTTCTGCTGCTGTAGCCCATCTGCCTCAAGGTTTGACGTGTTGTGTGTTCAGAGATGCTCTTCTGCATGCCTTGGTTGTAACGAGTGGTTATTTGAGTTACTGTTGCCTTTCTATCAGCTCGAACCAGTCTGGCCATTCTCCTCTGACCTCTGGCATCAACAAGGCCTTTGCGCGCACAGAAGTGCCGCTCACTGGATATTTTCTCTTTTTTGGACCATTCTCCTATAAACCTTAGATATGGTAGTGTGTGAAAATCCCAGTAGATCAGCAGTTTCTGAAATACTCAGACCAGCCCATCTGGCACCAACAACCATGCCACATTCAAAGTCATTTAAATCACCTTTCTTCCCCATTGTGATGCTCGGTTTGAACTGCATCAGATCATCTTGACCATGTCTGCATGCCTAGATGTATTGAGCTGCTGCCATGTGATTGGCTGATTAGAAATTTGTGTTAACGAGCAGTTGGACAGGTGTTACTAATAAAGTGGCCGGTGAGTGTATACACATACACATCAGGTTTCATGTTGATGAGATTTCTGAATAAGCACTAAACCAGTGTTTCTAAACATGAACATGGTTAATGACTGATGGCTTTGCAATTAAACTAGTCCAAGCACAGACTGTATAGCCAGTGACAATTTCAGATGGTGTGGGCCCTAAATTAAACAAATTAAAAGTGAATTAGTTCAGATTGGAATGCTCTCGAGTGAATCCTCTATGAACACCAGGCATTTTGTTTAGGGCAGAACATGAATAGCATATTAATTTTATGAATGCATAGATGCAGCTATTTTAGTATGCAATATGTTGGCATTTATACTAGGCAGACACAAGCTGTGCACAGATAATGTTAGATATTGACGTGATTTAATCAGAGATGTTAGCTGCCCTGATGTTGCAATTTTTGCAGGCATGAAGCCAAATGTAGGAATATGTAGGGGGTGTCAGGAATAAGGGTGATTATCACTGGTCTGACATACCACAGAAGAAGATCTCAATGGCAAAAATCAGCATCTTTAAGAGCAGGTTGCATAAATCTTACCATGGGAAATAAAATGTTTTAAAATTATGCTGGAACGTTATCTGTGCTCTGCAAAGGTATACATACCTAGTAAACCTTTTCACATTTTGTGACATTAAAACCACAAACTTCAAAGTATTTGGTTGGACTTTAAAGTGACCAACAAAAGGTTGTGTGTAAATATGAAGTGAAAAGAAACAATATTTTAAAAATAAAAATCTTAAAAGTGTGGCTTGTATTTGGATTTAGCCACCTTAAATACAATCTAGTGACAAGGCTTTCTACCTAAACTGCCTGGGAAGGAGATCATTAATCAGAGAAGCAGCCAAGAGTCAATTGGTACCTCTGAAGGAGCTGCAGAGATCTGCACCTCAGATAGGAAAATCTGTTTACAGGGCAACTATTAATCCTGTACTCCACAAATCTGGCCATTATACAGGTCCTTCTCAAAATATTAGCATATTGTGATAAAGTTCATTATTTTCCATAATGTAATGATGAAAATTTAACATTCATATATTTTAGATTCATTGCACACTAACTGAAATATTTCAGGTCTTTTATTGTCTTAAAACGGATGATTGTGGCATACAGCTCATGAAAACCTAAAATTCCTATCTCACAAAATTAGCATATTTCATCCGACCAATAAAAGAAAAGTGTTTTTAATACAAAAAACGTCAACCTTCAAATAATCATGTACAGTTATGCACTCAATACTTGGTCGGGAATCCTTTTGCAGAAATGACTGCTTCAATGCGGCGTGGCATGGAGGCAATCAGCCTGTGGCACTGCTGAGGTCTTATGGAGGCCCAGGATGCTTCGATAGCGGCCTTTAGCTCATCCAGAGTGTTGGGTCTTGAGTCTCTCAACACTCTCTTCACAATATCCCACAGATTCTCTATGGGGTTCAGGTCAGGAGAGTTGGCAAGCCAATTGAGCACAGTGATACCATGGTCAGTAAACCGTTTACCAGTGGTTTTGGCACTGTGAGCAGGTGCCAGGTTGTGCTGAAAATTTAAATCTTCATCTCCATAAAGCTTTTCAGCAGATGGAAGCATGAAGTGCTCCAAAATCTCCTGATAGCTAGCTGCATTGACCCTGCCCTTGATAAAACACAATGGACCAACACCAGCAGCTGACACGGCACCCCAGACCATCACTGACTGTGGATACTTGACACTGGACTTCTGGCATTTTGGCAATTCCTTCTCCCCAGTCTTCCTCCAGACTCTGGCACCTTGATTTCCGAATGACATGCAGAATTTGCTTTCATTCAAAAAAAGTACTTTGGACCGCTGAGCAACAGTCCAGTGCTGTTTCTCTGTAGCCCAGGTCAGGCGCTTCTGCCACTGTTTCTGGTTCAAAAGTGGCTTGACCTGGGGAATGCGGCACCTGTAGCCCATTTCCTGCACACGCCTGTGCACGGTGGCTCTGGATGTTTCTACTCCAGACTCAGTCCACTGCTTCCGCAGGCCCCCCAGGTCTGGAATCGGCCCTTCTCCACAATCTTCCTCAGTGTCCGGTCACCTCTTCTCGTTGTGCAGCGTTTTCTGCCACACTTTTTCCTTCCCACAGACTTCCCACTGAGGTGCCTTGATACAGCACTCTGGGAACAGCCTATTCGTTCATAAATTTCTTTCTGTGTCTTACCCTCTTGCTTGAGGGTGTCAATAGTGGCCTTCTGGACAGCAGTCAGGTCGGCAGTCTTACTCATGATTGGGGTTTTGAGTGATGAACCAGGCTGGGAGTTTTAAAGGCCTCAGGAATTTTTTGCAGGTGTTTAGAGTTAACTCGTTGATTCAGATGATTAGGTTCATAGCTCGTTTAGAGACCCTTTTAATGATATGCTAATTTTGTGAGATAGGAATTTTGGGTTTTCATGAGCTGTATGCCACAATCATCCGTATTAAGACAATAAAAGACCTGAAATATTTCGGTTAGTCTGCAATAAATCTAAAATATATGAATGTTAAATTTTCATTATTACATTATGGAAAATAATGAACTTTATCACAATATGCTAATATTTTGAGAAGGACCTGTAGAAGAAGGAGATCATTGTTGAAAGAAAGTCATCGAGTTGTCTAGCTAGCAGTTTCCCATAAGTCATGTTAGGGCAAACAACAAACTTGTGGAGGAAGGTGCCTGATTGAGATGAGACCAAAATTGTACTTTTATATTTTAAAAGCTAAATTTGCTGCTAACTAAACCGATATTTGACTTTGTTTTGAATCTGGGAGCACCAACCAAAAGAAGTCTAGCTTCAAACTGCCACTGTTTTACATAGGTAACACATCTGATTAATTCAACCACCAAGTGGCCTTAATGGATAAAGGCAGACAAGTACCAAATACACAACACAGGGAGAGCGTTTGAACATCCTCTCCTCAAGTTCTCCTAAGTTCTCCAGTCATTTGCAGTACAGAATTATCCACTTAATTAGACAGCAAAATTGTGCTGAAGAATCACCTGCAGGGGCAGCATCTGGCAACCCTTCTATGGACTGCCCACAGTGCTTACCCAGATGTGGAGTTTCTCCATCTTTGTACTCAGAATTAAAAGTCTTGGATACCCAGCACCTGCTGCGTAGTGCCCAGCCATGCATAGAGAGTCCATGGCTGCTTTGTCATTTGTACTTCCTTTCATAGATGCAGTAAATTTGATGTGACATCTGATAAAATCCCAACTTAGAACCATATTTCATGATATTGCAATAATAAATCTCTTACTTCAGTATTGGGTTTTCATAACCACTGGCATCTTTAAAGCCACACCAAAACACAACAGCACAAGCAGCAATGCAGACTTAGAATCCTGTAAAACGCTAATTAAAGCCATTAAACTAAGGAACGGGGAACCTGAAGAAAGGTTTCTGTACTTTCTCCCAATTACGCCACTCAACTATCAGGATTCATCGTTTCATGCCCTCCCTGTACAGATGCACTGAACAGTTATGTAAAACCTGCCATTCCTATTTTTTTTAAGAATGCTGCACATCAATCAAATCATTTTTTAAAGTAAAAGCATAAATGACAATTAAGCAGTTGACATTTCGATGTCTTTAGCATTTTATATAAACACAGTTAGCATATTTAACTGTCACCATCTTTCTCTTTGTGTATTCCTTGGAGAAGGTCGACTTTTGTGTTAACTCTGAGATTATCTTAAAGGCTGCCATCATTTCCAAATCAAGTATGATCCATAACAGACAGAGGTTAAACGTTCAGTGAGAGAAAGTCTTGTTTTCTCTCACTCTCTGGCAGCCTAAATGAAATATGTATTTAGACATGGCGTAGAAAAACTTTTTCCTTTTAAATATCTTATATCATGTCTATGATTAATCTGTTGGGATCCTCCATTTTAGGGAGATAGACCGGGTGGGCTACGCAGTTCAACATGCGCAGCTCAACAGACGTCACAGTTCTGATGTCACCTGGGATCATAAAACCCGTGGAAAATAAATGTTTCATTTCCAGCGTGTCTCACGGGACGACACAACGGACGCGCATATCTGCAGCGACAGAAACTTGCAGATGGGTTACTTTTCCTCCACATGGCCATTCCCGAAAGAGTTTGAAAGCTAGAAATCTGTCTGATATAAAAAGGTCAGAAGATTCATATACCAATCGAAGACCCTGCTGACACTTCGGTGCTGGTGAAAACCCACCGAGGTTTTATTTCCTTTATTCCTTGTTGATTCAGTCGACTGCACGGTTCTTCATATTTTCCCCATTTTGGATGGATAATAAGTCAAAGACGTGTGTACTACCCCCCCCTGGACAGGGTGAGGCATAGGTAAGGTGATTTACAATCACCAGTAATTAATCCACTTGCTACTTGCTACATGCAATACTGATTGAAGTGTTTCATGCTGAGCTGTGTTTTTGTGTCAAGGTGCAAAGCAAATCAAACATACATAGCCATGTTTGTTTTCTAATTACTATCTCGGTTTTATGCCTTTGGTATTTGCAATTGCACAGGTAGGTAGGGTGACCAGATGTCCAGATTTGTGCAGGACTGCGCAGCATTTTTAACTCTTGTACTTTAAACAGAAATGATGTCCCGCATTTGACTGGGTCAGATTCTAAGTAAAAAAACTATTAGACTGGAGTTTTTCTGAAATGTAAAGAACGCAGAGCTGCAGTCATCATCACAGAGCCACATAAGCTGTCAGTCAAAATACGCAATAGCAGCATCCCATGACCAACCTGCATGCCTCGATGCTAGTAAAATAAAACAGAACACGAAAAGGATTTTCTTGTATAGCGTACATCAGTAGACCATACAGAATATAATGAAAAGTATGTCACTGAAAAGAAAATGCAGCTACAACAAAGACTGGCAAACAGTTTATAACTGGGTGAGGCATATAAAAGGTGATCTCTGAGGGATTTTTGTGAAGTTTGCCAAAGTTAATTTTAATTTTCACACAGAGGGGAGCACTATGTCAAGCGACACTCTAAAATAAATGCACAGCTGAAAAAGCCGCCCGCTGATCTAAGAACTCATTTTTACTCAAGCCCAGTGTAGACTGCCAGACACACAAGGCAACAGCAGCCGAGATTACCAGTGTTAAACTTTAAAAACTTATAAAGCTTTTTTCAAACTTTTGCTAATTCATTGTTGTGCACTAACAGGCAAAGCAGAGACTGATGAATGTAATATGAAATCTTTGTGAGACACATTACCAACAGTACGATGATGTGATAAATTTTAATTTAACAATGTCCCTCATGATCTTGTCACCCTACAGGTAGGGTATGTTGGGATTTGTGAAATGTAAACAAAATTTAACACAAACCTACTCAATGGAACAAAATTAACCTTTCATCTAGTTTTAAACTGGCTTGCCTATTCTTACTGGTAATACGATAATTAACACAAGCTGCTGTCTGGCACTTAGGATTAACCATGAATTTACTTTGACTTTTTTGCAGAATGAGTTTGGAAGATAAGGACACTTTGTCTCGTCTTTCAAAAAAAATTTTCAAAACTGTTTGCTTATTTGTCAACACAATAGAGTCAGACCCACTAGGAATTAAAGGGATTCCCAGCATGTATTATTGAACTCCTTTCCTTGTGCCCTGTCTCTTGGCTTGGTTTGACTCATCCCACTCGCCTTCCCTGTGATCTCCCTCCTTTACACGTTAGGGAGAACATCATTGCTGTCTGCTACCACTTTCTTCTTCTCTGCCTCTAAGTCCCCCCACCCCCCTGGCTCTCTCCGTTATGAGCACTTCTCCTCTCATTATCTCCTTCTGTTTCCAGCAGCGCTCTCTGTTCTGTTTCCCTGTCCTCCTTACTCACTGTGGGGTGGGTGCAGAGAGGAGATATAGTGTACGTGGGAAGCACATCTGGGTTACTCATGTGCAGCAGCGATAGAGGAAGGTGTATGGAGGTGAGTGGGAGTAAGTGTGTGCGTGTTCACACTAGTCTGTGTGGCAATGTGTGTGGGGGTGTGCTTATGTAGAGCAATGATATGGGGCAACAACAGTCATTTGGACTGAGCCTCCATTTCTACACTGACTTAAAGCAGCTTTGCAACGCATCTGTCTATTTTCCCTTTCTCACTATCTTCTTTTCTCTGTTCATTCTCACCCTCTGTGTTGGTTTCTTTCAGTAGCTCATTGTTGCATGACCATTTCTTGCCTCGGTAGTCCATAGAGAGCAGAGAAGGATCCAACATCCCGGGGAGGTGAAGACGCTTTGAGAACTCCTTAGGAGAATATGCCAGTCTGGCCCACTTTAGAGGCTCATATTCATCTCTGCCTCTGTGTGTGTGTGTGTGTGTGTGTGATGTTTTTGTCAGAGTAGTTCAGGTATTCCATGTTTTCCAGTTTGTTAAGACATTTGCCAGGACATATGCACATGTGGACATATGCACTAACCCCTCGATTAATGAAGGAAAAATCCACAATGGTCACAGAAACAATTTGAATCTCACAAAGGTAATAATGAATAAAAAATCTATGAAAATGAACAAATGAAAGTTAGACATTGCTTTTCAAACATGCTTCAACAGAATTATTTAAAAAATAAACTCATGAAACAGGTGTGGACAAAAATTATGGTACCCCTGAAAATAATGTGACCAAAGGTACATTTTAAATCAAGATGTGTCCATTAGTTAGCATCACAGGTGTCTACATTCTTGTAATCAGTCATTGGACCTATATATAGGGCTACAGGTAATCACTGTGCTGTTTTGTGACATGGTGTGTACCACACTCAACATGGACCAGAGGAAGCGAAGGAAAGAGTTGTCTCAGGAGATTAGAAAGAAGAGTATAGACAAGCATGTTAAAGGTAAAAGCTATAAGACCATCTCCAAGCAGCTTCATTTTCCTGTGACTACAGTGGCACATATTCAGAAATTTAAGATCCATGGGAGCCAACATCCCTGGACGTGACCACAGGAGGAAAATTGATGACAAAACAAAGAGACAGATAATGCAAACGGTAACAAAAGAGCCCAGAAAAACTTCTAAAGAGATTAAAGATTAACTTCAAGCTCAAGGAACATCAGTGTCAGATCGCTCCATCCGATGTTGTTTGAGGCAAAATGGACTTAATGGGAGACGACTAAGGAGAACACCATTGTTGAAAGCAAATAATAAAAAAGCCAGACTGCAATTTGCCAAACTACATGTTGAAAAGCCACAAAGCTTCTTGGGGAATGTCCTATGGACAGATGAGACAAAAATGTAACTTTTTGGCAAGGCATATCAGCTCTATGTTCGCAGATGGAAAAATGAAGCATATGAAGAAAAGAACCCTGTCCCTGCTGTGAAACATGGAGGAGGCTCTGTTATGTTCTGGGGCTGCTTTGCCGCATCTGGCACAGGGTGTCTTGAATCTGTGCAGGGTATAATGAAATCTCAAGACTATGAAGGGATTCTAGAGAGAAATGTGCTGCCCAGTGTCAGAAAACTTGGTCTCAGTCGCAGGTCCTGGGTCTTGCAACAGGATAATGACCCAAAACACACAGCTAAAAACACCCAAGAATGGCTGAGAGGAAATATTCTATTGAGCATCTTTGGAAGGAGCTGAAACATGCCGTCTGGAAAAGGCACCCTTCAAACCTGAGACTACTGGAGCAGTTTGCTCATGTGGAGTGGGCCAAAATACCTACTGAGAGGTGCAGAAGTCTCATTGACAGTTATAGGAATCATTTGATTGCAGTGATTGCCTCAAAAGGTATTGCAACAAAATATTAAGATAAGGGTACCATAATTTTTGTCCTGGCCTGTTTCATGAGTTTATTTTTTAAAATAATTATGTTGAAGCATGTTTGAAAAGCAATGTCTGACTTTCATTTGTTCATTTTCATAGAATTTTTATTCATTATTACCTTTGTCAGATTCAAGTTATTTCTGTGACCATTGTGGGTTTTTCTTTCATTAACTGAGGGGTAACAAAAATTTTGTCCACGTGTGTATTAGGTTTAGGGGAAGCTGCTCCAAGCTATATTCCCGTCATTATGGCCGCACATAATTTTTTTAATACAGAAAGATGTGGGGCTTAACCACAAGTTCAGTAAAGATGCCAAATTCACAACCTGAGCAAAAATCCATATCTAAATAAACTAATTAATAAAATCATAGATGACAAAATCATTTAATTTATTTTCATAACAATGCCCAAAATGTCATATTACTAAGGCATGAACCAGAATGAAATTTTCATGGTATAGAACCTTGAGTAATAATGCTATGATTTCACTTAATCATGATATTGAATCTAAATTTAAAAACAAAAAGTATAACATGTGTTTGCTTTAATGAGGTTTGTAACTTTTTAAGCCTTGTGTCTCAAAACATATTTGAGACCTTTCAAATGACACCAAAGTCATGTATAAAAGTTAAAAATGATGAAAATTACATTATTTTAAATGTGAAATTCAGAGATACTTAAGGTCTCTGGGATAAAATTACTTTTAAATTATTTTTGCATATTTTCTTAGTGAACCAAAGTTTTGAGAATTTTGAAAAAAATTCCTGAACAAAGTATTTTTTGTAAAAAATTGATCTAAACACAATCATGTATTAATTAGGTGGCTCAATGAATTGATCAATAAAACAAAACAAAGAATACCTTATCACGTTACCAATAACAATAGCTTCATTGAAACTGCTAATGGAATTAGTTGGTGCTGGAATAGATTCTCAGTCATCCACAACATATGTCCAGCGATGCATGTTCAGCCCTCTGCATTGTAGAAACTACACAGCAGCTACAAATGGATGGCCCAATACAGAAGAGCAAACATCAGGTCAAGAATTAGCAGTTCATTTACATCTCAAGGACAAGTGACACACATTTGAAGACAGCAATGTGCACATTTTAAACAGGGTAGAAGAAATGTGGTTTGAGAAAGCCATCTCTCTTAAATGTGAAAAAGCAACACTAAACAGAGAAGGTGGCCTCAGATTTCATTTTCCTAACACCTGCTCTGCAGCCCGGACATGTTTTACCATGCGTTTTATTCAGCGATTGACACCTTAGGACGTGACCAAAGCGACATGGCATCATTGAAGACATGTTTGAATGTTCAGGCAACGACAACTCAGCATTTAGCTGAATAGAGGGTAGGGCAAGTGACTCACGTGTCCTAATAGCCTCATTAGTGACTTTAAAGGCCCCATTACTGTGACTGTTTTGACTACAGCTTATAAGCCTGTTCCTACCAGCAAGGCTCAGAACCGAAAAAGCCTTTTGGATGAGAGTTAAAACATCTTTAAGAAACAAGAGAAGAAGCCCAGCTGCCTTCTACTTATTAATAAATTGTCAAACTTTCATAATCTAAAACATTTATGAAGCCGCAATATGTATTTCTGGTAGAAACATGTTAATTATAATATATTTGGTCATTTGAATGCAATACCAGTGTTTATTGCATTAAGAAATTGTGTTTTGAGGGTCAAAATATATTAATTCTAACACTTCTTTTTGCGCTGTCAACATGGACATAGTTTTTTACTCAAAACAGAAAAGCATGTGCTCCCAGTAGATTAATTAACAGACTATGTTGTTAAAATGTGACCATTTTGAACACTGCATGTATAAATGTGCTTAATTAAATGTTTATAATTTTATGTAATTTACCCCTACATTTCTTTTCATAGTGCAATGACAAGAGATTGATGGACAACAGGTGGGAGAGGGGCATTGGTGTGTTTTATCATGCTCCATACTGCTGAAGCTTGTTACACCTTTTTGTGCATAACAATTTTTGAACACCTTACTGATATTGAAAATGGGTAAGTTCTCCCTTGAGTAACAATTTCCACACCGAAGAGTGCTATTGTTAGCGTGACTGGTTACTGCTTAGGTATGGTGCATTTACTGACATCAAAAAGGTTGGGTATTTGAGTTTCTGACTGGCAGATCACCGATGCAAGAATGCATTACTTTATTCTCGGAGAAACCTCAGGTTATTTTGCCACTTTGTCTGGCATCTCATTACAGTATTAATGGCAAGTAGAATTTCTTGCATTTTTGATTACTTTTTAAAACCATGATATACCTTGATGCCAGTATTTTTTGAGACAGTTTACTGCAGAGCTGTTTTATAAGTGTGGCTTATACTGGGTGCCTTCAATCATTGAACGTGTATATAATAGATATAGATATAATAGATTGTATTGGGTATCAGTGGAGTGAAGACATCTTAAATCCAAAGTGAAGAATAAAGACTTTATTGCTGCATTTGAAGCTGACGTGGGTTAAAAATAAAATATGTATTCCGAGTGAGTGGAAGGAAAACATAGATTTGCAGAGTTTCAGAAACTTGAAAGAACAGTCATTATAATATCATGGCTTTGCTCCCCAGATATTTAGTTGAAAGAGTAAAAGAAAAGCTCACCAAATCGCTATTTAGGAATGCATAGCAATACCGATTAATACTTTAGAGGATACGCTCGAATGTCCATAAGAAATTTGTCTTATTTTAAAGGTAATGTAGTGGCTATATAACTAAGGAGGTTAAGAGACAAAGTCATTTTTAGGAATCAAAAGAGGGAGCAGGTGTTAAAACATCCTCTGCTTCAGAAGCAGAAATCAACAGTCATCCCTCAATTTATATCTGAGTTAGAGTTCTATATGCTTTTTGCAATTCTTACATTCCAGTCTTTTGAAATAAGAGATAAAGATCAGCCTTGTGAGAGATGTTTTTTTTTTTTGCACTTGACAGTCTTGTTAGGGCAATCTTTTCCATCAATGAACAGCAAACACTCAGGCAGTAACCTATACTGACAAATGTGCCATTTCCACTCATACCTGTGTTTGTCACATGATCAGCTTTGAGAGATTACATGTTTGTTTTCCCAGCCACATACGTATTAGGCTTTGTGGTTGGGAGTACACCTGTGCTATGTGGTACTGAGGGATGGATCCACATCGATTAGTTTATGGGTATGGAGTTGAGAGGGTGAGACTCCACAGTACAGACAACTAGTCGGGTGTGCTGAAGCAAAAGCTGCTGGCTGGTTTCCCAACAATCCAGAAGTCAGCGTGGATTTTAGGAGTAAAGACAAGCTTGTAGTCAGAGGATGATGTGGGGAGCGGTTTGGACACAGAAATGCAATGTTGGAAAGTAAGCAGTGTGTCCCACTACTTGTATGTGTAAAACGTGAGGTGTTAAAACTGACAGATATAGCTGAATGTTAACTCAAAACACAATGATCATATCCAGCATGCAGGTCCATAAGGAGAACCTGCTGGTTTGTTGTGCTGCTTCTGCACTGTAATAATGTCAAATAAGCTTGCATTTTTGCCTATAGGTAGAACTACCACTTATCAAACAATAATAACAGAAAAAAGCATTATGCTGCCATCACCATGTTATACAATGGAAAAATTGAATGCACATGCTGAAAGCTACTTAAAGTCAATCCTGCCTGGTAGTGATAGCACCTGTAAAATTGTGTCTGGCTCAGCTAAGTGAAATAAACTAAAGTGTACACAGGTTATTCATATAATTTAGACAAACAAGCAGTGATAGATATAGATTGATGCAACTCTCTGCATCTCTGTTAAGCAACATGTGAGAAAGCACCACTACGCTGTGTTGGATGACTACAATTTAGTCTCAGTGTGTAGGATTTCAAGGGATAAAGAACAACAATGGTTTACTTAACATTGTAGAAACAAATTATAGAGAAAACCAGTTAAAGACAAATGTCTATTCATTCCATAAAGATTTGCATGTCCTCACTATGGTATTTTCCTAAATCCAGATTTTGGGGAAATAGTTGCATATGTTGAACCTCAGACATATTCAGCTATGGTCACTGTTCTGCTCCTCAAATATCTGTCTTGTGATGGTACTTTTCTTCAAGAACTTAATTTTTAATGATGTGTAAAAATCCTTACAATAACTGGGTCTTTTTTGCAGCAGTATAATGTCAATCAGAATTTTTCTTTTGAAAAATGAAACTTTGATTTAAGTGCATTTATCCAGTGGGGAAAAATGTTTAGAAATAATTGTGTTTTACAAAATCTCCAGAGGCACAGATGTTGTAGCCCTCTCTAGTTCACCCCATGGGTTTTCTATAGGTTTCATGTCTAAGCACTAAGATGGTCATGGAAGCAGGTTTATTTTGTGTCTGACTAACAATTTTCTCATTTGGAAATATATTTTGTTGAAACACCCTATCATGACCCATTTTCAGGCATGCCAGTAAATATGCCACTGGCAAATTTGTTAAAACCAACTATTTCTTTGCAATGGCTTTTTTCCCCCTCACTGAATACATGTATTCAGTCTGAAGGTTGGGGATTAAGATTATGCAGCTGCAACAAAAGATGACTGTAATTTCAAGCTTTTTACACATCTCAAATTTGTCGTCATCTATAGCTGATGCAGATGCAGACTGAAAGTCTAAAGAAAGCATTACTGCTTGCTTATTGCAAGTAGGCCTACCATACAGGAAAGCACGTATTTTTTTTACAAACAGAAGGATGCATAAAATGGAAGCGTTTGCTTTAAACCTTGCCCTCTAGTATGGTGCATCATGCACAGGCGGCCAGCTTCTACTTGCTGGCAGACTAATGGTCCCAGAGGAACAACACGTGACTCCATCCATCACAATCATGCTGCTATGATCTCTACACAGGTACACATGCACACAAATCCCCATCTTTGCATGCAGCTCCTTCATTCTGCCCCCCTGATGGCCTGTGGAAGGCATGTTCTTCAGCTTTCTATGGCTAAAAAGATCAGAAGTGTCCACATCACTGGGCCACACGTCAGTGTTTATCTACTGTGATTGAATTTATATCTAGCCTACAGCGTCCATTCATCAGCCTGGATTAGAGTTGTTTATTATCATTTGTATTGTCAGTCAAGCCTTAATATTATCCATCCATCTTTAGGGTCAGCAGCTCCCAACTCCCCACATCTGTATCTCACTCAGCCGACTATGCCTCAGTATTAAAACCCACTGCTGATACTGATAACTATTCAGCATGCACTGGGGTCAAATACAACCCAGGCTGACACTGAAAGACTGAAAGGATGAATTGGAAGTGAGAAAAAGGTCATCAAAATGTATGGCGGGTAAGAAACGAGTGAGGAGCTCATTGAAAGGCAAGAGGTTGGAGAGAATCCTACGATGATAGGAGGTGCGGTAGAGAAGAAAAAGATATGGGCTTAAAGAACAGGGCAATGGAAAACTAAAAGCATAGACAGAGCTGAGGTTGTCAAAAACAGCACTAATTGGACAGGAGTCTAATACGAAGCAGACACAGAGAATCTGCAACCTTCAGATCGTGTTCAGAGTAAGAGAGGAGAGGCATTGAATAGGAAAGTGCAAGGTAAGCAGACCATCACTATGGTGAAGAAATGTCAGGATAAAAAAATCATAATTTTCCCTTGCTGGAATCTCTTGGGGAAAAAAAAAGACATTATCAAAGATATCTTTCAACTTCTGTCCAAAGATAGATCAAATTGAAGGATAAAATATTTCCTTTTCAGGAAGGAAGTAGTTGATATTCAGCAGAAATCAGGCAATACCCAGATTTTTAGATAAAAATCCCATGATCTGAAAGTGCAAGGACTGAATAAAAGTTTTCTACAGCAGTTCCTTTTCCATCATATAATGTAATCAGATGCTTGTAGAGATGGGATTCATGGTTCTTTGAAGGGAACCTGATTTTTCTGAAACTGTTCCTTTTAAAGAGCCGTTCAACAGATTTCAGCAGGTTTATGTTTAGTTATTTTTGAAAAGCAGGGGTAATCACTGGAAGAAAAGTTTAACACACTTTTTGGATCAAACGTTTTTTAGCTTTCTGGGGTGCTTTCATTTTGTGCATCCCCTGTGTTCCTTGAACACCAGCAAATGCTCTTTTGAAGCCTGTGATAGAAATATATCAGCATTATCCATCCAGACTTTTTTCATTACTGTCATTAATAACTTTGATCCACATATTAATTAAATGCAGGAACCTTTGAATTCCAACTTTAGCTAATAAAGTCTCAGAAAGTTGATTTTCTTCCTAACCCACACATGCAAGATGTCAAGTTGTTGTTTTTTTTTTTTTGGCTGGGGATACTATCTGAGCGTTGGAGTTCAGAAAATTGGCATCACACTGACTGAAGATTTTTATTTTATTCTTTGTGCAAAGTCATGTCATTGAAATAAGATGTATCAAAATATTTTTGCACAATGTATTTTTATGAATGCCATTTCTGAGCTTACAATACAGAACAAATATTTACATTTATTAGAGTTTTAAACCCATTAAATGCCAGTTTTAGCAAAGAAAATTTTTAAACATCGATGCTAGTGTCCAGAAGGTGGAATAGATCTATTATCTGAGCCTAGGTGTGTCAAGAATTTGCACTAACAGTGCTAATTCAATCAATCAATTTTATTTTGTGAAAAGTCATTAAAAAGTAGTCAAAAAGTGGGTTTTTGCCTCTCTCATTTAGGCAAATTGATTCACAGGCCAATAATAAAATAGTTTCACCAAGTGGAAAGGGACTAGTTATAGAGATTTCAACACAAGGAAATAAAAAGAAAACTGTAAAAGTCATATTGCAATTGTACTGTCTTATAATACGAGTTAATGTCACAAAAAATACAGAATGGACTTTGATTGTTCTATGTAGTTTAAAAGAGATATTAAACACATTAAAAATAATTCCCCCCAAAAATAAATGCATTGAAGGATATCAGAATCAGAATCAGAATCAGAATCAGAAAAGCTTTATTGCCAAGTACGCTTTTGGACATACAAGGAATTTGTTTTGGCATAGTCAGTGCAATACAATACAAATTAAACAGTATAAACATATCTACAATATAATATAAATATATGTGCACAGTTTTAAGTGAGTGAGAGTAATTATTATTATTATTTTAATACTATCACAACATCAGGACCACACAGCATGAATGTGCCACTTCGGAATGCTGAGTGTTTAGGATTCAAACAGAGGTTAGAGCTGAGAGAGAGGCAAGTGCCTTTGCATTTCAGGTAAGTAAGGACAAGAGAATGTTGTTGAGTCATCCTTCACAATTTTCAGTTGACCTGCTTTTGCTCTTCCCTCACCCTGTATCCCTCTTCATCATTACCTATGTGGGGTGTAAAGGCTTGAGTGCTTCTGTCTTAATGACTGTTGCGGGATGCAGAGCTGGGACACCTTATCTCTCGGTGTGATTCACTCTAGACTCATTTCCCACTCGACAAGCATCCAGCCCTCACATGAACTTAACTGAAGCATGTTCTTGTGCGTCTGTGTTAGTGTTGGCACATGTGCAGTAACACGAGTGGCTCCCAGGGGATACATCTCTTACGTATCTCTTGATGAAAGTCTTTTGCGTGCTTTAGCAACAATATTACCACAGCATGGGTAGCATAAAGAGACACTAAGGTACCATGATGAAGAATTTAAGCCTTCATTAAGCCTGTACAGAATGTAGAAGCGTTGCATGGAAGTTGGCGTCCAGAAGCTTAATGTTAGTCTGCTTTATTTGTTCCATTGATCGTTGCCTTGCTGAAACACCTATCTGTGTCCAAATTTCGACTATAGGACCCAAATTGTCACTCTGAAATGAAAAATATTTGGTCAGGATGTTCAGGAAGAACACAGCAACCATCAACACTGAAGAATTTCAGTGCCTCTTTTCACCACGAAACATGTTTCGCCCCTAATATTCACAAATGACGCCATATGTCTTTGCGAGATAATGTCAACTGCCACCTGTCACTTATCTAAGATGCTAAGCAAGATGGTCACAGCTCCATCTTTATTGACGAATATAAGGGTTAGCTTATTTTGAGTGCTAATAATGTCATGCAACCACCTGGATGGTTGACTTAACCCCCCCCCCCAAAAACAAAAAAAACACTGGGACCACTACAGAGTGTTTGATAATGGACATCATTCTTTTCCATGAACACAAAATGGATAGAGAAAGAACACTGGACTTCAGGATTGAAAATCAACAAAAAAACTAAATCATTCATCATGCAACCAGTGTGTTGTGTTGGGACCCACAGCCATGGATTTCAACATTAAACTCCGGTACTGACATTTCTGGAACTTTCAAAATAAATTGCATTTAACAGACTTTCAGCACAACTTCAGAAGGGGGAAGGGGGGTAGCAGAGGACTTCCCATGATGCCACTGCCCGCATAAAACCCCCCACCTTCCCACAAGTCTTTCTCTTCCACACCGGTGACCATCGGGATAGGAGGGGAACAAAGCACGCTGATTTCTTTTGCTGGCAAAAAGACATAAACTCTTCAAACTGGATCCAAGGAAGCCATACGATCATCGATCATATGCAAAAATAAGTACGGATGAAATACTGTCTGTGTATCCGGTATTTTCATTCATGAACGGGGGTAATTAAGGTACAAGCATTGCTTGACTGTCTCTCCGAGCCCCCGCAGACGCAAACGGTGTTCAAGAGAAGCCCCGGCAAAGACGCGGTCTCCCAGCCTGGAAGGAGCAGAGACCGCAGCGGACAGGACGAGCCGCCCAGCTCTCCGGAGCTAATCCATTTGTTCACAGAGCGAACGCAACTTCAACCCCCGAGGTTAACCGCTTGTTGACTATGGACGTTTCTTCAAGCTTCACCCCTTGGACAACGTTTCCTCACCATGGTTCATGAGGTTAGGTGTTTTGGGCAGAGACAGATTTAGGATGAAATGATCTAAACGTTTTTCATTTTATGAAGTTTGTGTGAAACTCGGCTATCTTAGTGCTAGCAGGCTACTGTAGCACACGGGCCGGTTTGTGTTCTTTGTATGTTTTAAGGTTAAGATAAACTTTATTTAAAGGGTGATTTTAAACAGAACATTGCTCATAACGCGGCGTCTGCGCTTATGCTTTTTAACCCTTTTATTAACCCTGGTATTTTAAAGGTATGTGTTGATTCTGGTGCTAAGCTATCCGCTTCTTTGCTAGCTTAACGGCTAACCGGTAAGAACACGTGCTGCTACTAAAGAGTATTCAACAGAAAGGTGGTTGGTTTTCAAGCTAGTGAACAATAGTTCCTAAACATCATTTACTAAATTTGATAACTAAGTAAACCCCATTAAGCCCATTTCTCCTGAAAGATTTGGCTCTTTTCCAAAATACTCCCTTAATAATATTTCTTCGAATATTATTTCAATAACTAAAAGCAGCTAATTAGACACTGTTGAGAAATGGTCATCCAGAAGGTTGGTTTTATTCTGCAGATCATTATTTAAAACATTATTTTACTAAAATAATATTTTATCTGATCTTGCATTGTGAATGGTTGTCTAAACGCTTGCTGATTATTGCCTAAGTTAGTTCCAAGACTAACTAAACTTCACTTCCAGATTCTTCAAGATAATCATTGGTTCTCAAACATAAACATTGCATGATAATGTTGCATCACTCTTTTTGGTCATTATATCCAATCATCTTTAATCAACTTGTTTATATTATACATAGCCCATTAGTCTTCGTTATTCTTTAATTCTGCTTGGTAGTTTAGTTGGATTGTTTTAGCATAGTAAAGAGTTTGTTGATTGAAATATGTTTGACTTTGAGTTGTCTTATTTTTGTTAATAAATTCTTGTATTTTAAGAAATTGTGTGAATTCATTCCATATAGAGTTTATGCTGTTCAATAATGTTAGAGCTCGTCTCACACCTTTCTATTTTGTCCTAATACCATCGCCTTACTGGGCTGGTATTCACAGAACAAACCTTAACAGACCGAAATATTATTTGATAAAATATTAAAATATTAATATTAAATATTAAATAATGTTCTCAGATTCATAATCACAACAGTTGCTATCTCTGTAGAATGGTATTGAAATATTTTAAGTGTAATGCTGCTGAGTTTCACTTCTTTTGGTTCAATATTAGCAGCTTAATTTTGTATGGTAAATGACTGGCTTAATTGGTGATATACAAATCTTCAGAAACCACTCAGAGAGGGGCTCATCTTTACTATATACCTGAACTGTTTTGTTTTTACTTTAATGACAAGAATGTTTGCAGGAGTCAAGGTGAGGCTTTCAAACCTAAGAGCAAGAATCAAGCATGTTAGTGGTAGCATCATAGTGTGGGGCAGCTGCAAGTGCTAATTCATTGTGCAAAGTGGTAAAGGGTTATGCATAAAAATAAATACCTCCAAATTATTCAACTGAGCATCTAACCAACAGACAGGCAGTGTAAATGTTTATATTGTTGGATGTTCTGACAGGAAAATAATTCCAAACACACATCAGATGGTGTTGGAATGGAGAAAGCAAGCTAACATTAGGCTTCTGGAAAGACCTCTAGCACCTGTCACAGTCACAACTATCAATGCTCCATTAGCACCAATTTCCATTCCAAATAGTACTGAAACAAATTATGTTTTCACCCACTTTTAACACCATTAGATGTGACATTTATTAATATAATTTTCTTGACCATCTTTGAGAATGGCACCGCAGTGTCAACATTGCAAGAAACATATGCTAACTTTCACAATTCCCTTGCAAAGCTCTTCTTTTCTTGTTCTTTTTAATTTTCAAAGCAGATGTTCTAAAAAATCCTTCCCTCAATTTCCTTCCATTTGTGCTGGCTTTGTGTTTTAGATCCCCAAGTGAAACACTAGGATAAACACATCTAATGAACTGTGAACACATTGAGGTGGAGCACAGAGGCAATGCACAGTTCAGGCTATAGCTCCCTTTAATAAAGGCCACAGAGCATTAAAGCATATGATTTTCTTAAAGCACACAGCTGCACAGCCACTACATTAATGCTGTAATGGGGACAACGTTAAAAAGCTGTTCAAAACTACATTATTCTTCAACTAAAAGTGAGTATTGCGGTCAAGCAAATTAGATTACAAGGAGGAGAAAGGAGAGAGAGTGTGCTCAATAAAAATATACAGGGATTGGATAATGAAACTGAAGCACCTGTCATTTTAGTGTGGGAGGTTTCATGGCTAAATTGGACCAGCCTGGTAGCCAGTCTTCATTGATTGCACATTGCACCAGTAAGAGCAGAGTGTGAAGGTTCAATTAGCAGGGTAATAACACAGTTTTGCTCAAAATATTGAAATGCACACAACATTATGGGTGACATACCATAGTTCATAAGAGGACAAATTGTTGGTGCACGTCTTGCTGGTGCATCTGTGACCAAGACAGCAAGTCTTTGTGATGTATCAAGAGCCACGGTATCCAGGGTAATGTCAGCATACCACCAAGAAGGACGAACCACATCCAACAGGATTAACTGTGGACGCACGAGGAAGCTGTCTGAAAGGGATGTTTGGGTGCTAACCCGGATTGTATCCAAAAAACATAAAACCACGGCTGCCCAAATCATGGCAGAATTAAATGTGCACCTCAACTCTTCTGTTTCCACCAGAACTGCTCCACAGGGTCAATATACATGGCCGGGCTGCTATAGCCAAACCTTTGGTCACTCATGCCAATGCCAAATGTCGGTTTCAATGGTGCAAGGAGCGCACATTTTGGGCTGTGGACCATGTGAAACATGTATTGTTCTCTGATGAGTCCACCTTTACTGTTTTCCCCACATCCGGGAGAGTTACAGTGTGGAGAAGCCCCAAAGAAGCGTACCACCCAGACTGTTGCATGCCCAGAGTGAAGGATAGGGGTGGATCAGTGATGGTTTGGGCTGCCATATCATGGCATTCCCTTGGCCCAATACTTGTGCTAGATGGGCGCGTCACTGCCAAGGACTACCGAACCATTCTTGAGGACCATGTGGTTCAAACATTGTATCCTGAAGGCGGTGCCGGGTATCAGGATGACAATGCACCAATAACACACAGCAAGACTGGTGAAAGATTGGTTTGATGAACATGAAAGTGAAGTTGAACATCTCTCATGGCCTGCACAGTCACCAGATCTAAATATTATTGAGCCACTTTGGGGTGTTTTGGACGAGCGAGTCAGGAAACATTTTCCTTCACTAGTATCACGTAGTGACCTGGCCACTATCCTGCAAGAAGAATGGCTTAAAATTCCTCTGACCACTGTGCAGGACTTGTATATGTCAATCCCAAGATGAATTGACGCTGTATTGGCCGCAAAAGGAGGCCCTACACCATACTAATAAATTATTGTGGTTTAAAACCGGGTGTTTCAGTTTCATTGTCCAACCCCTGTATTTTCTGTGTAAAATGTCTATAAAGCAGAAAACAAAAGTGACATGCACAGACATCACTGCTCCTCCCATAGAAGAATTGAGCCAGGATCCCATAATGTGCCACAGTCAAAGCACTTTAAAGAGTCTAGTACACAGTCTACAGTTCCATTTAGAACATTTATATCGTTCATATTTCAATTCTCCTCATATTTCACCCTAAATGGTCAGGTTTCCTCTTGATATAAAAAAAAAACAAAGAGGCTGTGTAAAGCAAAAAATCTTAGCGCCCATCTGCCGCAAGATAATTATTAAATTATCGAGCCATTGATTGTATTTAAAGTTTCATGGTAGCTATTAGCATCCAAACACACAGAGGTAGGCTTGGAAAAGGCTGCACACAGCTTAAAAATAAGCGCAGATGGAAGTTTGAAAGACAAAAAGGCAACGGTGCTGAAAATACAGATAAAAAACATAAACAACATTCTCCATCCTCTCATCTGGGTCTTTCTTAATGTTAATGTGTTTTTTGTCGCATTTGTCTTCTTTTTCCTTGACTTCGCGGCCATAGATTCATTTTTTCCTTCTTTGTCTTATTAAAAACTTATGTTTCTGCTTTGGAGTGCAGAAAAGTGACCTATGCTTGGTGTTTCTGAATACTGCTTGACGCTACGTAGATTGGAAGCACAAGAAACACATCAACTGCCTTTTCATGCTGTGCACCAAAGCATAGAATAGAATAGAAAAGCATTTGTGTGAGGAATAAAGTATAGCAAATGCACTTACATGCAGTAACTTCATTTAAAGAAAAGATTTCAGGATGGAAATATAAAGAAAGTTGGAAAGGCTGGGAGAAATCTGTTGACATCCCTGGTTAGGATGTAAACCCTTAGAAGAAGTCCATCTTATATTGCAACATCACAATTTCAGACTGAGAAATACAAAACAATCTGAACTTTTAATTTTAAGATTTTAAAATAAATGGGTGGAAAGGTTCCATGTTAAAAAATAATGATTATTCGTACCTCTGCAGTTAATACTTTGTACAACCTCCTTTTTTCAGTAGTATAGCATTGAGTCTTCTCCAATAACGTTTCACAAGGTTAAAAGATACAGAGAGAGGCATCTTTGACCATTTTTGCATCTTCGCACAATCTCTATAGATCATCTAGAGTCCTGCGTCGGCTATGATGGTCTCTTCTCTTCTGCTGAGCACCACAGGTTTTCTGCAGAATTGAGGTCTGGGTACTGAGATGCTTTTGTATGTGTTAAGCCATTTCTGTACATGTATGAATTATTATTTTAATTGTATTGGTGTTTTAAAAGTTCATTGTGACATGGACTGAAGAAAGGTTCCAAAAGGTTTTAAAAGAGAAACAGGCCCTCAGCATTACACATCCTCCACTGTGCTTAACATTGGGCATACATTTTTTTTTCCCCAAAGCTCAGACTTTGTCTCCCATCTCATCTAACTTGATTAGTTCAAGTTAAAGTACCAGAAGAGTTTAGCAAACATCTTTATGTTTTTTAGGGTGGGACAGAAAATGCTTATTTTCTGGCCTCATTCCCACAAAACCAATTGGAATACAGATATATAGTGGCTAAATGAAATCTGCCTCTGTGTAACGTTCTATATAAACCCCAGGAACCCAGACAATCTCTGGATTACTCGTTAGAAGTTCACTGAAACTCTTTAACTTAAAAGCATTTTATAGAAATGCATTGTTTTCCAATGATTTTTTTTTTGGGTTATCAATAACTCTACCATAGGGGATTTTGCAAAAAAATTACTACTTGTAATGTAATTTCCCCCACTAATTAAATGTACTCAATATACAGATGGAATTTCTTCACATTTTCCTTTTTTTTTATTATTTAAAGGCTTTGTACGCATCTTTGCCAGGGTTGTCAATAAATGTGTCCAGATCTGTATACGATATACTAAAGCACCCAGTGTCCTTGTCAAAGGCTGATTTCATTCACATCCTAACTATTGTGTTCATCATTTATTCAGAACTAGAACAAAACTTTAAAACTTTATTTAAACTTGAGGGGACCAACAGAGGTGCTGCCTAATAGCCAGCTGTGCTTCTGCTTTCTATAATACCAGCATCATGTGACAGAAGTGGAACAATGATAAATTAAACAATCCTGGTTTTCACAAGGCAACCAGCTGCAGCATAATTTTGTTTTTAACCAACTGTGACATAGAGTGAGGCACTGGGGAAAAACATGCTCTGATTATTTTCTCCTGAAGTGTTGCTGCAAGATAGTAAAAACAAGCTGTACAGAGAAGTAATTCAGCGTATAACTCAGAGATTAACAGCAGGTTTCTTTGGCTGTCTCTGTCACGGTGTGAATCTGCCAACACAACGTTCAGTTTCGATGTCCAAGAATGGAAATAAAGCTTCTCAGGATGATGGAAGCATATCAAGCAGTTCTGACCCTTTACAACCTTTCAAATCTGCAACCCCTGACCTTTCCATTGATGTTCTATGTAATCCATAGTCTAACCCTGGGATTAAGTGCAGTATTTTGACCTATACTATTTTTGCAATGGTGAGTCCTGTGTGAATACAGTGAGCAGCTTTAAATTGCACATCCCTCACAGGGAGAGATTTGATTACTGATATGAATAGCATGTAAGCAAAATAAAATATACCACCTCATCTCTTGCAATCATTAGAACAAGAGTGGCATTTCACAGGACTTACGTTGTAATTAATGTAATTAAATCAAAACAAACACAACACACATACATGGACAGAATAAGACCCAGAAACAAAGCAGTGGATATGTAACACCTTACAAATCTGGTTAAACACCAGGATTATTGCACATTAATCAACGGTGGCATTTGGATAGATGCAAAGCTACAACACGCATTTGTGTTTAAAGTTTCTGAATTTTTGTTTTGGTTAGGCATTGGTTGGTAACTGGCATCAAATTGTACCAAAGTTTGAAAAAGTTGAGATTTAATAAAACTGTATGCAAATGCATGCAAACATCATTACACCTTTACTAGAGTTAGAGGTATCAGAAGTCTAACAAACAAAAAATATTTAATTGAATTAGAAAAAAAATTAATAAAATGGATTTCAAAAAACCCTCAAGATAACACTGTTTGTAAGGTATGGCTCTTTATACTGTCTGTAATACTCTATAATCGGTGGAAACAACTAAACTTTGTAATATTCCACACATAAGTACTTAAAAGCTGAAACAGGTCAAGGTTTTTTTCTTCAGTCAAACAATCTCTAGCATATAAACACAAAATTACGTTGCCGGAGGCTTCCGGCTGAATTAATCCACTTGATAATTTGAATGTGAGTCTGCTGGGATAATTTCCAAACAGCTACAAGGCATGAAAAAGTACAGGAATGAACCATCCTCAGTGATGTTGCATGCATGTCAATGTGAACCATAGTCCAAAAATGTATTCTGCTTTTGGTAGACTTAGTGTGGACCTACTGTGGATTGATAGATGATCTCAGGGACTGATAGAGCCAGCTTTAACCAGCATAACTTCACTTAGTGTAGTAACACATATTTTGTTCAGCTAAGAACACATAATTCGCCTTTGTTAGGTGTTTGAGTTAAAGTTTCTTTATGGAACTGTTTTCTCTCTGTTGTTTATATTCTTTAGTTGCTCTTATTTTAGTTATTCCTATTATATTAGGTTCATTGTTCATTCTTGTGTTTGAATATTTATGTGACTTCCCTTGACTTCTCTGTGTTCCCGCTCATCTGCTTTAATTAGCCTCCTGCCTCCAGTTGCTCTGCATACTCCCTGCCACCAGCAGCTCCACATTTCATTTGATTAGCTCTCCTAGTTCATTGCTTATCTCCCCACCCTGCCTCTGTATTTAAACTCTCTGGTTTTCATTGCTCACCGCTGGATCCTCCTGTTGGCTCCATTTCAGCTGCCTGGATTTCTCTGTTTACCTGCATTACCTGTACGTTCTCCAGTTCTCATTATTAAAACATTTCCACCCACCATGTGGCTCCCACATCTTGTCTGCACATTGGCCCATCAACAAATCAGCACTTCATGACAAGTACAGCTACAAACTTTACAGTTTCTTGTGAAAATGTAGATGTTGTATAGCTGCTTGCATAGCATTGAATCCACCAGCTGGATATATTTCACAGTTCTGTTAATATATCAAGAGTTATTCATTTTCCCACAAACTAATACCATTATGACATATTTCTACAACATGATAGAGACCTATTACTGACAATACCATCAAAGAACCCTTGCTACAAAGATCATGGGTCATGGTTGTGGAGGACCCCAAGGGATATATGAGGCAGAAAAGATTACAGGTTGCCAAAATTCTTTGTTTAAAATTGTTAGGTTTATACTGTGGTATTTTTACTAGAGGTAATCATGCTGTGAGAATCCCATACATACTCATGCCTTGTTCAACATGTAAGCAAACTGTCCAAAACCTGACAGGGTCACAAATCTTTCTGCCAGCATGTTGAGTCTTTACACAACAGCTTCAGAGATGAGAATAACCGCTGCTGTAGATAATTACTGTACTGTAGTTGTTAACTAAAGGACAGAAGGGGGATGGATAAGAAAGGCAAAATTGGAAAGGAACCAGTGAAAGGGAGAAAAAAAGTGCAGTATAATGACCTGTCAGCAAAAACTAAAGGATGCCTATTAGGGAAACACCACTTTGCAACTTCATCAATAATTCACCAACATGTCAAGGGCTCAGTACCAATCTCCTTCTCCCCCACAACCCCTGTTTATTCCTTTCGCTCTCTCCCTTGCTATGTCTGAGTATTCTTTAGGCTAAGGCTGAATGCAGTAAAACCTAAAAACGAGAGAACAAAATCTGAAGTTAAACATTTGTTTAACTCTGGTTTACCTGCAACAATCTGTGTGACCTCAGACAAATAATAAAAAAATCGCACAGTCACACCTCTCTCTGAAACATAATTTAACCTCAGGGTGAACTCCAATGATTCACTGCTGACCAGTGCTGTGTTTGTGTGTGTCCCATAGCGGTCTAGTCTGCCTTTATGTTGAGAACAAAACTGAATCTTCTCAGCCCGTCACTCTCCTTTAAACGATGGCTTCGCTGTGCACACGGCCTACATGATCTATATGTCTAACCTGTTTAGGGTTTCTTATTTTCCGACTCTAAGACTTATTGATTTACTTGGAGCCTGTGTGGTCCCAGCCTGCTGCCCCAAGTGAATGAGATAAATTATCTGCAACGCCGAACAAATTAAACAGTCATTTGCTCCAAGATGAAGCCAGGCTCGGTACGGCGACCAAGCAGCAAATCTGAATTCGCAGACTGGCCTTGAATCAGAGCGCCGTCCTCCCATCTCGTTCACTCACAACGACAGATAAACAGCTTCCCCCAGATGCTGTTTCATTTACAACAGCTTGACTCATTGGAATTGGGGATAAATATGTCAATCCTCTCTAATTGGTCACACCTATGCTGAGAGCAATATGGCAGGTATAATCAAATATGCAAGGGACCCTTCATCAAGTCCAGTTATAGAATGGACTGACCTCATCCTGAGTGGTCATAAAAGAAGAATCAAGACCTATGCTTTCATTGATAAATGCATGTCCATACAGGTCTGATGTTGATATCTCAAGTATTCTACTTTGCAGGCACACTGCTTGAAATGTTTTTTTTACCCTTTACAAATTTCTTCTGTTTTTGCCATTTTTGACACAAGGTTCAAAAAACTGTTTATTAGATAAAAATAACATGAAGGTAATACTAAAATCCATTTTTAAATGACAATTTCATGCAGGGAAATCTAAAACAACATGGCCGTATGTGAAAAAGACGTTTCACATAGGGCCACCCTTGGTGACAAAATCTAGCTGTCGTATGGCCTGTTTAAGATCACCCAGGTGGACAAACTGATGGCCAGATATTCTCCTTCAGGATTATTTTAGAGAGCATAATTCATGGCTCCAACAGCCCCAATCCGTCACACTATAATCTCAGAGACTGACTGTCGGTTTGGACTTCTTTCCATTTCTTTTAAAAGCTCTATTAGTTTTATTCTGGATGTATCAGGATACAAGACTTCCAAAAATTTGTTATCTTTTTGGTCAGCAGTGGTTTAGGTCTTGGAATTTATTATTAAATCATAAACACCTTAATTAAGGCAAGTAATGTCACCAGTGTTTTAGATGTTCTTCCAGGTTCTTTTGTGAACTCCTGCATGAGTTGTCGATACCCTCCATGTCGATACCTACAAATTTTGGGCACTTCTAGAGAGATTCACCACTGTTCCATGTTTTCTCCATTTATAGTTTTACTGTGGTTCTTTGGAGTCCGTAAGCCTTACAGATTGCTTTGTAAACCTTCTCTGATTGATGTCAATAAAAGTGTTTCTTACCTGTTTATGAATTTCTTTATATCAGGTCATGGTGTGCTGTCATGACATTTTTTTAGATTGGAGTTTATTTCAGAAGGACATTTTGGTCTCTTCTCAGACTAGCTATTAGCTTCAGCCTCCAAGACCAACTAATCTGCATTTATACTACATGAAGACACCGATGTAGTTATCAAGTGTAGGTGGGATATTAACTGCATACTGCCTTTTAACAGAACCACCCCACAAAAAGCTTTTTTTTCTTATTTTTCTATGAGGTAAAAAGGTGGCTAATTGATTTGTTCAATCACATTCAAACAGCTACTTAAAAAGGGGTACATAAGGGTAAATACAAGGCAGTATGTAGTTTATCCAGTGAAGAAGGTTAGGCAATTTACTAAACTGTTAAAATGTGTAACTCATACTTATGTGTAGCTCCAAACTGGCCTATAAGCTTGGGTTCAGCACCTCTGAGAATGGACAGTTCTCCCACATCTTCACATCAGACTGCTAAAACATACAGGTCCTTCTCAAAATATTAGCATATTGTGATAAAGTTCATTATTTTCCATAATGTCATGATGAAAATTTAACATTCATATATTTTAGAATCATTGCACACTAACTGAAATATTTCAGGTCTTTTATTGTCTTAATACGGATGATTGTGGCATACAGCTCATGAAAACCCAAAATTTCTATCTCACAAAATTAGCATATTTCATCCGACCAATAAAAGAAAAGTGTTTTTAATAAAAAAAACGTCAACCTTCAAATAATCATGTACAGTTATGCATTCAATACTTGGTCAGGAATCCTTTTGCAGAAATGACTGCTTCAATGCGGCGTGGCATGGAGGCAATCAGCCTGTGGCACTGCTGAGGTCTTATGGAGGCCCAGGATGCTTCGATAGCGGGCTTTAGCTCATCCAGAGTGTTGGGTCTTGAGTCTCTCAATGATCTCTTCACAATATCCCACAGATTCTCTATGGAGTTCAGGTCAGGAGAGTTGGCAGGCCAATTGAGCACAGTGATACCATGGTCAGTAAACCATTTACCAGTGGTTTTGGCACTGTGAGCAGGTGCCAGGTCGTGATGAAAAATTAAATCTTCATCTCCATAAAGCTTTTCAGCAGATGGAAGCATGAAGTGCTCCAAAATCTCCTGATAGCTAGATGCATTGATCCTGCCCTTGATAAAAGGTGCCCAGTCTTCCTCCAGACTCTGGCACCTTGATTTCCGAATGACATGCAGAATTTGCTTTCATCTTAAAAAAGTACTTTGGACCACTGAGCAACAGTCTAGTGCTGCTTCTCTGTAGCCCAGGTCAGGCGCTTCTGCCGCTGTTTCTGGTTCAAAAGTGGCTTGACCTGGGGAATGCGGCACCTGTAGCCCATTTCCTGCACACGCCTGTGCACGGTGGCTCTGGATGTTTCTAGTCCAGACTCAGTCCACTGCTTCCGCAGGTCCCCCAAGGTCTGGAATTGGCCCTTCTCCACAATCTTCCTCAGGGTCCGGTCACCTCTTCTTGTTGTGCAGCGTTTTCTGCCACACCTTTTCCTTCCCACAGACTTCCCACTGAGGTGCCTTGATACAGCACTCTGGGAACAGCCTATTCGTTCAGAAATTTCTTTCTGTGTCTTACCCTCTTGCTTGAGGGTGTCAATAGTGGCCTTCTGGACAGCAGTCAGGTCGGCAGTCTTACCCATGATTGGGGTTTTGAGTGATGAACCAGGCTGGGAGTTTTAAAGGCCTCAGGAATCTTTTGCAGGTGTTTAGAGTTAACTCGTTGATTCAGATGATTAGGTTCACAGCTCGTTTAGAGACCCTTTTAATGATATGCTAATTTTGTGAGATAGGAATTTTGGGTTTTCATGAGCTGTATGCCAAAATCATCCGTATTAAGACAATAAAAGACCTGAAATATTTCAATTAGTGTGCAATGAATCTAAAATATATGAATGTTAAATTTTCATCATGACATTATGGAAAATAATGAACTTTATCACAATATGCTAATATTTTGAGAAGGACCTGTACAGGGTAAAAAATCTGTCTAAGGTTGCTAAAAATCCTGAGGTTCACTAGTCTACCTGCAGGACAATAACTCCAGACACCCAACCAGAGATACAATGGAATGGCCTAGGTCCTATAATAGTTTTGTTTTAGAATAGCCCAGTGATAGGTCCGACCTAAACCGGCTGAGAATCTGTGGCAAGTTAATGTTACAGCCTTTTTCCAAAATTAAATTCATGTTCCCCATAGAATTCCAGGTGCAATACCCTATTAAAAAGTCTTTTATTTTATTCCTACCAAATTTGTAAAATTTTAAAAAATGTTTTTCACTTGATTAATATGGGGTATTGTGTGGTGAATTCTGAGTATAAAAAGCTGTTATAATCCA
Organism: Girardinichthys multiradiatus; assembly: GCF_021462225.1. NCBI lineage: Eukaryota > Metazoa > Chordata > Actinopteri > Cyprinodontiformes > Goodeidae > Girardinichthys > Girardinichthys multiradiatus. The sequence goes on from NC_061814.1 coordinate 7,835,733, forward strand.
TTTTGGAATAAGATTGTTAAATGGTTAAAATGTTAGAGTAAAGCGCTGTTTAATTTTTGGGTGCAATGGTTACAGATAATATATTTCTTCCACTTCATCACAATCACATAAAATACAGTCAGTCAGTCATTTTCTACCGCTTATTCCATAGTGGGTCGTGGGGGAGCTGGTGTCTATCTCCAGTAGTCTATGGGCAAGAGGCGGGGTACACCCTGGACAGCTCGCCAGTCCATCGCAGGGCAACACACAAACAACCATGCACACTCATTCATACACCTAAAGGCAATTTAGATTGACCAATTAACCTAACAGGCATGTCTTTGGGCTGTGGGAGGAAGCCAGAGTACCCGGTGAGAACCCACGCATGCACGGAGAGAACATGTAAACTCCGTGCAGAAAGACCCCCGGCCAGGAATCGAACCCAGGACCTTCTTGCTGCAAGGCAACAGTACTACCAACTGCACCACCGTGCAACCCACATAAAATACAATCAAATCAATTTTAGTTTTAATGCAATAAAATGTCATAAACTTCAATTTTGCAAGAAACCTTTGTTGGCACATGCAACTAAAAGGCAACTTGAGAGACAACGCAATGGCCAGCTACCTATGACATAATGTGCAACAAGGAGATATGAAAAAGACTGCTAACAAGCAATGCAAAATAAATGTTTGTTTGTAAATCCTAATTTCAATTAAAAAAATACTAATGTTCCAATGAATCTCTGTGCAGCTGCATTTGTCTCCATGGGGGAGCATTGTCAGTAGTCGATAGGATATTAAAATGAAAATCCAATATAGGCGTAACTTTAACATCAAAAGTTTATCCTCTTAAAAGTCTGGGGGAGCTCTGCAAACTTCATAACAATCTGTTTTCTGGATTAAAACATGTTTTGACATGCTATTGACAGTTTTCCACTGAAATGTCGAAAGACGAAAATGTTGGATTATCACAAATGACGTATTGATTCTCTGGGGATCATTGGTAATCTGCTCGGTGCAGTTATAGCGTTGTTTAACACTGCCAGCCTGAGGTTCACCAAATCCCCCCAAAAAAACATAATTTAGAGGATAAAAAGCTAAGGGAAATATAGAAAAAGGTCATGTCTGCTGCATTTAATTCCAAACAACCACTTAAAGAGAGGTTTTGATGAAGTTTGATTTGTGGTAAAAATGGGGGACTGAGAAGCAACTCAACCTTATGAAACTGTCAAGTGAAGAAAGAGGTGGGAGAGGAGTGGAGGACAAGCTTGGAGAGCTGTTTAATCATCCGTTGAAACAAGAGGCGCTTGTCTTCTTGACAGCACTGCTTTGGACACATTTCGCTAAGCACCTCCGAGATGGCTTATGCAGTTAGTCAGCAGCTTTGGGCAGAGTAATTCTGAGCATTAAGAAGCTTCATCTCGGTCGTCATCTTTGTCTTTTTCTGGCCTGAGTCACACAGCAAGAGTTCCAGTAACATTACCTGTTCAGGAAACAGGAAAACAGCAATGGTCTGTGCATGCAGTGTTGCTTTAACAGAACTAAAACCTTTCCTTGTGATTTCTGCATCTCAGATAATACATACTCTATTATATATACATATATATATACCCACCACACATTTAGTTACTATTGAAGTATAACCAAATTACATACTTTATGTAAATATAAGTTAATAATTCAGCTTTTTTAATTATGCAAAAGCTACTTACATTTGTAAATTACCCATATGACATAAGTGAAGAGAATTCAATTAAAGCAACACTGAGAGCAAAGACTCAGTGTCACAGCCTGTCTTAGATTTGTCCCTTCAGGGTTGCTGTTGATATAAGCATTTTTTTCAAATTCCTATATACATAATTCATATACTACATAATTAAATATACTAAGTTCTGGTGGCAGACAAGAAATGGATGATCTGTGAGAACTAGAAAAATAACATCACTGGCTAACCCCGATATGCTGGTCTGTAATTTCCTATTAGTTGTTATGTAAAGGAATATAAAAAACTGTTAATGAGCCTGGACTTCATGTGATCCTCTCTAGGTCACCATTTTAAAAATTGAGACCGATCAAACTTTAATTGGAAAATTCTACCATGAACCGACATTCTTTATAACACAGTATGAGTATTATGAAACCTTTGTTTTATTTGTAAAGAAAACAAAAAAAAAAACATGCTAGCTTGTTTTTTTCAGTCTGACCACCTTAGAATTTGACAAGCATTAAATCGCTAAAATATAAACTAGTCAAACAGGATCTGCATTATTCTAAACATTATTGTCATCCCCTCTGGTTGGGGGCAGGTTGGTGTGCGCATGCAGTGCTGTGTTCTCTCTCACTCTCTCCCTACAAGGTGCGACTGGCAGGTGCAGCTCCATAGGTGTCTTCAATGAGGACTAATTAGCTTGATTTTTAAGGAGATGGAACCTAGAGGGAGGCGTCAGACTGTTAGCTCACTCAGAGTGGTAATCTGGTCTGCATTTGCTACCCATTGACTGATCTTTTGTTCCCAAGTCGCACCTGAGTCTCTGTTCCTCCTTTCGCATGATTTTGCTCCGACATTGGCTTCTCCCATTCCCCAGTGCTCTGTGTCTACAGGTCCTTCTCAAAAAATTAGCATATTGTGATAAAGTTCATTATTTTCCATAATGTAATGATGAAAATTTAACATTCATATATTTTAGATTCATTGCACACTAACTGAAATATTTCAGGTCTTTTATTGTCTTAATACGGATGATTTTGGCATACAACTCATGAAAACCCAACATTCCTATCTCACAAAATTAGCATATCATTAAAAGGGTCTCTAAACGAGCTATGAACCTAATCATCTGAATCAACGAGTTAACTCTAAACACCTGCAAAAGATTCCTGAGGCCTTTAAAACTCCCAGCCTGGTTCATCACTCAAAACCCCAATCATGGGTAAGACTGCCGACCTGACGGCTGTCCAGAAGGCCACTATTGACACCCTCAAGCAAGAGGGTAAGACACACAAAGACATTTCTGAACGAATAGGCTGTTCCCAGAGTGCTGTATCAAGGCACCTCAGTGGGAAGTCTGTGGGAAGGAAAAAGTGTGGCAGAAAACGCTGCACAACGAGAAGAGGTGACCGGACCCTGAGGAAGATTGTGGAGAAGGGCCGATTCCAGACCTTGGGGGACCTGCGGAAGCAGTGAACTGAGTCTGGAGTAGAAACATCCAGAGCCACCGTGCACAGGCGTGTGCAGGAAATGGGCTACAGGTGCCGCATTCCCCAGACCTGGGCTACAGAGAAGCAGCACTGGACTGTTGCTCAGTGGTCCAAAGTACTTTTTTCGGATGAAAGCAAATTCTGCATGTCTTTCGGAAATCAAGGTGCCAGAGTCTGGAGGAAGACTGGGGAGAAGGAAATGCCAAAATGCCAGAAGTCCAGTGTCAAGTACCCACAGTCAGTGATGGTCTGGGGTGCCGTGTCAGCTGCTGGTGTTGGTCCACTGTGTTTTATCAAGGGCAGGGTCAATGCAGCTAGCTATCAGGAGATTTTGGAGCACTTCATGCTTCCATCTGCTGAAAAGCTTTATGGAGATGAAGATTTCATTTTTCAGCATGACCTGGCACCTGCTCACAGTGCCAAAACCACTGGTAAATGGTTTACTGACCATTGTATCACTGTGCTCAATTGGCTTGCCAACTCTCCTGACCTGAACCCCATAGAGAATCTGTGGGATATTGTGAAGAGAACGTTGAGAGACTCCAGACCCAACACTCTGGATGAGCTAAAGCCCGCTATCGAAGCATCCTGGGCCTCCATAAGACCTCAGCAGTGCCACAGGCTGATTGCCTCCATGCCACGCCGCATTGAAGCAGTCATTTCTGCAAAAGGATTCCTGACCAAGTATTGAGTGCATAACTGTACATGATTATTTGAAGGTTGACGTTTTTTGTATTAAAAACACTTTTCTTTTATTGGTCGGATGAAATATGCTAATTTTGTGAGATAGGAATTTTGGGTTTTCATGAGCTGTATGCCAAAATCATCCGTATTAAGACAATAAAAGACCTGAAATATTTCAGTTAGTGTGCAATGAATCTAAAATATATGAATGTTAAATTTTCATCATTACATTATAGAAAATAATGAACTTTATCACAATATGCTAATTTTTTGAGAAGGACCTGTACTCTGTTGGATCTCACTGAAAGCACCTCGGAGAAAGACGACGGATTGTCAATCTCCCATCAGCTCCTGGAACTAGCCTAGAAACCTAGAAACCTAGAAACTGAGAACCCTTCTCCCTTCCGTTTGCATACCTGCCTGTCCATCCTCCACCTCTTGCTGGAAACACCTTCTGAAAATGACCCAGGTGACAAAGGGAGATACAGCTTTTTCCATAGAATCACACCACCTGCCAAACTTGGCTTCAGCAAGATTCGCCCTCCCCGGAACCTTCAACTTCGAAAGTAATCTTCATCTTTACCCACACACTACTTACCATCCATCCGCTGTCAAGTTTATAACCTCTCTGCTATAGTGCCCAGTCTGATTCTCCTCAGACCCCCCGATGACCAGCCAAACCATTTACACTGCTTTTCAAAAAGACTGTTAAACCTGTCATCCTGCCTCCATGTCTGTGCTCACTGTTAGAGTCTAGCTGCTGAACATTATGACAATTATTTGTTATTGGGGAAACCTTTAAACAAATTAACCTGAAATGTTGGCCTCCTCACCTATAGCTTTAAATGACCTAGAATCGGGGTTGTGAGAATGACAATCTCTGCTGCTGCTGTTGAATTTAGGCAACAGGTAAGATTACTTTCTCCAGTAAGAGACAAAAAACAAGGCAGTGCATAACTTTGATTAAGTTTTAGAGAATCTTGTTGGAGATGGGTGGACTACATGGATATGCAACATTTATGAACCTTAAGGTGGACTCTCACAATTATTTGCTGGTATTTATATAAAATCATGTAACCTGAAAAAAACGGTGGAGACCATATGAAACACGAGAATGTTGTATTAACCTTGATGTACCACACTTAGCTGTTGGATGGAAATATCTACTTTGTTTGGCTGTACAAACATTGTTATTTATTTTTTCACTTAATTGTGTATTCTAGATTGACAAAAAGCTTGAAAAAATTGCTTGCAACAAGATAAAGAATTGCGACGTGGTGAAGCACTACATCATCCTTTCAAACGTTGAGGTAGAGGTATTTAAACACATGCAGAGCAAAACTTGGGTGACTGTCAGAAAGGTGCAACATTTCCATCCATTAACAAGGTAAGAAAATCTGAAATATATCACCTCCAAGTTGGGGTTTTGATGAGCAGAGAACAAAACACTCCAACTTCTCTCCATCACAGCCCCCACCATTCTACCACCTCCACTTCCCCTTGCCTTCACTGCTGCGAACAACATGACATTTCCCACTTTGAGCCACTGTTCTAGACACTGCTATTCTTTGTGTGCCGACCTCTTCAACCTACAGTTTCTCTGAGTGCTTTGGTTCCATTTTCTTTCAGTTAGAAAATGATGAAAACATCCATTCCTAAATGTACACATTAAATGGCTATGTTCGTGTCCAAACACCCTCGCTTGCAGAAAAAGCTTTGTTAATGGACCAAATGTTCTGAATATTCACTTTGGTTTGGCTCTCTCTTTTTAATAGATTGGATTTCTTCTGTGTGTGAATTTTCAGTGGACCATCATCTTTCTGTATTTTGTTCAGTTAGGAAAGATATTTAGAACAAAGTAAAAGAGAAATTCTGCCTAACTTTGAAAGGTTCCTTTTACATGGTGCATTAGAATGCCTTGAAATTGTTTTCCCAAAGCCTTTGGTTTTATGTTTAAACCTTTTACCTCTGTGATGTGTGTCCACTCTGAAAGAGTGTGGCTGAGTGTTTCTTCTTTTCATTTTATCTCTCTGCATCAGTAGTTTGTTTTATGTTACCAAGGTAGCCAGTCAGTCTATGCTTTAGTTTCTTTTTTTCTTCAGTTTTCCCATGCAGTAATTTAATGAATACTGTGCCAAATGTTGATGGCTTTAGTGTCTGGTGCATGAGCAAACTTTATATTAAAAAAAAAATAGACTTTAACATTTAATTCATTGAATTAATCCTAAAGGTTAGCCAAACAGAGATTCCAAAATCAGATGATATTAATCTGAGTGGTCCTGACTGGTCACATGCCAGTTGGAAACCCAGAATTCTGATTATTTTCCTATCAGTGAAGGCACCATGAAGTGTTACCAGGTCATGCTGACAGAGGCTCCCTTTGGTGTGGATGGGGTCATTAAAGGAAGAAGACCCAAAGGGAGCTTCCATCCCATAATAATATTTATACTTGTATGTATTGCAACTATGGAAATTTGAGTCAGGAGAAATATGGAATTTGGTAAAAAATGAGCAGGGAGATTGTGAAAAGAGCAGTCATTGACTACTGTAAAAGTATTGCATCTGGACCTAAGTATGCACATGATAAACCTTGTGACTTTTTATGATTACATAGTTGTGCTTGCATTTAGTCAATCATATGCAAATCTAATTCCTCCTCTATAATCAGTTTAGTAGCCTTCCCCAATTCATTTGTACAAAGTAAAACAAACAAACCATCTTAAAATTCTGTTTCCATTAAACAAAATTCCTTTTATAAGCCTGCACATCTCAGACAGAGAGGAGTATTTGTGCAGGCATATTTGCAAATGTCTGCACATCTTGCTTCTCCTAAGCTGTGTTCCACCTCGAGGCCAGTCAGCCAGTCTTCACATCCCTTTGAAGGTTTGCTTTAGCCTAGCGAGAGCAGGATATGAGAACAAGGCCTGACATTTTGGTAAAATCTCATCCAAGCTACCTTTTAAAATCAAACAAGTGTTTAGTCGTTAATGTACTGTCAACACATGCTCTGCCATGAGAACAAACTCATACGTGTTTGAACTCATGCTGAACTACATAATGTAGATGGGATAAAAAAAGGAACAGTTCAAACTATTTTTACAGAATTCTCCTGAGTTGAGGCTTAACCTTCTAAAGTTTTTTTAAAGTGGAAATAAACCCAAAATAATTTTTGCAGATAAACTGTGTAAATTGGGCCTTAAGTGTGCTATCTCTATGTTATTGTGCTTTTTTATATTTTTATGTAAACCTAATTATGCAATATTTGTCCCAAAACCACCTTAGTGCTGCCCTCTTTGTTTTGAACCGTGGCTACTGCTGTTGAATTTTACTATTAGTTCAAACGGTACAGCTTGGTACATGTCTACGTCACAGCCCCACGTTCAGGTACAAAACCATCTCACTCAGAAACACAGCCCCATTCTGTCCTCCACTGCCTTGGCAGCACCTGCTTCCGGCATTGCAGTGGGCCAGTTTGAGCTGCTGCCTTGAGCCAGCAGCTCAAACTGGCCCACTGGGCTCCATAAAGCCTTTCTTAGCCTTCAGTGACGAGGGGGGTGAATAATCCTCTACCTGAAAAAGATCTATCAATGGCAAAACTACCAGCATCGCTCTGCTCACTCTCCATGTTTCAACATGTCAAATTAAGTTGCTGCAACTTTTCCTCGTCCTCCTTACCACACCCCAAATGAACCCCTTCCACTAATCCCTACACTTGGCTGTGCCCCTCAGTTTCTCTTGGCAACGCCCACTTTGGTGCCATTTTTCAAAATTTGTCTGGGGGCGGGGTTCTGCTTTTACATCGGGTTTAGTTCTAGTAATAATTAGATGGTGACAATAAAAAAAATTCAGGAAAAATACAAAGATGAGATTATAATAAGGGAGAAAGGTGACAAACATGACCACAATTCAGCATAAGAGAGACTTTCCTTTTCGCTGCATACACATCAAGGAGCAACCTGACAATAGATATAGCCATGCAGGTGAACTAGATTCTTGGCATATTTCCTGAGCTGAGATGAATGCTGACACATCCTACTGCACTCAGGATTACCTTTTGTGATGTTAACATGCTCGGTGGTCATGCCTGATTTGGCTAATTTAGTTGAGAGGACCACAATTGAGGTTAAGGAGGGAGGTTGCTCTATGGTTTGAACTGTCACATCACTGAAAAATTAATTGAGTTAGCTGACGTTAGTTACTTAAAGATTTTAGAAGTTCAGACTTTTCGAAGTTGCAATAAAGGCAAATGTAAAGAGAATTCAAATTGTGATCCAGGGGTACTCTCCCCATAAATGAGTTACTAAATTAATGCTTAAATACAATAACTGCATAAGGTTACTGTTAATAAAAAAAACTAAAATGTTCCAGTGAGCTCTCACCAAAACAGTTCAAAAATATTTACTGAAAAAAAAAATTATACTCAACAAGAGCTATTTTGTGATACTGGTAATTGCATGATGGAAGTCAGTTGTTTAAAGACAAAGAAAATAAAGTAAAATTGGAGATCAATCACAGCATCCTCAACAGCACAAACAACCTGACCATTTAGCTTTTCTAAATGCTAAATGCTTCCTCCCTTCTGTGAGAGCACAGAACACATCCTTTTACTCCTGACAAGATTGAGTTTGCAAGTGAAGTGTACATGAGTGCCTTTTTAAAGGGTGCTTCACACCCAGAGTATGCGTGAATATGCTTACAGGATGTGATACATGTGAAGAAATGAAGGAGGGCATATACAGTAAATATTTACAACAAGAATTAAATAGATTCAATAAAAATTTCCTCAGCCAGGGAATAATTTGTTGTAACAGCATTCTTACTCCTTGAACATTTTAATATGCTGTCACATCTACAAAGTGCGGCATAATTGTGAAGTGGAAGGAAACAATACATGGCTTTTAAAAATATATATATTTTTAAATAACCTTTACAGTTTAGCCTGTTTTCCTATTTTGTTCTCTTTACTCTGATACCCTTTAATAAAATTAAGTGTTGCCAATTTTCTTCAGACGTCATCTAATTAGTAAATAGAGTCCACTTTTGTGTAATTTAATAATTAATCCAACTGTTTTGTGACGGCCAATTTACATGCACATGTAATGTACATGTACATTTCAGCTTCTGAGCGGATACAAAAGACGTTGTGTGGTGTAAAACTAACAGTCCACATCAGTTTGCATTCATCATTCTCCTCATAAAATATGGTGGAGGTATCACCATGCGGCTCATGCTGCTATCAGAACTGATGGGAAGACAGATGGGAATACAGGGCAGTTCTGGAAGAAAACCTGTTAGTCTGAAAAAGACTCTACACCTTTCAGCAGCACAGAAACAACAAATGTTGAGCTGAACTACAATGGAATGGTTCTGATTTTTACATGGGATGGAATGGCATGGTCAAAGCTGAGGTCTAGATTTAACTGAAAATCTGTGTGGAGGCATAGAAAATGATGCACACAGGTGCTCTTCATCAAGTCTGACTTAGCTTATGCACTTTAGTTTAATGGTGTACAAAGCTGGAAGATAAACAATAAAATCTTATAACTGTAATTACAGCAAAATCTGGTTCTACACTTCCACTGAGGGTTCTCAATGGCACACTTTCTCCATGTAATATTTTCATCCATTTCACAATCAGGCACATCTTTGAATTGGACTACACTGGACGACAATAAAATGCTATGCAAGTTCATGATTGTTGCCTCATAAAAATTGAAAGTTCAAGTGGTTGAATGCTTTTTAAAGACACTGTAGATGATAATATCATTAAAATATGAGTGGGTTGTTTTGTTTTTGATGCACTACAACACCATTCACAGTGACTACCACCACCTAGAGGAAACACATCTAACAAAATGAAAATCTGTATGATGGTACCATGTCAATATGGATCAAAATCTTTGAGGAATGTTTCTGACACCCTATCAAATCTGTGTCAGAAATAATTCAGGCAGTCCCGAGGGCAAAAGAGAGTTTGACTGAGTTCAAGCAAGTTTTACCTAATAAAGTGGCCAGTGAGTAAAAATCAACCCAATGCTCTGGTAAACATAATCTTAGATTGGTATGACTCATGTGCTTGTAGAACGTAAAACCCTTTAAATGCCTGAACGAATCCACTCATTTAACTCATGACACAAGTCTTTACCACTCTTCTGTTTGATAGATGAAGCCTGACTTGTCATGCTTCACTGCTGCTCAGTCATCCAAATTACTAGGTAAGGTAGTCACAGTCCACTTCAGACAAACAGCTCCTCTGTCAATCATCTACTCCATCTCCAAATGTATTCAAAACAAAAACATGTTTACATAAAGCTGCTAAGTTGAAACATCTGTTTCTGAGGATCTTATGGAGGACAGAGAGTGAGAGGAGTTGGTCACATGCTGAAGGCTATTCCTGAGTTGTATGCATGGTTGGAGTGATGCTGACATGGAAATGCCATCTGTTAATTGATGTGTTATGGTGCTGCCTTGCACATACAGTGTGTGTGTGTGTGTGTATACACACTACTCAAAAAAAAAAAACAAAGGGAACACTTAAACAACACAATATAACTCCAAGTAAATCAGACTTCTGTGAAATCAAACTGTCCACTTAGGAAGCAACACTGATTGACAATCAATTTAACATGCTTTTGTGCAAATGGAATAGACAACAGGGGTAAATCTTTGGCAATTAGCAAGACACACTCAATAAAGGAGTGGTTCTGCAGGTGGGGACCACAGACCACTTCTCAGTACCTATGATTCCTGGCTGATGTTTTGGTCACTTTTGAATGTTGGTGGTGCTTTCACACTCGTGGTAGCATGAGATGGACTCTACAGGTCCTTCTCAAAATATTAGCATATTGTGATAAAGTTCATTATTTTCCATAATGTCATGATGAAAATTTAACATTCATATATTTTAGATTCATTGCACACTAACTGAAATATTTCAGGTCTTTTATTGTCTTAATACGGATGATTTTGGCATACAGCTCATGAAAACCCAAAATTCCTATCTCACAAAATTAGCATATTATTAAAAGGGTCTCTAAACGAGCTATGAACCTAATCATCTGAATCAACGAGTTAACTCTAAACACCTGCAAAAGATTCCTGAGGCCTTTAAAGCTCCCAGCCTGGTTCATCACTCAAAACCCCAATCATGGGTAAGACTGCCGACCTGACTGCTGTCCAGAAGGCCACTATTGACACCCTCAAGCAAGAGGGTAAGACACAGAAAGAAATTTCTGAACAAATAGGCTGTTCCCAGAGTGCTGTATCAAGGCACCTCAGTGGGAAGTCTGTGGGAAGGAAGAAGTGTGGCAGAAAACGCTGCACAACGAGAAGAGGTGACCGGACCCTGGGGAAGATTGTGGAGAAGGGCCGATTCCAGACCTTGGGGGACCTGCGGAAGCAGTGGACTGAGTCTGGAGTAGAAACATCCAGAGCCACTGTGCACAGGCGTGTGCAGGAAATGGGCTACAGGTGCCGCATTCCCCAGGTCAAGCCACTTTTGAACCAGAAACAGCGGCAGAAGCGCCTGACGTGGGCTACAGAGAAGCAGCACTGGACTGTTGCTCAGTGGTCCAAAGTACTTTTTTCGGATGAAAGCAAATTCTGCATGTCATTCGGAAATCAAGGTGCCAGAGTGTGGAAGAAGACTGCGGAGAAGGAAATGCCAAAATGCCAGAAGTCCAGTGTCAAGTACCCACAGTCAGTGACGGTCTGGGGTGCCGTGTCAACTGCTGGTGTTGGTCCACTGTGTTTTATCAAGGGCAGGGTCAATGCAGCTAGCTATCAGGAGATTTTGGAGCACTTCATGCTTCCATCTGCTGAAAAGCTTTATGGAGATGAAGATTTCATTTTTCAGCACGACCTGGCACCTGCTCACAGTGCCAAAACCACTGGTAAATGGTTTACTGACCATGGTATCACTGTGCTCAATTGGCCTGCCAACTCTCCTGACCTGAACTCCATAGAGAATCTGTGGGATATTGTGAAGAGAACGTTGAGAGACTCAAGACCCAACACTCTGGATGAGCTAAAGCCCGCTATCGAAGCATCCTGGGCCTCCATAAGACCTCAGCAGTGCCACAGGCTGATTGCCTCCATGCCACACCGCATTGAAGCAGTCATTTCTGCCAAAGGATTCCCGACCAAGTATTGAGTGCATAACTGTACATGATTATTTGAAGGTTGACGTTTTTTGTATTAAAAACACTTTTCTTTTATTGGTCGGATGAAATATGCTAATTTTGTAAGATAGGAATTTTGGGTTTTCATGAGCTGTATGCCAAAATCATCCGTATTAAGACAATAAAAGACCTGAAATATTTCAGTTAGTGTGCAATGAATCTAAAATATATGAATGTTAAATTTTCATCATGACATTATGGAAAATAATGAACTTTATCACAATATGCTAATATTTTGAGAAGGACCTGTACAACCCATACAAGTGGCTCAGGTAGTGCAGCTCATCCAGTATGGCACATCAATGCGAGCTGTGGCAAGAATGTTTGCTGTGTCTGTCAGCGTAGTGTCCAGAGCCTGGAGGCAACAACCCAGCAGCAGAACCGCTACCTCTGCCATTATGCAAGGAATGAATAAAAAGAAAGACTACCATTAAGCAAACCGAGAAATTGATGATTCAGCTAGAAAACACCAGTAGTGTTTACTTCTAGAGTATATTTCTGATTTTATTTTTTGGAGTTATTAAAATCTGGCATGTTCTCTGCTGCTTTTCCTCCATTCATTTTTCATACAGACAACACTGTCCTAAAGAGGTCTTAAAGCCCTTAAGTTGTGATTAATATTTAATTAAAATAAATCGTATACAATATTTCCCTTGCTGCTATCTCAATTGTAAAAATAAAACAGGTGGAACACGTGCACACAACTGTGAAAAAATGCTAAAAATAAGGCACGTTTTGAAATCTGAAACACAAAAGTGGGTCTGACAAACCATTCTCTCCCTACTAATTGACACCTTGTAGATCTGCTCTGTTTGATCAAATGAACTCTTCCTGTTCAACAGGAAGAGAAAGAAAAAGATTCATTATGAGGGATTTACACGCAGTCACAAATCACTCACTAGAAAAGGCTAATACATCTGGAATTACAGAAGGTCCACTGCATGTCTTGCTTTTTGATCCATGTGTTTATTGTTATGCCAGCAGCTACCTTTGGGAGAAGGTGACTGGTTATCAGTAAACTGTCTGTTCTGTATTGTTCTTAATTGTGGCTGTCTTGTTTTCTCTTTACCTACAAAACCATTCAAAATGGTTCCTACTCCTTTAGGTTGTTTACATTTTGTCACGTTACAGCCACAAACCTAACTTGGTTGTATATCATTGGGAATTTATGTAAAAGACCAATAACCATCATATCATATCCATCAAACCATCATTTTCTCTTCACTTTAGAAGTATGTTACTTTCTGTAGCTCGGTCTCATTAAAAATCTTTTTGGAATACATTGAAGGTAAACATCAGAGAAGCAGATAAGAGACCCATGGCAGCATTAGAGGAGCTTCAGAGATCCAAAGCTCAGGTGGGAGAATCTGATTTCTACACTTTTGCTATTACGTACTCTGTCGTTTTGGTCTGTCACATAAAATCATAATAAAGCGCACTGAATCTTGTGATTGTAACATAACAAAATGAGAAAAAAAGTTAATAGGGCAAGAACATAGTCCAAAGCACTATGGAATTCTAGCTCTGGATATATATATATATATATTTTTTCCCTGTTCACTGTTTTCCTGAGATCGGCTGAATGTCTCAGTCAGGAGTACAGAAGTGTAGATGATCACAAGTCATCACTGTATTATGACAAACCTTTTTACTCTTGTTGCATGTCATTTGACTGGTGTTTGTAAAAGTTCATTGTATGGAAGGGCCTAATGGTGTGAAATGACTCATGAAAACAACAAGCGGCATGACTTGGTTTGTTCAAAGGCAATTTCATGACACCAGGCTGAAGTGAAGAACGTACAGTGTGACCATGTTGGAAAAAAAACATGCTTTCACAATTACAAGTTAATGACAACAACTGTGTAATTGGCTACATGGTTCTAAGAAAATATTGATTTGACAGAACACAGAAAACACACAGTAAAAAATGCAAACTGCACATTCTGAACTGAAAGAGCTGTTAATGGAGGACAAGAGAAGGTGAGTTGTAGATATTTCTATTAGAGTTTATCGAGTGGGATATTTTATTGTTGCATCAAAGAGCTTTATGTTCTGTGTCATTTTGATGTCTCTATATGTCCAAGCCGCTGCCTCTGAACCATACAATCACTAGAGCACAGGTCAAAATAATAAGCAGATAAATACAGAATGTGGAGACAATAATGTAAGAATCTGTCAAAAAGTAACTACAACCAATGAGCTTATATACTGAGGAAGGTGTGAAGAATGACAAAGGAACCAGATGGACTAATCAGAGGAAATGTGAAGTAGCTGTAAGAGAATGAACACAAGGAAGCTGAAGAAGGCAGACAAATTAACATGAGTGGAATTGAACTAACACACAAAGTATCAAACCAAAGGCAAAAGATAAACAAATATTGAACAGAAATAAATTCAATAGCACAAAAGGACAGGACACAACAATAAACTAACAAAATAAACACAAAAGAATGAACTAATATGGAAATACCTAACAAACAATAACAAACACAGAGTAATTAGCTGAATATGGCTTAACCTAAAGAACATAATGCAATGAACAAAATACAAACACAAATGAAAACCCAAATACCTGTGGATTGTGATACCATCTCTGCTTTTAAGACTAATCTTAAAATGTACCATTTTTATCTGGCCTTTAGTTTAGGGCTACTACATATTATTTTCATTATTATATTTAATCTGAGTGTTCCTGTATCAGTTGTCAACTTTTAAATATTTTAATACATTTTGTGCTTTATCTCGTCGTTCTTTAATTTTATGTATTGCAATATCAAAATGTTCTTGGTGTCTCTGTAAAGCTATTTGGGTTGGCCTAAGCTTGAAAATAGCTCTATAATTTAAAGTTGATTGACCCGTTCATCCATAATGGTTAGCAGAGTAGACAACTAATCAGAAGTAAAACTAGACGTTCAGAAATACCTTCCCATTCTTTCCACAATACATCATCCTTAAAGGTAATAGAAACATTGGCAACATCTACTAATTAAGGACCAAAACAATTGTTTGAATGTTGAAGTATTATTTTTGCTTTGGTTGGAAATTGCAATGAATCATCTGTCCAGTAGAATGGACATCATGCATTCCTGGCTTGATTTTACATAAATGGCCATTACTGTGGCTATATTGTTCCTGAAAATGGTTCAGTAACAATAACTGTTTTGGCAGTAAAAATAATAATTTGTTTGCTGGGTTTTTTGCAACCACTTTTGCAAATTAGTCAAATGTAAGTTACAGTCAGAGCTGCACACAAATATAATTACCGACAGAAAAAAATAGTGGAGCAAATATCTCAGTCAAAAAAGGATGGTGATTATAACATTTCCTCTGTCATTCAGAAAAGGGTGTGGGGATGCATGAACGATATTTCATGCATGAATGGGTTGAGTGGCATAAGGAAAAAAAACTAAATTGCACCACAGGGTTGTGTTATGAGCTATAGAGCCAACATTTGTATTTCTGTTGAAGATACTATCTTCTTAACTGGACTTGAAACACACCCTAAAGAGGCAACTGCAGTGGGAAAAAAAAACATTTAAAAAAAAACCCCTAACAACAAAATTGGACCTGAAAATTTGCTTTGTGCAGTATGTTGATGATTACATAAGTAGTTGTCTCATAAATAAGTGTACTTCCTAATTTTTACAGCTGTCATAATTCCATTGTAGATAAACAATGAGATAAATATGTTGAAACAGTAACATTTCACTCATAAAAAGGGTCACCAGAAAGTTTTGAAAAGTGCTCTTGTCATTATCCATGTATTGTTTTTAATCAAGATGATGCCTGATTTCTGGACTCAAGATGTTCCAGCATTTTACCTGACCTACTTTTGGTTAAACTCTCAGCATAGCACTGTTGGCAGAGCTTTGTAGATTTCACTACTGTCTACTCCCGACATTTTAAAGCGTAGTTACATCTGACCCCGGAGGACTTGTTCTACAACAAGTTTGGTGTCCTTAGCTATCTGCTTCACCGTGGAAATATTAATGTGTTTCTGTGTGAATGCGCCCCGAAGGTGCACATTGAGGCAGATGTGTGAGGGGGAGGGCAGAGGAATGGGACAGATGTGTGCCACTGGGTACCGTTGTTCAGTTCCATCAGGCCCGGATCCGGAGAGGCAAGTGGCCGGTCATGTTAAGCCTCTTAGTGCCAGTTCTGTGACGCTGGGCAAGAGCTCCTGTCCCAGATGTTAAACAGATGCAAGCATCTGCATCTGACTGCACAAGCATGGTAGTAGCTGAAAGCAATAGTGGTGAGATAGAAAAATAGAGACTGCAAATGAATGGACTTGTACGTATTAGCAGCACAGTGCAGAACAATACAAGGCAAAATGTAAAAGATTATGCGAAGAAGAATGGTCTTTGTATGCTTCAAATTGTTTAAATGTTTTAAGAGACCATATGGCAGGGATGCCAACAATTCAACCCCTTGTGATTTTGTGAAAAAAGTAAAAATTCTCAAAGCAAACCCCCATGTGCTCAAACTAAATGGTGGATTTCCCTAAGTTTGTCGATGTGAGAGTGATGTCAGTGAATGTGTCGTTACAGCAGTAAAGGTTATATTTTAAGGATTTTTACCTAACTGTGCAAACAAGTTTGTTAAGCCTGAATAGCCACATAATACAGTTTTCCATACTTTACAGTACAATATTTTGCCATGTCTAAACTTTTTCTACACATTTATTCACTATCAAAATTAATGAAGGAAGCTTTTAGATAATTTAAACTAATTCACCTAACCTTCGGCTAGAAATGTCAAGCAGATGTTTGACCATTTCAATTGTTATGGATGTATGATTCTGTGGCCTTTCCTAATAATCTCTTTGTTCCCCTAATTAAATCTGCTACAGTTCACACAACATAACTGTTGAGTTCACATAAGATGCAACACATAGTCAAGGATAAACTGATACAAGAGGATGACACCCTTTAGGAGGGTTAAGAACAGGCATGGATTAAAAGCAGGACTCACGCTCCATTCTTTGCTCCTCTCGGTTCATCCCTAAGATGGGCTGAGGGGGGTCCGGTACCGAAGGTGAATGTCACTCTGTATCTGGTCAATTGTATACTCTGTACACTGATCATTTTGGCATTAAATCTTGATTTTATACTTAACCATTTCTCATTATTTCACAAGGTAAATACTTTGCTGGTTTTACTGGTTGGGTCTCGGAACTGGAGAGAAGCGGACCCGGTGGTGTACAGGGAGGAAAGAGAGTAAAAACTCCCACTTTACAACACTATGAAAACAGTTTAAACTAGAAAATATGCTGATATGCTAACATTATCACACTAATGCTAGCATAATAACTTTCATAAACATCGTAGCTTATTTTGGCTACTGTTAGCAATCATGCCAATGATAGGCACTTGAACTAACATGCTAACATTAGCATGTTTAGCTTAAATTTACAAACTAGTTAATATAAGCTAATATTCAAAGGTTTTGATAAGATTTTAAATTTTTACACTATATTAGACTGCATGTTGTTCCACTTTTACAAACAATACAATATATTTATTGTAAAATTTGTGATATTATAATATTTAAACAGGTTTGTACAGAATAGCCTACAAAATTAGATTACATCTTTCAGACAGCATTCAAACAGTAAATTCAAAGCTATTTAGACGCAAACTGGTTCACGTACACTTTTCTTGCTTAGTAATTAACTATTCACAATATAACTTTATTATGTAGCCTAACAGGCATTGCGCAAAACAAGCAATAAAGATGATTTTATAAAACTCTGTTTTGTACAAAGCAGAGAAGATTTGAACCTGTAAAACCCATACATTTACTGTAGAAGTCAGAGTACATGCCTCTGCAAACCAGACCCCTGTGGTATGATTAGCACAGTAGATTTTAA
This sequence comes from Girardinichthys multiradiatus, assembly GCF_021462225.1. Taxonomy (NCBI): domain Eukaryota; kingdom Metazoa; phylum Chordata; class Actinopteri; order Cyprinodontiformes; family Goodeidae; genus Girardinichthys; species Girardinichthys multiradiatus. The sequence continues at coordinate 7,853,648 of NC_061814.1, forward strand.
GTATACAGGTCCTTCTCAAAATATTAGCATATTGTGATAAAGTTTATTATTTTCCATAATGTCATGATGAAAATTTAACATTCATATATTTTAGATTCATTGCACACTAACTGAGATATTTCAGGTCTTTTATTGTCTTAATACAGATGATTTTGGCATACAGCTCATGAAAACCCAAAATTCCTATCTCACAAAATTAGCATATCATTAAAAGGGTCTCTAAACGAGCTATGAACCTAATCATCTGAATCAACGAGTTAACTCTAAACACCTGCAAAAGATTCCTGAGGCCTTTAAAACTCCCAGCCTGGTTCATCACTCAAAACCCCAATCATGGGTAAGACTGCCGACCTGACTGCTGTCCAGAAGGCCACTATTGACACCCTCAAGCAAGAGGGTAAGACACAGAAAGACATTTCTGAACAAATAGGCTGTTCCCAGAGTGCTGTATCAAGGCACCTCAGTGGGAAGTCTGTGGGAAGGAAAAAGTGTGGCAGAAAACGCTGCACAACGAGAAGAGGTGACCGGACCCTGAGGAAGATTGTGGAGAAGGGCCGATTCCAGACCTTGGGGGACCTGCGGAAGCAGTGGACTGAGTCTGGAGTAGAAACATCCAGAGCCACCGTGCACAGGCGTGTGCAGGAAATGGGCTACAGGTGCCGCATTCCCCAGGTCAAGCCACTTTTGAACCAGAAACAGCGGCAGAAGCGCCTGACCTGGGCTACAGAGAAGCAGCACTGGATTATTGCTCAGTGGTCCAAACTACTTTTTTCGGATGAAAGCAAATTCTGCATGTCATTCGGAAATCAAGGTGCCAGAGTCTGGAGGAAGACTGGCAAGAAGGTAATGCCAAAATGCCAGAAGTCCAGTGTCAAGTACCCACAGTCAGTGATGGTCTGGGGTGCCGTGTCAGCTGCTGGTGTTGGTCCACTGTGTTTTATCAAGGGCAGAGTCAATGCAGCTAGCTATCAGTAGATTTTGGAGCACTTCATGCTTCCATCTGCTGAAAAGCTTTATGGAGATGAAGATTTCATTTTTCAGCACGACCTGGCAGTGCCAAAACCACTGGTAAATGGTTTACTGACCATGGTATCACTGTGCTCAATTGGCCTGCCAACTCTCCTGACCTGAACCCCATAGAGAATCTGTGGGATATTGTGAAGAGAATGTTGAGAGACTCAAGACCCAACACTCTGGATGAGCTAAAGGCCGCTATCGAAGCATCCTGGGCCTCCATAAGACCCCGCAATGCCACAGGCTGATTGCCTCCATGCCACGCCGCATTGAAGCAGTCATTTCTGCCAAAGGATTCCCGACCAAGTATTGAGTGCATAACTGTACATGATTATTTGAAGGTTGACGTTTTTTGTATTAAAAACACTTTTCTTTTATTGGTCGGATGAAATATGCTAATTTTGTGAGATAGGAATTTTGGGTTTTCATGAGCTGTATGCCAAAATCATCCGTATTAAGACAATAAAAGACCTGAAATATGTCAGTTAGTGCGCAATGAATCTAAAATATATGAATGTTAAATTTTCATCATGACATTATGGAAAATAATGAACTTTATCACAATATGCTAATATTTTGAGAAGGACCTGTAGATGACCAGAGCTTGTACAATAGCACCAAAAAAAATTAAAACAAACCTTACAGTACAAAAGAAACTTAGTGTGTTTCATTGACAAGGATTCCGACAAGGAGGTAATAAAAACTTTAAGGCGAAAATAATCCTATCCTCACAATATTCCCACAGACAGCTGCTTAATCCATTTAAATTAACTGCTGAGCCGGATTTCAACAATGTTGTTTCTGTTTTTTTTTTTCTTTTTTGGAAAACAGGAAACTGCTTGTATAGAGTCACTTCAGGCCAGAGGGTGGTCCTTCAATGTGGCCCTGGATGGATTTGCATTCGCATTACTGAACTAACACAGACAATAGGGTCCCAACTTCACCTCTGAAAGTGGTCTGAGGGAATGCAACAACAGTTGTCCTGACATCTTTTTTAGTGTTAGGTCTCAACATGACCTTAGGCAAACACTAAACCAGGTAAGTTTCTTCCACTTGATGTTTTAGAAAGTGTTCTCATTGTTAATTTTTTTCACTTTTTAAGTAGTGGACACACACACACACACACACACACGCGCACACACACACACACACACACACACACACATACACTTTCTTTAATCAAAACTCAAATCAAAGACACACGGGGCTGCACAAACCCTCAGACAGGCAAACACAGACACAGCATGACCATTTGTGTGAGAGAGATGTTCATGCATTTGTTTGAGGTTGTTCAGTTGCCAATTTCCTTCTTTTTTTCAGCTTTGTGCAGCTCAAACAGCCACTCTTCAACTGAGCCCTCTTCAGCTGTACTTGCCTGCCCGCTCTGCTTGTCCGTTCTAACAAACCATTCACTCATTTATTTATTATTTTGCTCCTGCTGGTGGTCACTGCCAGCAGCAAACATTTTCCAGCCCTTCTAACCTAAACAAGGGAAATTTGTTTTCACCACCAGAGAACTCTGAGATCAGGCTTTTATGTTCCAAAGTTAGTATTTCACACTTTGCTGTCTCATGCAGTGGTGTTTGAATATATTTCTTCTTTTTTTAATCATTGTAAACAAAGTTAAAGCATATCAATCAAAGATCTATCTTCATTTGGTAAGCTGTTGAAGCTTTTCTACCAGTATATAAAAGCCAGTCAGTCAGTCAGTCAGTCATATTCAACCGCTTCTTCTATAGTGGTATTAGGAATAACCTTTATTAATATCACTCATAGCTGTTTTTCCCATTTATACCATAGTGATATAAAATATAAGTTCTAATGTTTCCCTTTTGTTAGTATAGGATACGAATGTTCATCGACACACATTACAAGGATAAATAGCCCAAGGTTTGTCATAAATGACCTGAGGCTGGGGCACTGGGTTTGATAGTGGAGCAGCTGGTATAACTGGTTTGATTAGAAAGCCACAGCACACTTAGATTAAGGATGGACACCCTCTACTACACAACCTAACAGATAGACACCTCAATGGCGACACATAGTCTACTGATAATCACTGAGGGAGTGCACATCCATTGCATTGGAGTGCCAAATATAAAAACTACATGTGACCTTCTATCGAGGCTCTTTGTCATCCTTACACAAACGGCAACGGTCCGAGACGGGAGCCTCAGCGCTGATCTCTGTAATCATTCCTCTGCCTTAATTTATATTAAAAGAGCTAAAAGTTAGAAACTGGTTGAGAGTCGTTCCTTTAAGAGTCAGTGTTAGATAAAGTGTGTGATCGCTTCTGGGGACCAAGTACCGGAGGAGCTCCGAGGAGTCTGACCGCCAACAGGGTGCGGTAGCTCGGACAGTGGGTTGCAGGGAAGCCAGTGCCAATCTCTATCAGTCTATGGGCGGAAGGCGGGGTACACCCTGGACAGGTCGCCAGTCCATTGCAGGGCAAGAAAATATTTGGTATTTTATAAACAAATGAAAGCAGCAGATTTGCTGTAATACATTTAGCCTTCTCTCATCTTTGTCTCACCTAAATGATCAAAAGGAAAAATGCAAAAGGCTAGCCAGCAATTATGAGATGTGTCTGATTATTGTCATGCCAATATAGATTTTGCTATCGATTAAAGAAAAGCCTATTAATATATATTGTTTTACATTTTTTAATAAACATTTTAATTAAAAACTTTTTTTATTCCAAATCGATACTCCTTTTACATTGTTTTAACTCACTGTGAGAAATGCACTTCTCAATTCCTATCAGATGCAAACTTTCTGGTTGAATAAAATTATAAATATGTTTAAATCTAAATCCAATTTTGGGCTTCACTGTACCTGTTATGGTCAGTCTCTCAAATTATCATCTGATCTCTCAAAATATCAACATTCCGTTAGAAAATACATGTTAGCTACAAATTTTAATATGATCAATTGATTAATTGATTATATTGTACCAAAACTTACACTCTCCTTTGAGTCAATACCTTGTTGTGGCCAGCAAGCATGACACCCATTGTAGAGGGAATTCTGCCCAGAGACCACGCCGAAGAATATCTCATTATTAAATGTCTATTAAAATTATTTTAAGCCCTCCTGATTTTTTATTTTTCAGTGAACTATCTAGCTTCCTATAATTTATAAATCATACATAGACTATTTGAGATCTTATCAAAACACTGGTCACGGATTTTCACAAATTTTCAAAGGACCGCCTACCAATGAAATGTAACAAATCTACCAAGTGTTTTGCTTAAATTAGACCGAGGATCAGCTGGGCATAGTTGGAATATATTGTACAGATAATGCATTCCCCACACATAGCTGGGGATTTAAGCATTGAAAATAAGTAGGAAAACGAAAACACTCTGACTTAGCATATTTTATACATGAACTGTCTGTTTTTCTTCTTTATGTCTCATCATGCTGATTTTTGGTGCACTGTCTCGCTTTGCATCTCTAGGGATCACATTCTGCAAATCTGGAATTTGCTTACTTTAGAAGCTCTCCTGCTTTAGCCTGTCAGAATAAAGCTTTAGTCTGATTCCTTCCCTCTTCCCTGAAAAAAAGGGTTAAGCCATTACCAGCAAAGCTGAGCCCTAGGAAGGCAATGACCAGTGAGTGGTCAGGGAATGGAAGAGAGAAGGCCTGAGGAGCTGCTACCTATCACTCCTTTGGCTCTCCTCTCGTCTTTTCACTGCCTGTTGACAGAGACACTCACCAGTAAAGATAGGATAGAGGGAGAAGACTACCACGCCCATGTTGGGGGTCGAGGCAGGCTGATTAAGGCTGAAACCAGGCAAGATGAGAGGAGGGATAGTAAATGAGCTTGTCTAGTGGATTCTATGTCACTAGAACCCAAAGTAACCGCTATATCTGTACCGGCAAGAGGCAAAGAGAAAAGTGAATGAGGGCCTCATTAGATTAAGGGAAGAGAAGAAAACATTTTACAAAAGAGAAAAAAAAAAACCTTTTTGATAAACAAAGTCAATACTGACCAAGAAGAACACAATAGTCCATCTCATATACACCCTCTCTCCAAAAAACATCTTGATGATCTCTAAGACTTTTGGGAAAATGTTTTCTGGACTTACTAAACAAAAGAGGAACTTTTTGGAGGGTGTGTGACCGTTACATCTGGTGTAAATCTAGCACAATATTTCAGAAAGACAGAATACCAATCAAGGGGCCTAGTCAAATTCTAGACTTAAATTTAATTGAGATACTTTGATGTGACCTCTGTATTTGAAAACCCTCTGATGTGACAGGCCAAAATTCTTCCACAATGATGTTAAAGAATCATTGACATTTATTGACCTTAGTTGCTGCAACAAAGGGTGGTACGAGCAATTATTAGGTCTAGGGGGCAATTACTTTTTCATATAGGTAGGTTGGTTTGGGCCCATTTTTTTCCCTAATAAATTAAATCATCATTTAAAAACTTATTTCTGTATTTACTTAGGTTATCTCTGATATTAACAGTTTTGATGGTCGGAAACTGAAATCTGTAATGCAGCAAATCATTCCTAACTAAACTGCATATAAAAGAGAGGCTGTAGCTCTATAAATCTAAAACCCACATGTTGTAGTGTAATGACGAATCCTCAAGCAGCAAAGGCCAGTCTTTGGGCCTCCAATCTAACATCTAATGGTTGACAAATTTCAGATTTATAGGCTCAGACAACAAAGCAGGTCCAGTATCAAATATTACTGAGAAGTACTACTTTAATGTAATACAGTATATTGCACACATGTAGGGATAAACAGTATAACCTTAACAGTGTGCTACTGCATAATACCAGAAAAATAAAAAGTAACATTTTACTGTATAGTCATTGTGTATTTCTTTAGTTTTTTTCACACTTAATGACTGTATGACAATTATAAGCTGAAAGGTCAATGCTCATTAGTTATCAGTAAGGGCCCACAAGTGGCCAAGTAATAATTAAATTAAATTAAATTAAATTAAATTAATCCAAGCTCCAATCATTTGGCATGCTGATATGAGTGAATCTTCATCAGTGCAGATGGAGCATCTGCATAGTTTAGCATGAAGAGTACTAAATATGACTGACTGACAGTTGTATCAAAAAGTAAAATCTGTAGCTCTGGCACATATGGTGTCGTTAAGTTGTGACGCTTGTATTGCAGATACTTTTGATATGTCCCAAAGCTCTGGCAACCTGACTTGGATGGTGATTACAATGTGCATGCTACAGTGCATGGGAAGGGGATGGTGGAGCATTACTTTAAGCTGCATATTATCCAACACCGTTGAATTGCAAGGCAGATACATAATAGGTTGATGGGGAAAACCCTGATGTATATTAATATAGTTTTTGGGATCCATCAACGGTGCAAAAGAATCATAAATTCAGACTGAATCCAAAAGAGAGGAGGACACAAAATGTTACAACAATTCCTATGTTATTAAGGGAAAACAAAAATTACAAATTTCTAAATGTTTGCACATGTGATGGTCTGAATTTTGGGGTATTTCAGAAGGTTTTAGTTGCAAAAATGTAAAATCTATAAAAACAGGCTACAAAGACTGAGCGTAAAGCAAGGTTAAACTAAACAACTAAAAATGACAGTAGTTTAGCTCAAGGTGAAAGGACTGACAGCAGCTAAAGGAAAAAAATAACCTCTGCTGGTCCTCTGCACATTCTCCACTGTCAGATTTAAATGTGTCATAATGCACTATTTCAATAATCAGAATTCCTTCAGGCAAGTTAAGAGTTTGCACAGTGAGTTATACTGTAGTATTTTAGACAAGCGCATCCTTTGATCAATCTCTCAGATCACAAGAAGACACTTGAGACAGTTCATCAGTTAATTGTTGAGCACAAAAAAAATGCAGACTATTTATCTTCTCCAGGTGATGCACTTCACTGTTATGACTGAGATATGAAATAGAACACTACAGTTGGATATTAATGTATTTCAGTGGCTGTCACAAGATCATTACTATACCTTTCCACCTAAGGCATAAAAATGGTTGCTTTCACTGTGAGGGCCAGCCCTTTTTTCTCAAGTGAACCCAAAGGCAAAATATTAAGGCAGGAACCCTGTTGAAGTTCTGGTTTAGCAGTGTATATGACTTGTGGTATGTTTCTGTACAACCTTTTGGCATATATGGTGAATAAACTGAAAATGGGTCTCCTTAACCATAACACAAATGAAAGCGTTCCAACAGTATGGGATTACACAAACTACAATTAGTAACAGAGGTTTTAAAAGATGGTAAAAGAAGCATAGAGGCTGCATAAGAACACAAGCTCACCATTTTAACATTTCTTGTATTTTATACATTTTCACAGTGAAAACCTTTTTTCCATATTGCCTCTTTTCTGCATTCTCCCAAAAGGAGCACTGAGTTCCACAGCTGGATCAGACCCATCATGTTAAACCTACATCTGTCCAGCTGTTGCCGAAAATCCTCAGAACAACACAAGGTTAGGCCAAATAGGATGCAGAGGACAGACCAGGAGAAGGGTTATCCAGCAAATCAAAGCCTCCGCAAAGAAAATAAATAAAGCAGAAGAGCGGCAGGGGAAAGAGAAAACGCAAAATAAAAAGAAAGGTTAATGTGTGTTTGGATGTTGGTTGCCAAAGGGAATCTAGATCTCTAATGAAAGTGAGAGTAAGTTTCAAGGAGCTAAATGGTATTTGGCCTTATTTCTAATGGTAGAGGAGAGAAGGAAGAGTGTCATGAATAAACAAAAAAACTTAGCTAAATGAGAACATGGCAGAATATAGCTTTTTATAGGTTTTATATCAAAGGCTTAACTTAAGGCTTAAATAAGCACTGTATAAATAAACCTCATACATCTGTCTTACTAGCACTACATGTATTATAAGTAATGCATGAAAATTAAAATTGAAAATGGCCAACCTAATTCTCTTACTAAATAACACTGAAAGTTGTATTATTTCTAAAAATGTGTTGTCAGGTATTTGGTAACACTATGAATGAAGTTTAGGTAAAGCTACTGTAACGCTGCTTCTTATCTTGCCTCATACTGTATGTTAGCCTATCGAAAACTGCAGGTTTTTTTTTAAACATATTTGATATGAGTGTGTATCGTGTTGGGTTTCCTTGTTTTGTATAGTTTGTGTGCATTGGTATGATTAGTATAAAATGAACAGTCTGCTACTGCACCATGACAAAGTTACTTTTGCAATGACATCATGGTCTGTTTTTTTTCCATACTTAATGATTGCCTAACTTTCTAGGGAAGAAAACTCAATGTTCTATACAGAGTATATGACTAGAGGCCATGGGTAATTAATAGCTAAATCAATCAGAAGGTAGACTGGGCTGCTGTCAGTTGAATTCCAAGCATTCCAATGTAAGTGAAATTTCATCAGCGCAGACAGAGCATCACTTTAACATTTCATCAGATGTGCATTTGAGGGTTCTACATGTTTTATGCAGTTAAATTCAGGATCTTCAGATTTTTGAAATTCTCAACACCAAAATCTAATAATCTGTTCCGTCGCCTAATAAGGAAAATTTAATCCAAATCCATTCATAACTTTGAGATATTTTGCAAACAGACGGACAGACAAGAAAACACAGAGAAATAAAATGGTGATGTTACATGAAGTTCATGGTACCCACAGATGATACTGGTAAACCTTGTGAATTTCCCACTCTTGGTTCCAATATACATGCATTTACTAGAACATGAGCTGATAAAAAGTGCCATATATTTCAAAAACATGACAGGACACCCACAAAATCTCCTCAATTTCCTCACATTTAGACCTAACTATGTTTTGGCTATGTTTTATTTAATTGAGAATTGGATTTAAAATGTTCATTTTAGCTTGTAACGTGCAGCTGTCAACATACATCAACATAACGAGATGTTAATATTTGTCTGATTCCAGGAAAGCAACCCACTGATGAAACAGCTGATGTCAGTCAGCTAATGCAAGTGCAACTTTGTAATTCTGCTTCACTGACTGCCTTCATATTTCTGCTCACCCTCATTATGTGTACATGGTATTGTGTGTCTATTATTTGGAACATTTTGTATTTTGCAAAACTGGTTCCGGTTAAGTGAATTTAATTGACACTTTAAGCTAGTATGGAATAAATCCAACATCATGACTAAAGTTATAGATTTTTCTGTTATGGCTTTTATGGATATAATATTACAAAATCAGTATCATAATAAGTGGCTGTGGAAATTACACAGACAACCACTCATTTCATGTAAATGCTTCACCACATCCTGCTAATAGCAGCATTGCCACATTGAATTTGCTTGTTTATATCAGGAGAGAAGACAATTAAAGCCATTACTGCAAACTGCACCAATCAGGCTTATGGGATTCTATTTCTGCTATCCATGTCAATAAGGGTGCTAAACAGAAGTGAACAAAATCCCAACAATAAATCTGTGACAAGAATATAGACTATACTTTGTATTTGAAATTTTAAGAAAGTTTCTAAGACATATACAAATATTTTAAATAGTTTTGATCAGTGTGTTGATTTGTTTTGTTTTTTTATGTTTCAGTAATGTAGACTATTTTCATCGATTTTACATACTCGACACAATGTCTAGCCCAGGGATGTCAAACTTCAGTCCTTGAGAACCAGGGTCCTGGTCTAACATACCTGAATCACAAGGCTGAATTACCCCCTGCGTATGCAGTCACGCTCTAGTTCTTCTAATGACCAAATTATTTGATTCAGGTGTGTAAAAGCAGAGACACTTAAAAGCTGCAGGACCCCAATCCTCCAAACCTGGAGTTTGACACCCTTGGTCTAGCTCTTTCCCAGTCTGCATTGTACTCTGCAGGGCTACCCTTGTCACCACTGTTTGTGGTGTTCATGGACAGTATCTCAGACCGTAGTCGTGGAGAGGAGGGTGTCTGGCTTGGAAACATCAGGATCTCATCTTTGCTTTTCGCAGATGATGAGGTTCTGTTGCTTCTTTAGACTGTAACCTCCAGGGTGCTCTGGAGCGATTCACTGCTAAATGTGAAGTGGCCGGGATGATAGTCAGCTCTTCTAAGTCTGAGGCCATAGTCCTCGACTACAAAAAGCTGGTTTGTCCCAGGATGTTGCTGGGAGAGCGAGGTCTGGGGTTCCCTCCTGGACCTGTGGTCCCCCCGAGTCCCAGACTCAGATAACCGGAAAACAATGAATAGATGGCTGGATGGATGGATGACATACTTTTATTTTTTATGCATAAACAGACATAATAGGTGACATAATCCATTGTGTAAAATAATCAACAATTTTAATGGGAATAGACTGAAAAACTTAAATGGACACAGTTCAAAAACTTCAAAAAACATGGAGTTTACACCCTGACTCTGTTCCGAACCTGATTGTTCAATATCTTTAAAATACTAATCAATTTTACTCTGAACTTTGTCACTGTTTTAGACATTGCTCCTTAAATGGTCATGCCTGGGTTTATAATATGCATTAATAAAACACACTGCACTTAAACAGTATCATCTGCCCAAGTCAAATGAATAATTAGGACAAAGAAAAAAATAATACATTAAGTTTTTTTAAATGAAATTGTGTTAAATCATATTCTGTGAAATTTCAAATTGCTGAAATAAATGTTTGTCTTAATATCTTCTGAAAAAGTCAGATTAGTGACCACTGTCTTACTAAAAAGATATCAAATATTTTCACCCATTAATAAAAAAGAATATCTGTAACCCATCAGATCTCCTGATCAAGACATTACAGGCAGCATAAAGGCTGAGGAACAAGAAAGAGAAAGAGATTTAGAAAGGTGCACAGATAATTGAGAGATCACATTAATCTCTCTGATTCTCTCTTCGCCATCTTAACGTGTGTCAGTTCAATGTTACGTCTATAAGTGTAAGACGTTAATCTGGTCTGAACTTCAGTGTGACTCCATATTTACCGTTTGTATTTTTGTATATTATACAGTACAAAATTGTCATTTTGTCTACATGAAAGTAATATTTCAGTATATTTGCAGTAGACAACCCATAATGTCTTCATTTAGTTTAGATCCAGATTAGTTGGTTCTGGGAGCCAAAGTGAGTGGCTAGTCAGAGACATGTCAGAGATCAAAGTGGATTTATTTACGATTTCAAAACAACTCCAGTCTCAAAAATGCCACAGAGATTTATTGCAAATGTTATTTTAGCATTTTTAACATCTTTGAAACACATAGATTTTTTTATGCCTTGCTTTTCTTAAAAATGTTACTCTGACTGGAAATGTGTTACATGTTTTGTTCTAAGTTTATGTTTCATAAAGGAATATAGTTGGTGGCACACTGCCTCCATCCTCCATTTCCTGAGTAAATAATTATTGGGTTATCTTTAAAACACCATTAGCTTCACACTCTGGATGTGGATTGTGGATTTCTACAAAATAAAAACCTCCCCCTCATTACATTTTAATAGAACTACTTTTCAAAAGGTTAATTCATGACTTTTTGTCAGGAATCTGTGCCATGTCTGTTTGTTTGGTGCTGTTTACTGTGCTTAGCCTCTAGATGGCGTGGAACCTGGAGGAAAGGTGACAGGTGTTCTCTATCCCCTTGATTACCTGCTGAGGAGTATTTAAGGAGGAGGCTGTCAGCAACTCACTGCCAGAGTGTTGCCCTTAGTGGTACAGCTCAAGCCACATTACCTTTGTCTTGACCTTGCCTTGTACTTTTGGTAATTTGTATTTGTTACCTTGAAGGTTTACCTGAACCTGACTTTGCCTTCTGCATTGAACCCTGCCTGGATTACCATCTTCTAGAAAGAAGCTATCCAGCTCCATGAACAAAGACTCAAGGCTCTTATTACTTTGTTGAATCACACTGGCTGGCAGCCTCCTGATTCCTTCGTTCCTTGGATCACCTTCTACGAACCCTGTCCACCTTCCTCCATCCACTGCACCAACTTCAGAAACGCTTGGACCTACTAAACATCCTGGCACACTAGTATTCACCATCTCCAGTCTCACGGATAAACAACCCCTTGGTCTCTCCACCCCCCTCTGGCGGATCTCTCCATCAATCCAGTAAGGCAGAATTATTATTTAAGAATTTGGATCCAGAGTTATCCCTTGCTTACCGTTCTGTTTATTTTACAGTTGGTATCCCGGTTCCAGATCCCTGCACATTTCATTACACTGTAAATAAACTCATTATCGTCAAATTCAGTCTCCTGAATTGCTTTCTGCATGTGGGTCAAATTTGTTCGAAACAATATGATACTTTTAAGGGGCAGTTGACCAAATCAAAACCTCGCTTTATTCATTATTTCATGTAAGGCCTTAAGACAAAGATTCAAGATAAAAAAAATACTCATCCAGCATTTTCTGAAACATTACATTATATTAATTGATGTATGAGTAAAAAAAGCAGAAAAACAATCTTAGCAGATCAAGCCAAACCATGCAGAACAGTCAATGTGTAGATGCCCAGACCATCCATTAACATCATGCAGATCTAAACATCTACTGTGTGACACTGTAGGGAAGTGTGATATGTATTATTGACGTTGTGGTGTCAGCGTAGAATTTAAAAGCAATTTAACTGGGGTTTACGCAGTGTACTTTCAACCAGATAATACAGAGGAACATGGTGACATTCCACTGAGACAAGCTGTCAAACATCCAAAGGAGATGTAAGTAGAATAAGACAGAGCTGTAATTCATGTGAGTCATCTGTGGTTCAATTAAGCCCCTTTCTCTACAACATTCCAGAGGTAAAGATGGAGCAATTCAAGGACACAGAAAATGCCAAGCTATGAAAATTTCAATAGTAAAATTAAATGCTTGCATGAACTGAAACAATTCCCTGAATTAACATACACTGAAAAAGCGTCTCTTCCTTTTAGTGTAATAGAGAATGCTTGTTAGAATGATGTGTAAGCAGAGATAAGGGCCTAACACTGACAGTGCTTTTAAAGGAAAACAGAAATGGAGTTGTATTTTTTATATTTTATAAAAAACTACTGTTTTACTAAGATGTAAAACAAAATTCTGTAACTTTAAGGTACTTGCAAAAGGCTTTTTGAGTAATCTTAGCTGGAAAACCTATGTTTAAACATTTGATGTCACCCACAATTTCTTTGTAATATATTGACAAAGATTCCGTTATTAAAACATGTTTTCATGGTTGATAGCAGGGTTCAAGAAAATCCACAGCTGTGTACAATGCTTGTAGGCCTATGTATGGTTCTCTGTGTGTGTATGTGTGTGTGTGTTAATGTTATATGGTTTTTTACTTCTTATTTTGTGTTGCACTGAATGACAATTTAATTTTCTGATTTACAATGATAATAAAGGTGATTCTGATAAAATCTTCTGTCTAATTTAAAATTGAATTATAAATACAACATATACAATATAACATTTTAATTCAGTTATAAATTTCAGAAGCAATTTGAATTTTAATGGTAACCAAAACCTACTTAAAATTGCTAACAATTTAGCGAGGATGGTGTCTGTGTTTGTGGTTGCTTGACTTACTACTTTTTCCTTTTTTCATAATGTGCTTTGAAAAATCTTAGGTAGTTAGGGATGATTACCTGTCATCTTTAAGCAGCTGTATTTTAAACTCTGATTTAGTCTCTCACACATAACAGATGTGTAGTTAATAAGAATGACCACAGATGTCTCACCAAATTGCATTCAGGGATTGTTGGGGGGTTTACTGTCAGGTCCACTAAAAAGTAGTCTATAGCAGGTTGGGGTTAAGGTCAGGGTAAGAGACTTGATGACAGGAAGAAAAATAGATGGTAAGACTATGAAGTGAACAGGACTAAATGAGGCTTTTAAAGGGATTGGATCCATCAGTGTCTCCAGACAAGAAATGATCCTGCCTTGCTCCTGCAGTTTTTACAATTTAGTTTAAAGTTTTGAATGTTTAGCACAAAAACATAAAAAGGACTGCGATGGACTGGCAACCTGTCCAGGGTGTACCCCATAGACTGCTGGAGATAGGCACCAGCTTCCCCTGCAACCCACTATGGAATAAGCGGTAGAAAATGACTGACTGACATAAAAAGGAACATCTGTTTTTATTGATGGTGCATTACACCTCCGCTAATATAGATAACATGTATACATTAATTTGTCTCATTTCAAAACTTAGTGGACTTTCAGATCAAGTCCTGGACATAAGGTGTCCAAAGCTCAGGCAGGAAACAGTTTTGATGATGGAATGGAACATTAATTGAAACATATTTATTATGGAAATCTTATTTTTTTGCCTTTCTTGTCTTATTCATCATTTTGCTGTCATATATTAACTGAAAATCAGAAAAAAGAAAAAAAGAAAGCTCTCTTTACTTTTTGCTTACACTATAGCCGGCAAGAAAATATGAAAATGTAACTATAGTTCTGCTGATGACAAACAGTTCAGTTAAATTTCAGGTTCATTTATCTATAAACATTTATCACAAATGTCACCTCAGTCCATTTTAAGATCCAATTATTTACTGTGCAACTTTATTCAAACATTTTAAAACAACCAATACTGAAACTAATTGGGACTTCTTTAAAATCAGGGATTATCTATGTACTTGTAAATAAGATGTTATCCCTTTCTGAGTTTGTTTGCTTTTTTAGAAAGATTTGGCTGCCTTTGTTGACACATAACATTACAAGATTAATTATGAAGGATTATCTTAAAGCTCCTAAAGTTTGGAATAAATTGGCATTTTAAACTTTTCCATCAAGAGTCTCTTTCCCAGCAAATACGATGCTATTTAAATGATAACATTCAAATTTTAATTTAAAATAATAAAGCCTTTTAATGCATTAGTTTTTTTTTTTTTTTTCCTGATGGTAATAAGACTTTTAGTATCTCCAAACTGAATATCTTCCTATTACTTATCCCATTTGGCATCAGATGCTCCATGATTGAAATAGATAATAAAATAATGAGAGGCAACTTCTGGCCAGTCAAAGTTCAAAACAATAAATCATTTTATTTGTTTTGCTTTTAATAAAGGAAATTCTTCCAATATCACTGTGAGAAATGGGTGCTGTTTTCATACAGTATAGTCAGCAGATCAAGCTTCAATGACATGGGGGAATGGACAAATCTCTTCATCAGTCGACAGAAGATAGTGAGGAAAAAGTATCAAGTTTGGAGATTTTAGCAGTAAAGTTTTTTCTGTTTACCCAGCTTGTTTTTTCCTTCCCCATTGTACTGCATGTGCATCAATAATGAACAATAGGACATTAGTGATTTTTTAAGTAGGACAAACCATTAGGGTTCCCATTGTTTCTGCTCAGATTGTGAAATGCCACAGACTTGGATTGCTTGAAGGCCCTTTGTTCTGTTCACACCAGGTGGTTGTCAATGCAGTGATACATCCAAGGTAGGAAGATTTTACTGTTCCACAGATTACGACCACAGGAAAACAATTTCAAATGTTTCATAAATGCTAACATGTAACTGATTGGCTATTTGACAATATAACAACAAAACATAACTGTCAAATCCTAACCAGGTTTAAAACAAGCAATCTCTCTATTAGGCTTTACAACATCCTCTCCAGCTCGACCAACAGTTCACACCCTGATTAGGGCAGGTGACTGTGCTGAGATAATTATCGTCGGATCTAATTGCAGCCAAGTTGATGCTCCACATGCGCTTCATTATCTGAAGTGAGAAGCTGGCTTCATGTCCCTGCCTCCCCACTGACAGCTCCTGCCTGTCCATCTTCCTCTGTGTTCCTTTCAGGGAACTGAGCCACCAGTGTCACTCCCGCGTCTTTTAAGGAAGGGGTGTTCGTGCACATACGTGGGTGTACGTACACAGCTGCTTGGCTGAGGCTCGTGTGCATTATTTGTAAAGTGGGAGAAGAAAGAGAAAGGGGTGAGGGTTGGCACTAGACATCAGTCACTCCTGACAAGTGGCAGATGGA
Source organism: Girardinichthys multiradiatus (assembly GCF_021462225.1). Lineage (NCBI taxonomy): Eukaryota > Metazoa > Chordata > Actinopteri > Cyprinodontiformes > Goodeidae > Girardinichthys > Girardinichthys multiradiatus. The sequence continues at coordinate 7,869,548 of NC_061814.1, forward strand.
GTACTGACAGCTCATGACTGATGTGTTCATCGAAAGCCCTGTAAGCTGCAAACATCATCTGGTGTTCTTTGCCTAAACAATGGATAGAAAACCAGACACACAGAGCATCCGAGGGATGCAACTTTGGACAGAAACATGTCTGACAAACACTCCTTGGCACCACTTTTCAGCATAGTACCATGGATTGCACAAGTATTCATATTTATTTACATTAACATAGTACAAAAACAAAAAACGCAATGTTTTTTAGTCAGATTTTATGTGATAGACCAACATAACATTGTGGTTTTCAAAAAGAAAATTTATAAATCCTCTGTTACCCCTTAAATAAGCCCACACAACCATTTGCCAACTCACCTAATTACTGAATAGAGTTCATATGTGTTTATGTAAATTTCAGCTCTGGCCACATGAGACCAAAACTAATGGATCCTTATGGAACACTTTTTGTTTGGAGAAAAACTAACACTGCACATCACCTTGAGCATGCCCTCTTCAAGCATGTAGAGACATTCCTAAAAGGACTTGCAGAGACATTTAAAGCAGGTTTAGTTTATAAAACAATATCCCAAGCTTTTGACATCTGGCCTGATGAGATCAAAATAAAACATTTTGATTATATGCAAATCATAGTCTATAGAGAATGCTGTGCACCACTCTTAACACTTTAGCCCAACAATAAAACATGGTGGTGGCAGATTAATGATGTGGGAAGGCTTTTCTTCAGCAGGGAATGGAAAGATGGAATGAACTACATAGAGGGCAGACCAAAAAAAAATCCTGTTACAGGATACGAAAAAGACTTGGAAACTGGGGTAGAGGTTCACCTTTCAGCATGACATGACTTTAAACACACCAGATTGGAACCATGCAATGAATGGTTTAGAATTTAGCAAATTCATGCATTAAAAGGTATCAGTAAAGGTAGAAACTTAAATCCAACTGTTTATAGACACTATCTATGTCAGGGTTTGTGTAGCAGAGGACCCCGGAATGCAGACGGACAGGAACTATTGGTGGTGAGTAACCAGATTTAATACAACAACAAAAAACTCACATGTGGAGGCAGAAGCAGGAAAAAACAGGCTTGGCGTGAACAATGAACTATGAACTGTGAATGTTTCCACGAGGAGTAAACATAACGGTAGAGTATGTATAGGTCATGACACAAGAGAAGCAGGAAGACTGATTGACATGGTGCAGTTGAACCGAATAAAGTTAATTGACAGGAGAGAACAAAATGTGACTGGAGCAAAGCAGGAATTCAAGGATACAAACTAATAGAAACATAACTAGAAAAACATGAAACTAAAGCACAACCAGATCCAAAAACCTAACTTGACAAAACATGAACTAAAAGACAAAAACTAAAGCATGAGCAGGAAAATAATAAACAGAAGCATAATTCAGAAACTATCAATAATAATAATAAAAAAAAGAACCCAAAACACCCACAAATCATGACAATCTATTAAACCTAACTGAGCTTAAGCTGTTTTTGTAATGAATGGGCAAACATTTGTTTCTAGATGTGCACATTTCTTAGATATTTTCAAAAACACTTGTAATTGCAACAAAAGGCAATTTGAAAAAGATGAAAACAAATACATGCACACACTTTTTAGTTTGCTGCTTTTTAATTTTGAAAATTATTTTTTTCTTTTTTCCTTTCACGTTACACTGAGCTCGAATTTGTTTGGGTGAATCAGATAAAATTGCCACAAAATACACTGAAGTTTGTTGTTTATAATGTGACAAAATATTTGCAAGCCACTTAATTTAAAATGCACAATCAAGTCCGATAGACTGCAAACATGAGGACAGAAAGTACAACCCCCAACAACTGGTTTTTCATATTTAGAAAACCTGTCTTTGTGGCAAAATGTTATAGCTGTTAAAAGGTGCTTTTGGTACAATACAGTCCACATCTCTCCAATCCTTCCCTCCCTTTGGTGGTTTTCAGTTAAAATTAGAATTATATTACTCACATTTAATGCTCCACATGCCCTGACACCTGCTTATATAACACGTTTTGGAGTTTATTTTCCTGTGGCTGGTGCCTTCAATTTTCTCCACTGTTCACCCTTCAGTCTTATAGGCTACTAAGGTCTAAAGTCACAAAACAACAAAAAGATCAGCATCCAGGGGGTATTGTGGCTATATGGGAGCTTAAGGCATTTAGAATGAATCCCTGAAACATAATGTGTACAGTGATGTCTTGCATTGTGATTTTTAGAATGTTGTGAATCTTTTTTTGGCCTCTTAAGAAAAACTCACAGTTCAAAATCATTTGCATTTTCTAAAGTGAAGACAATAATTTTTCTATGTCAGGATATTTTTGATAGCCTGGTGAGCAGTCTGAGAAGAGGATGCTGGGAGATTTACCAAAGCCTTTTTCAACAGAGCTGCTTCTATATTTTATTTTCTATGCATCTTCCTCTTTCCATCTTCTTCAGTTGATACTCTTATGGTGCGTTCACACCGAACGCGGATTCTGCGATAGGAGCGGCCAATTTACATGTTATCCCTATGTAGAGGCGCGTTCAGGAGTGGAGCGGCGCGAGGCGGTGCGAAGGAGACAAAGGACACGGTGCGAAAGGCACGCTGAGTGAAGTGGAGCGATGGACAAGTTGAAAAATCTGAACTTTTTTCTAAATTCGCGTTGTGTCAACCAGTCAGGGACTTGATGTGGCTGTGACGAAGGGTGAAGGACCGCAGCAGAGAAGAAGCGGTTGTCAGTGATGATGGAGGACCAGATCATAGTGGCAGTATGCGGCAAGCCAGTGTTGTATGACTAAACTAACAGGTTGAGATTTATTTACTCACCGAAGACAGATGGACAGGCGTTCAGCAGCGGGGATACAGCGCCGGTAGTTGGTGTCCTGGAGGCCAATTTGTCTCCCAACACAGGACTGCAGATCTTCGAACTGGGTCCTGGATAGACGGAAGTACCGCTGAAATCGGCCGTCATCCAGACGCAGCTCCTGTAGTAGGTGGTGGTACTCTCTGAACTGTTCCCGTCCCTGAAGAATCTGGTGAACCCAGGGACGTTGACGTCGGCGACGTTTTTCGGCTCTCCACAGGTAAAACACCGTGATTATCCGTGAAATCCATGTCCGCTGTTGAAACCAGCAAGCAGCAGATAGAAGCTCCTCCTACTTGATGACGCGGCAAAGCATTGCCTTTTTTTGACATTTGGCCACGCGGATTGCATGCAAAATGTGAAGCGAGCAACAGCACACAAATGACGCGAAAAATTCGCAGAATCCGCTTTTGGTGTGAACGCATCATAACACTGTGTGCATCCAATGGCTGAAGTACGTTTGATGTCAGACAACACAAGGTAAAAACTATGAGCAAGGGCATCTAATTTTAGCTGGACATAAATATCTATGTATTCTGCAAACATGCAGCTCAATAAAAATATAATATATTGCTGCTCATCCTCTAGCATTCTGCTTTTAATAAGCAGAACTGTGTTTTTCACTAGCTTTCTTTATTGTCCTCAAATCATTAGCACAGCACCATTAGCACAGGTGCAACACACTGGCAATCTTGTGGTAAGAGGTCTGAGCAGCGCATACAAAAGCATGATTGAGACATCTAAGACATTCCTCCTGGCTCTGATTGGTTATTTCTAACTGGGAGCAATGCATTTCTGCAAATGGCAGTAGGATCACTAGGAGGAGCCAGGGGAGCTTGATTTTTTCACAGATAATCTGTCTCATATTATACCGTCAGGACATAGTGACACTTTTGACAAATATGAAAAAAATAAATTTTTACTACAGTTACCTACTGCATCTTTATGTCCTAAATCCTTAAGCAAAGCAAAAGAAGTATGATTATGTAGAAAGGGGTCCGCAATGTCAAAAGTTGCATGGGCCAGGTACTAGTACAAAGGTGTACTGTTTTTTTAAATGTACATGTTTCAAAACCACAAAAATTGTTCCTCGTTACATTCTTACAGTTTAAATTGTTTATGATGATATACCAGAGAATTTGCCAAATTATCTGTAAAGTTCTTTGGTCTATTTTGAAGACTTTGCTGTGGTGCCCCTCACCCACCTCTTGTTACCACTTAACTGGCAGAACACATCGCAAACACATCGTTAAACAGACAGTCTTGGTGTAAAAACTGTAAAATTCTAAACAAACAAAAATCTACAAGGATTTAGGAAAGAGTGAACAGTCAGTTATTAAGGTATACCAAGGATCTAAAATGTTACGGTTTCAAAACTGCTTAAATGATCTAACATACTGTCCCTAGGAGTCAATGTTTTTTTGATGGGATGCCAGAAAAAGTGCTAGAAGCCTCCAGAGTTTATTGAAGCTGAATGAGATGGCAGACAGCACAGTGTGAACCCAGCTTACGTCTGCTGAGCAGCTGGCTGAAGGGTGGCTACCTGAGCAGATAGCCCAACTAATTAATCATTTTGACTAACAAACAAGCACAATAGTGATATATGCCAGATTGTACCATAAAATAATGTTTTACAATGTACAGTGTTAACTCAACTAATCCATGTGGTACCAGTTCATAAGTTATAATGTTTAACATTTAATAACAAACTAAAATCGATCAGATTTACAAAACAAAAACAAAACAAACAAATCAACAGACTTGGTTAGAAAGTGTAAAATTCAGGAGTAACTGCTGATCCTATTGGATTTCTTTAGATGTTGCATCTTATGCTAACTGGATAAAACATGTAACAAAGCCTAACCTGTCATAGCCTTTAAACAGACTTTCTACTGATTCAGCTAACTTCTTCACTGCTAACAAGCAAACAATATTTTATAAGGCTGCACTTGCCACTTTGCAAAGTGCTGACACTACTCACCCTCCTGAGCCCATTTCTAGAAAAAGGCATCAGAACCCATCCATCTATTACTCCCCACCAAATCAACTCCGGCTGGGAGTAATGTAAATGTAAATGAACTGAGTGGGCAGAAAGAGATGGAGGGAGAGCGAAGGAAGGGCTTAGAGTTGTTAGATAGATGAGAGGCTGGTTTTCTTTTGCCTCCATCTTTTCAGCGTGGACACGTTTTTCTGCAGCCTATTCTCTCTCTGCAACACTTGTCTTCTAGGCCATTATCCCATTTTTTATCTTTTTCAAGGTTTTGCAGAGGCCCTCTGCATCAGTGGAGGGTGGGAGTGTTCATTAAGAAAAATGAGCCGAAAGCAGTTATTCTCAATGTGATGAGATTTTTGGCTCACAATGCATAAGAACTTTGTGAAATACTTTAATTACTCTGTTTTAGAAAATACGTTTAAAGTGAAGAACTATTTTTTTGCACCAGTATCCAAATTATAATTAATAAGCTATGTATACTCCTGAACCTAACCGACTAATTCTGGTTTCTTTACCATTCTCTAAGCTGAAACAAACTCAGTGAGAAAAAAATGGAGGAAATATTCTTTTTTTTTTTGCCAAAATGTTTTTAGATGTACTGTCACACGACTGTTGTCTCACACAAGTGACGCCACCTCTGTTCCAAATATACAGTAAATAATGCTCGATAGTGGAAAGGCTTCTTAAGGCTCCTTTATTATTCGAATAAGTTAATAAATTATTTAACAATCTTTGACATAGCAGTAAATCAGAACTTTTTATTGTCAAATGTTACATTAGACACAACTGTTAATCATTTTAAATGGAACTTATAGAAAAAATAAATATATTACCTCATATTATATTTTCAGGTGTGCAAAAAAAAAAAAAATCTGTCTACTGAGGAGTAAAAGAGAAGTACTATGATAGTTTTCTAAAGATTTTACTACAAAAAAACTGTAGGGTTAGGACCCTTTGATGGACTGGCAACCTGTCCAGGGTGGACCACTGGAGTTAGTCACCAGGCACCCCACGACCCTGCATGGATAATGGAGGAATTGATGGGTTTCACTGTTGACACATTTTAACTTTCAATTTCCAAAAAAAAAAAAAAAAAGTAAAATAAAAAAGTGTTTTGCCTTTTACAGCTGGTAAATAAAAATCTGAATCAGCTAAATGTGATCTACATGTCAGAGATTTAAGCCTCTACTCTTAAGCCCAATGTGCAAAACACAATATTGCAGTTACGGGGAAAAAATATCAAGAGATTTCAACAATATTCTTGAGAACTGTAAAAATGTTTTTAATTGGTTTGTTTTCAGAAATAGTGTCAACAGATCCAAACCATTGGACAACAAACAATAAAAAAAAACTTGTTGCGGGCACAAATGGCATCCATTGCCATCCATCAAATATCTGCCACTAAATATTCTGAATTTCTTGATTGAAGACCTCAAAATATTCTAAAACTCTTTAGTTAGTTAGATTAAAATAATATCTATTATTAAACAAATGATAATTGGGGATTCAGGTTTGCTTGTACAAGATTCTTACAAGGCATCAAGATCCCTTCGATTTTCCTGGATATTTACAATCAAAATAAAGTTCTCACAGATCATGACCTGTGCTTTAAAAAACCTGCATTCAACGTACAATATTCCATCCGTGCAGATTTGACAAGCGCAAGTGTTTTCTGTATAGAAATTAAGACAACATAAGTTGGTCTAAAACTCAAAAAAGGCAAACAACCCTTTAACATACCTATAAATCAGAAGCAAACTTCATCATTGTTTTTCATGATTTGTGGAACCAAGAGATAATCTAAATAGGTAAATGTGTGGTGCTTAAATATCCGGATTATTGTTAAAAACTGAAAGGTTTGGAATTTTGAAATGATAAAATTGCAGGAGCCCTGATTTTATTGCACATTTGGAAATTAAGTAATTGGTAACCTATTTCTGGTGACAACCTTAGAAGCTTTCTGTCATATTAGAAATTATCCCAGAACCAAAAACAATAACTGATAAAAATACCTGCTTCAGTTTCCAAGAAAACAGCCTCCTACACCTTAAGACTGTTATCATTGAGGTCTTGACTTGCATTTATTTAGCATAACAAGATATGGTTCAGTGTCAGCGTGTCAAAAATAAACAAGCCTGGTGCATACTTTTTTCTCAGAGCTTAACATATCAAGATCTTCCTAACTGTAATGTTTCCTCCACTGACACTGAAGTCGCTGCATCGACCGTCTCCTCTCTGCTGCTTTGTTCCATTTCCTCCAGTGCTGTCACTTCCAAGGGCTCCACCACAAAAGCCAGCACCAAGCAGCCTCCTAGAGAGAAGCTGGCAACAATCTTTGAAGCTAAAAATAACCGCAGCAAAATGCAGCAAGCTCGGGATAATCAGAGCCCACGCCCATATGCGGAGCAGTTCGCTAGAGTGGGCTGCCTGCTAAACTGCTGAGTGGCAAAAGACCTGGATATAATCACAATGAGATTGATATCCTGTGGGAGGGTGGAGGACGGAAAAGGTGGCTCATATCAGACACATGAAAAATGTGTCACCACATACGGACTCTTCTACATGCACAAAATCACAATCGTTAATTAACAGAGAGGTAGGATCTGTTGTGGCCGCAGTTCTAGAAATTAACTAATAATAGCTTGATATAGAGCATTGTTTTTAGTGACCAACCAGGTCAGACCATTGCGCCAGTCCATCACACAACCAACAGTGTAAACACAGAAAAACACTTACAGAAAAGAGTCTTGGAGAGCTTCTAGCTGTAAGTGTTAACCACTGGATTAATATGAAAAGCTGGTTGAAGTTCTTTTGAAATACAGTAATAAACTTAGGTGCCTAGGCAATTTGGGCTTTGATGCCAGAACTAGCAGTCACAGTCAATTGTAATGCAGTGTATTAATGAAGTATCAAAGACAACTGGTGATTGGAATAGTTCAGTTTTCAGTTTAAAAGATCCTGACTCATGACAGGCGGGTCGGACACTCAAAAATATGTATTATTTTCCAATCTGTGAGCTCACCATACCCAAAACCTGTAGTTTACGCTGACAACGCTCTTCGATGTAGATGAAGTTACTGCGTACAGAAAAATAACTATTTTCAGAATCAGAGATTTAGAAATATATTTAAAGTGACAGTGAGAGAGAACATGACCTTGAGCAGGTAACAGTACGGCTAACTGTAGTGAAGCAAAAGTGCTTTGTCTTTTTGAGCTTCTAAATATTTTTTCTCATTTAACATGCTGGATTTGGATATATTGCAAGGCTTTTGGAAACCTCAGATTTAAGGTCAATTTTATTTAATTTAAATTATTTATTTAAATTATTTTACTTTTATTTTAATTGGTTGAAGGATGCAATACAATTATGAGTTTTACTTTTACTTAGCAGATTACCAACCTTCTCGCTTGAACAAGTACAAGTCTCCTGAAATAAAAAAATTGGGTGGAAAAGTCAGACGTTTCCCACCAATCCTGACCTAAATATCAAAAATGGCTGCCTTGAATATAAAACTAGTTTTTCTTTTGTTTGTTTTTTTAACTATATTTGACAATATTTTCTTTTTCACAAAGTGAAGCTGCTGACTGAACTCCTAACATTCTCCAAGAGTATTGATTACATGCTTGTTACCCATAGACTGGGTTATCCAAGCATTCACAGATGACAGAATAAAACCTACTTACGACCAAACGAAACATACACTCCCATTCCTGCTAAAATGTCAGCAAAGGTGAAGTTCATTCTGGCAGAACAAAGAGGCTTTAGGGTGTCAGGTAACAAAGTAACATGAATTAAATTCAAGTGGTGAGCAGGTTAAATCAGGCAACATAACTAAAATCCAACAGGGGAAATTCTACTCAGAAAGATTTAAATCTGATTAGTGAACTTATAGTAGAATAGTTTTTATATTCCTAACCAAACAATAACACTACCTGTATAACATTGGGGATCTACCACATTGTCCCGTAAATATAAAGATTTCACGAGATTCTTTGAGGGAGAGTGGAAAGGTCAGTCAGTCAGTCATTTTCTACCACTTATTTCATAGTGGGTCACGGGGGAGCTGGCGCCTATCTCCAGCAGTCTATGGGCGAGAGGCAGGGTTCACCCTGGACAGGTCGCCAGTCCATCGCAGGGCAACACTCAAACAACCATGCACACACACTTCAGGGCAATTTAGAGTGACCAATTAACCTAACAGACATGTCTTTGGACTGTGGGAGGAAGCCAGAGTACCCGGTGAGAACCCACACATGCACGGGGAGAACATGCAAACTCCATGCAGAAAGACCCCAAGCCAGGAATTGAACCCAGGACCTTCTTGCTGCAAGGCAACAGTGCTACCAACTGCACCACCGTGGAAAGGCTTTTTTAAAATTAATTATTCAGCACAATATGTCCTTTTGTGTACTCTGGGAGGCAAAGTTATGTGTCATGAAATCATTTCTTATTCGTTGTACAACAAGAATAAAAAGTCAATAGTCTATAGTTTACAAGTGCATTGCCATACCGTATTATGTAACTGCCATGTTTTAAAAATGCAGAAATTGTATCCCTTACATATTTTTGAGACTGTGTTGGTTGATTTAATAAAGTATTTTGCTTGTAGGAAAAATACACGCATGTGCCATGATACGTACAATCTTCTTTAGTGCATATGCAGGTCAACTTTGTTAAAACCTCCTTTTTTGTGTCTATACAGTCCCCTCTGATGTAACTAAAGAGAAACAAGCAGCAATAAGAGCTGCTGGCTGTGGTGGAACTCAAAACATTCTAATATCTGTTTGCTTACTTGTGTTAAATGGATTGTTGCTCCAAGCCAGTTGACAAATTTAATAAGGGGGTGAAGTGGGCTATGATAAAAGAGAAAAATTGGGTGTAAATTGTTGATTCTTTAGCAGACCCTCTTAATAATCAACACTGAAAAAAATCGATCTTTGCCTTGTTTATGTTTTTAAAAAATAAGGAATATTTCTACATTTAGATCACAGTCTATGAAATAAATCAAGATAAAGGCATGCAAATTATTTTTATCAGTGTCAATGTTTGCATCAGCAATAAAAGCCAAATACTCCTGGGGACGCAGCAGCCGTTAGCTGACAGCTTCCTTTGGAGAACTGACTCGAGTAAGGTAAGTCCTACAGAAAGAAGTTACTTTTTCTTCACTCCGTTTTACCTTTGTTATCCCTGAGCTCTCAGTAATACGGTGCAGGCTTCTTATCGTCAAGGCATCTTTAACCCAAATACATTTTCAAGTGCTCCTCTGAAGTTAGGGGCAGCATATAATTTGTACTTCATCATCATCTGAACATGGCTGTAGTGTCTGCTGGAGAGGAAAGGGAGAGAGCTGGAGAAAACAAGTTAAAAGAGAGACAGATGGAAAATATTTCTACTACCTGAATGTTTTAATATTTTGAATAGAATCTCAGAAAAATATGCTCTACTGAATTTAATTATTTTACAACCAAAAACAGCTTAATTGAGAAACTTATAGCACCTTTAGTTTCTTAAGAGGTCCACTGTACAGGGAATTTCTTGGATCTGGATAATTTGTTAAAGGGCCATCTTTAATTATTTAAAGTTTCCCTTACATATTGAACATGTTTCTCTTTCGCATGATTAAAATTTCATTACTCTTCGTCCTGGAAGACATTTCATCAGAATGAATCAAATTGCCACTAAACTTTGTTTGCACAGCTTCAACAACAGAATAAAAATACAACTTGAATCAGATGACAGGTTTTTGAAGCTTTTAGCTTGCAGTCATGCACCAGCGTGGAATGAACTGAAGTCAACTGTACATTTCAAAAATGCTTTTAGAATCAAACATACTGCATGCTAGTTTGAGGCTAAAACAGAGCAAACATGGGTTTATATACTTTACATGGATGTGCAGAATAAATTTGAAAAGGAAGAAGAAGAAATCCAGAATAAGCAACCCTGGACAGGTCAACAACGGGCCAACATGGAGAAAGAAACAAACAACCATGCACACAGGTAATATACCTAACAGTATGTGTGTATGAAATGTGGTGTTTTTGTGATAGCTGGCTCACCACAACATAAAACTATGTGATGATCTTGCTTTAAATCAAGATTTTTGTTTTAATTCCCTAATGTTCCCCTCAAAATAACAACTAAACATTTTAAATTTGGACATGCGTAAAAACTGGTTTGGAATAGATAAAGCAGGCAAATATGAAGCTTCAGCAAATCACTTGAATGAAACGCTATTTGAAATGTATGAACTGTGCTTACAAGTTAGGTATTCTAGCCAAAAGCAAATATACTGATTCTCCGGAGGACCTTAAAAGGTTAACAGAATGTTTAGAAACAAGATCTACAGTGTGAGTGATGCTGCAACAAGTAAATCCAATTCTATCATTTCTTCATCTTTCTCTTAATGTAACAATTTTAACACCAGCCCTCGCTTTCCTTGTTAACCATTTTTTGTGATGGGAATCTTCTGAAGAAGGAAATTGTGCACTCCAGCACCAATTAAATCTTGCCTCCATGCAGTATGACACAGGTTACCATCACAAATTCACTAAATTGAGCTAGCACAGTTTAATTTGTATAAATCCTTTGTGTAGCAGAATCTGGAGTTCACAAGCACACAACTTATGCATGCAAGAGAAGAACATAAAAACTCACACACAAAGTGATGCCAGATCCATGCATCCAGCTATAATCAGATTTATCATTTGAGAAAATTTTAAAATTGCTCGATAATGTTTTTATACAGGTTTCAAAATCTGCATAGAGTTGGCATGGAACCATTTTAAAGTTTGGAACTCATATTTTTGGGCTACATCAGTGAAACAACTGCATTGTAAGAACCAATAATTACTGAAAAAAGCGTTCTTATATTTCGTATTTTCAATACAGCACAACAGAATAGTCACACAAGTATGAAGAGCAACAACGTTCAAATTCCATATTTAGAATGATTTCTTTTGCATTTACCCCTTGGAAGCTGTCATTTGGACTGAAAGGTTTTGCCCTGTTGCAAGGAAGCAATCAAGCCTCAAGAATGGAGCTGATTTCACTTCGCATTTATACAAGACTGCAGAGCTGAGTCACAATCAATAAATACAAACAGTATAGACACACAAATGACCAGGAGTGGGTAGGTGAGTGCATAGTCATTGGTCACCATATAGGGGCACACATGAATACAATGGAAAGACGCAAGGGGAACTTGCAACAATGCAGCTTTTCAGAGCAGAAATAATAGTGTAATAAAAATTGTGAACTCTAAAATCAGTTTGGAAACCTACAGTTGGTGTTAAAACCAAGCAAGAGACAGTTATCGGTGGATAAAAATAGAAGTTATACATTAGAGTGATCAGTGATGGAAGCTCCAGTTTTTTTGGCTTTAGTCCTTTAGCCACTGTGACCTTAATTGGCTCAAAAATGTTCAACAACCTAGACAACTGGTTGACATGCCAAAATATCCTTATTTTGATAGGTCTAGATTCCATAGAGACTGTATCCTGTTTTCCAATATGAAATGAGATGTTTACATAACCAGCATGCAAGAGCTTATATAAACACAGTAGTAGCTGGACCCACCAGATGTTGTCCAGAAAGGTCAGCCTGCCGATGGGCCAGTCAGTTGTTTTCTGCCAAGCTGAAGTTTACTGGGTGGAAAAATATTTGTATGATAAGATTTAGTTTTTGAGATTGTGCCCCGGCGTCACAGCGGAGTTTTGTAGTGTGTGACCCACAATTTCCCATGATTCATTGCGGGCCGAAGTGGATTGGTCGAGCTCAGGCAGCAATGGTGGACGATGGTGGCAAAAATTGTGAATACAAATGTAAATAATATGCTTTCTGTGACCCCAAATACATTTTAAAGATGTTTTTAGGCGAGAAGGTAGGTTTGTTGAACTCCAATATCTACTTGGTTTATTAAGATTCCACTTAATAAAAAAAAAAGAGGTTCGGCATATCTCTGCACTAGCTCGCTTTGGCAGTTGTAAGCCGACCGAGCAGTGTTCCCTTCCCTCCCTCTTCCTGAGAAGGTGCCCAATTCCTGTGTTGAACCTACCGCTAGGTTTAACTACTAGGTGGAACGGTGGAACCCACATTTGTCATTATCTTTGTCCTTGAAATAAACCTTTGAAAAGATATACATTTGTTTGTATTTTGGACTCTTTTGAATAACAGGCTCATGCCTAAGCCACAAATCCATGATGCATCAGTGATTATTTGAGTTAAGTCTTTAGTGTCAGGATCTGGGTTTGTGTTTGTGTTTTGTGCTTGCTACATGTGCTCATTCTCAGGTAGTGCTGGAGCTCTCAGGTGTGCTGGGTGACAAGTGCGACTTATTCCACTGATTGCCAGGAGTACTTAAGCAGGAGGCTGCCAGCACTTCAATGCGAGAGTGATTTGCCACAGTGGTACAAACTCTAGCCACACTCCAAGTTATGCTTTGTACTTCGACCTTGTTTAACTTTGTTTTTTGCTCCTCTGCAGATTTTGAAAGCCTAAGCTTTGGATCTATGTCACTGAGGTTTCTGGACTATGTTTCTGAAAGTTACTCCGGATGATCAAGCCTGTCTTCGTTCTGAGGATTCCTTTCCTGTTATCTACCTTTGTTTGTATTCGCATCAAGCTGGCAGCTTCCTGTCCTCTTCGTCTCCTGAGCCAAGCCACAAGCGTACCCTGTCCACCCTCCAACGTCAGCCACCGCACATCGAACTTGTTTACTGTAACCTAAGCTCCACAGAACAGCACCATGTGAACTCTCTACGGATATACCTGCTTAAGACCTGGATCCTGAATCTCATTCCCCCTGGCGACCTGACCATCATAACTCAGTAAGCCGATCTCGTATCAAAATAACTATTTGCTCTTAGTTCCGTTTTTCCATCCGTTACCCATACTCATCCATTCTCTTCACTTCTCTCCTTACAGTGAGATATTTTGTCCGTTCCGTTCCTGACTATATCTTAAGTAAACAATCTTTATTTTACTTCCTCCTGAGTGTTCTCTGTATGTGTCAGAGCTATTTCGAACATAATGAAACTTAGTTTGGTTGATTTGTTTCCTTTGACATATAGTCACCACACATAGCTTGAAAATAATCCTACAGCATCTCACTTGTGTTGGTAATTTCTGAGAGCGCTGTGTGCCAAGTTCTGGACCCTAAAGAACTTCCAGCAAATCCCTGCCGCATTATTGAAAATGCATGCAAATGGCTATGGACTACAAGTTCTTTGCTGTCGCGCCAGGGCTGCTGCCATACTCTAAGCTACCGGAATTAACAAAAATTACACTGTAAACAAGATGAATGATAAAATTGAAATGGTAAAAACGGGGGTGCTAAAATCAAGGCAGTGAATGAAAACAGGCAATGTTAAATTTGATAACCCTAAAATTTATAACATTAATATTTACCATGTTATCATTTTCATGACCTCCAAGTTCATGGATTCAAATTTTCAGAGGCAATATTAATCACATGTTGGATTTTACAACACTCAGTTTTGCCATGTTCAGTGTTTCACACCTTTAATTCATTTCAAGTTAATTTTGTTACTTTGACCCATCCTATAAAAGCAGGTCCTCACTGGTTTAATGAAAGGTTCTTCAAATAATATATATATATATAATATATATATATACTGGTCCTTCTCAAAATATTAGCATATTGTGATAAAGTTCATTATTTTCCATAATGTCATGATGAAAATTTAACATTCATATATTTTAGATTCATTGCACACTAACTGAAATATTTCAGGTCTTTTATTGTCTTAATACGGATGATTTTGGTATACAGCTCATGAAAACCCAAAATTCCTATCTCACATAATTAGCATATCATTGAAAGGGTCTCTAAACGAGCTATGAACCTAATCATCTGAATCAACGAGTTAATTCTAAACACCTGCAAAAGATTCCTGAGGCCTTTAAAACTCCCAGCCTGGTTCATCACTCAAAACCCCAATCATGGGTAAGACTGCCGACCTGGCTGCTGTTCAGAAGGCCACTATTGACACCCTCAAGCAAGAGGGTAAGACACAGAAAGACATTTCTGAACGAATAGGCTGTTCCCAGAGTGCTGTATCAAGGCACCTCAGTGGGAAGTCTGTGGGAAGGAAAAAATGTGGCAGAAAACGCTGCACAACGAGAAGAGGTGACCGGACCCTGAGGAAGATTGTGGAGAAGGGCCGATTCCAGACCTTGGGGGACTTGCAGAAGCAGTGGACTGAATCTGGAGTAGAAACATCCAGAGCCACCGTGCACAGGCGTGTGCAGGAAATGGGCTACAGGTGCCGCATTCCCCAGGTCAAGCCACTTTTGAACCAGAAACAGCGGCAGAAGCGCCTGACCTGGGGTACAGAGAAGCAGCACTGGACTGTTGCTCAGTGGTCCAAAGTACTTTTTTCGGATGAAAGCAAATTCTGCATGTCATTCGGAAATCAAGGTGCCAGAGTCTGGAGGAAGACTGGGGAGAATTAAATGCCAAAATGCCAGAAGTCCAGTGTCAGGTACCCACAGTCAGTGATGGTCTGGGGTGCCGTGTCAGCTGCTGGTGTTGGTCCACTGTGTTTTATCAAGGCAGGGTCAATGCAGCTAGCTATCGGGAGATTTTGGAGCACTTCATGCTTCCATCTGCTGAAAAGCTTTATGGAAATGAAGATTTCATTTTTCAGCACGACCTGGCACCTGCTCACAGTGCCAAAACTACTGGTAAATGGTTTACTGACCACGGTATCACTGTGCTCAATTGGCCTGCCAACTCTCCTGACCTGAACCCCATAGAGAATCTGTGGGATATTGTGAAGAGAACGTTGAGAGACTCAAGATCCAACACTCTGGATGAGCTAAAGGCCGCTATCGAAGCATCCTGGGCCTCCATAAGACCTCAGCAGTGCCACAGGCTGATTGCCTCCATGCCACGCCGCATTGAAGCAGTCATTTCTGCCAAAGGATTCCCGACCAAGTATTGAGTGCATAACTGTACATGATTATTTGAAGGTTGACGTTTTTTGTATTAAAAACACTTTTCTTTTATTGGTCGGATGAAATATGCTAATGTTGTGAGATAGGAATTTTGGGTTTTCATGAGCTGTATGCCACAATCATCCGTATTAAGACAATAAAAGACCTGAAATATTTCATTTAGTGTGCAATGAATCTAAAATATATGAATGTTAAATTTTCATCATGACATTATGGAAAATAATGAACTTTATCACAATATGCTAATATTTTGAGAAGGACCTATATATATATATATATATATATATATATATATATATATATATATAATGCTACATAGTCAAAACCTCTTCCTACTACGACCTCTTTGAAGCAGACTGTTACAGTCTTGGTACTGGTTTGCCCAAGATAACTTCATAGAAATTGTCAAACATTATTTCACTCTGTGAAGTTTTCAAGTCTATGTTGATACTATACGCATAAACTATTTTCCCAGCCCTCTTTCACAGTACCCTTGAGAGATCCCGAAACACAGCAAAGAGAAAGCGCTGCCTTAAACTTGTCACCCTGGCATCATTTAATGAAAAACATCGCGCTTCAGACTATATATCAAAAAGATCCTCCAGGAGTCAGGCTGCTGCTTGTAAACCCATGTAGAGTGTGACTGATAGGTGATCTGATGCTATTGTCTTCCTAATTCTCATTCTGCTCTACTCTTTAGAGACAGGGATGTTATTAATCTGGATATAAGTCTCTGGACAATCTTCCCATAGGGTGGCTGAAGGCCTCACACTGAAACACAGCAACTTATGTTTTTTTCTTACACATTCTAAATTTTGTCTTGCTATACATTTTGTCATTATATAAAAAAAAAAAAACTAATATATATATATATATATATATATATATACATATATAAATATATATATATATACACACACACACACTTGAAGAAAACTTTTGGTTGAGACAACCTGCGTTCTATTAAAGCACTTCTAACTGTCAAATACTGGAGGACTGAAAATACACACAAACAGATTCTGATAATGGATTCAACTAATATTTAAGTTTTTTGGAGGGGAATCTTTTTTCAGCTCATACCCTTGAGGGCTGATCTGGTGGTATTATCACTGTGACCTCATCTGACATTTTGTCCTGTATTCTGATAGTAATATCATCTCCTTCAGATTTCTTCAGCTTTATTGTGTATCTTATCACTCAGGGGACACTTCAGATGTTGAAAGGGCCAAAAGATTTTCTTTTATGTCACTTATTCTTGCAAAGTGACATTTGCATGATGTCTGACAACTTAACTATCATATCTTTCAATATTGTACTTTTCAGATCTTGACTTATTGACAGTTAGACAAGCTAGAATGTCACCAAATACCACCAAAGCAGCAACGCACCCGCATACTATTCATGTTCAATGCTTCTGAAAATGTGAATAGGAGTTGACTGTCTGATATCTGAGTGGCAGTGAATAATTATAGTCCATAGATGGTAGCCTTTTTTGCCTCTATATTAAGCTCTGTAGACATACAAGCAAACAGTCGGGATTAGCTGAAGTGCACTTTGTTAAGACGGTTGGTATCACCAGGCTTAAAACTCAGAATATTGACCCAACGATATGCAAAAGAGTTTCCAGGTAAACAAGCGAATGCAGTGTAATGTAGAATGTTAGAGTAAATACAGAGTTATGGTGAGTTTTGTCTACATGTGTTTTGTGTAAAGACGTTTAGACTTTGCTCTTAGACTAGCGAGAGTCCCCATAGCACAGTGAGGGAAAAATAACAATGTCACTGTTAACTCTGTGATCTAAAATGAGCAGGACAGTACCGATAAGAGCACACAGATGGAAGACAAATTTCCCCACAGTTTCTGAAAGTAGACCAACTCTGTAATATCATAAGACATTTGCACGTAATGGAGAGTTAATGTGAAAATGATGGCCTTTTCAAATAAAAGCTGCATGTAGGTGGTGGAATCGTAGGGGTGGGAGGGTGAGGGGTGTTTAGGCTTATTGAATGAGCTAGGGAAACTGTAGCCGTGGAACTTTCTAGGAGGTTTAGAGAGGGAGTGACATTTTCTGTAAGATATCTATCAACAAGGTTTAATGGCTTTCTGAGCACTCGCTGGTGAAATGGCATTCTTTTTAATGGTTAATTAATAAATGAATAGATGATGATGAATGGCCTCCATTTTTCCTCAATAATGAAATTTTTGGTGTTTGTATTGTCAGAGGGGAAATTCCCTCGTCTCTTTTGTTACATAGGCTTTATTTCACAATCACAGACCCCTAAGAAGTAGCTGCATCACAGACCAAAGTCAAAGAAAGTGAACTAGTGGTTGTATCAGTTAATATGTTATCATATCAATTTTGGCAGTCTCATAATATTGCATTTAACAATTTCATAAATTCTGTAAAGTAATTCTCACACAATGCTATGTGTGAGAATTGCCTTCTGCTTTGTTGTAAGTAATGACATTTGTTTGATTTGATTTCACTAGCCACAAATGGCCTAATTCATAACAGACCGGCAGAATCAAACATTCCCTTAAACAGAACCTGAGAACAGGAAGTAGGCCAAAAAATCTCTAAAAGCAACACATCACGCTCCAATGTAAAGACAAAAAAGAACAGATGAGAAACAGAGTCAATAACACCAATCAGTCTGGATGGGTTACAAAGCCATTTCTAAGATTTTGGGACTCCAACAAACCACAGTGAAAACAAGGAAACAGCATGGGAAAGTAGTCAAACATTCCAGGAGTGGCCGCTCAACCACAATCTCCTCCGAATTACTCCAAGAGTGTATCAACAACTCCTCCAGGAGGTTACAAAAGAACCCAGAACAAAAGCTAAAGCACTGGCTCACTTGCCTCAGTTAAGGTCAGTGTTCATGATTCAACAGTGAGAAAGAAACTGGTCAAAAATTCTACTCATTGGAGAGTTCCAATGCCATATCAACTGTGGACCAAAATGATCATTAGGGCCCATCTCACATTTCTCAAAAAACACAATAATACCCAAAACCTTAGGACTGATGATAGAACATTTTGTTCTCTAGCAGAAACGTCTGAATTGGAATATCTAGCCACCAGTTTCTGACCTTAAGCTCAAATGCACTTTGAAGCACATTAGCAAATCCACCTTCCAATGGATCAAGAAAAAAAGGGCTATGTGGTGGCCTAGTCAAAGTCCAGACCTAAACCCAGTTGAGATGCCAAAGCATCTCAATCGAATTTAGGTATGAATTTATTGCTTTTAAGTTTTGGCAAGCAATTCTAGAAAGATGATTTGACCAAAATTCTTCCACAGTGTTGGGAAAGACTGCCAGTTTTCACAAACACTTCATGGCAATAAACAATTGCAAAGTAGATTTGTTCAAAATACCTAAGACAAGGGTCAAAAAGAAAGAATAAAAAGCATGTTCTCAATTTCAATATCAAGCAAGAAAAAACAGCGAGTGTAACTTTAAATGTAATCCCAAACTGCAAGAAAATATGTCTATCAAATGCATGGTGATTCATCTGCTTCACCCAATTCTTTTCCCTGGAGACAGCTTGAAGATATGATCCCAGGCCCCCATTCACCCCCGTGATTTTAAAACATAGTTGCTCAGTGGTCCAAGCCACAATAGCAAAAACAAACCACACGAGAGCCTAATGTGACACCATTTTGAGAGCAGAAACATCCATCATAGAAAAAGCTGCGTGTGTACATGTATGTCTGTGAGAGGCATTGATTGCAGCAAGAAAATCCAATCGTAGCACTAATCAATAGCCTGGGTGCTCACTTAGCTTTAGTCCAGGACAGAGGTGGTGAAAACAAAAAGTGAAGAATCAAAATCAATCAACAAATTGATCTTCCTGCTGTCCTCCTCAAGTAACCCAGATATGAATAATGGCTACTTCAATTTAGAAGGACTTTGAAAAATTGCAACATTTAAGTACCGCAACTATGTAAGTTTGAAGTTGCAGGTAAACACCACCACTCAGTGTACAGACAGTATCAATGCAACCTCCTCCTTGTGAACCCAAAAAGCAATTTATTTATTTTTTTATTCACTTAACCTGCTGCAAACATTATGGATATGTAGGAACCTTCACATAATTTAGATAGTAAAATAGTTTGAGTGAACCACCAAAATTATAAACCATATTGAAAAAAATAATCAGCAACAATGCTTGATTCTACAAACCTAACCAAAACCTAACCAAAAGACTTCTTCATAAGAGAAATCCAAAGACTAAGATCTTCAACCAATACTCACGTGTTTTGCGATGGCTATGCATACGTGTGGTCAGTGTGGTAGAGGCCTCCGCAGTAGTAGTATGTTCCGTTGTCCACATTTGCGTAGAGTCATGAAGAACTGTTGGATTTGCTGGAGACGAGCTCGTGGTCGCTGCTCCAATTACAAAGGTTGTCTGTGGTGCAGCAGTGATCGTAGTAAAGCTTGAAGGTATACGTCCGTTACGATTTCCTGGGTTTCGAGGTGTCACCTGACTTCCAGAGGCCCCGCCCCCTCTGGGGTTTGTAGTTGTGGTTGTAGCAATAGTGCGAGTTCTACCTTTTGCCACAGTTACAGTTCTAGGTATGGGGGTTCCACCATCTGTAGGAGTAGTTGTAGTAGTGGTAGTATCAGGACCTTTGGGAAGCCCACTTGGCTTAGAGAGAAAGATAGGATCTTGGCCTATTCGATTAGCATCCACCAGATCAGTTGGCACATAATCCCGCACTGTACCCACAACAATCCATTTCAGGAGCATCAGGCTCAGTCCAAGGCCAATGAAACCAATGAGTAAGGGGACCACACACAGCCATGTCTGCTGGCGAGGCCACACTGCACACCGAAAAGGACCCTGATTCTGAGCCTGGACCTCTCCACGGCCCTCAGTAGCCGCTGAACCCTCAGGTTCCTCCAGGATTACTGCCCCGGATACAGCTGCTCCAGAGCCCTCACTCATCCTGTCCTGCCGTCCTTTATGGCTCATTGAGGGTTAACCCTACAGTAGACATTGATAGCACATCGCAAAAAGGTTCTCAACAATGCTGGACTTTGAAAAGACAAAAGGAATGTAGAATTGAAAGGAGTTTCCTAAAGACTCTCTGTAACAACTAAATGAATATGTATCCCAAGCATAGAGAGAAGGGCGGGGGTAAGAAAATACATGCAGACATGCAATCGCAAAAGCACAAGTACCCACACTCACACTACAAAACACCCAATTAGATATATGAGTGGTTGTGTAAGAGCCAAGTCACAAAATTAGTTTATCTTTAGTCCTGGCCAGCTCCGGATCTCCAATAGCAAACTTCAAAAATGTTCACTGTAAAGTAAGCAAGAGGAGAAGTGGAAAAAAGTGATGCCTCTAGCAGGAAGGAAGGAGACACAAGGAGAGAAATGTGTGGGATGGAGCGTCGTCACATCTGTTAGAAATCAGTGGCATCAGTGGCAGAAATCCACAGATTTAACTTGATGTCGACATATACCACCCATGTACAAATCCACAATAGGACAGTAATCAGGGACGTTGAAGGGTGGGTCTGGTCTCTTGAAGGTCCAAAAGGATGCTTCTTAATGCCTTAAGTAACCTTTGCTTTTGAATTCTGTTTCTGGTGTTGCTGAAATAGAGATCCGAAAGATCTACCAGTTAGGAGTCAGTTCAACACTCACCCATGGTTATCTAATATCTTTGCCAATGGTCGACTTATAGTGTCTTCCTTTTGTGTTTTTGTGTATTAGTGTGATCTAAAATGCCACTTTGCAGTAAAATTCAAAGCTGAAAGATCCAGTTATTTCCCCAGAAGTGCTCAAAAGGAAAGACTTCAAGGAAGGACAAGAGCGAGGGTGAGGTGGGGTAAAAAAACAAGACAAGGGGTGTTGTCGTGCAGTATCAGAGGGCGGATAAATCTGCAACTGCAAAGAGTGATCCTGCTCGTTCTCCAGCCGGCTGTGGATCAGATTTCCCCAAGCTGCCCGCTCAGCTGTCTTGCTGCCTCAGTGTACTGTTCGTTAATACTGCAGCAAGCTCTCAAAAAGCCTCCCCTCATGTATGTGCACGGAACATTCCGCCACAGAGTGATAAAATGTGAAAGGAGGGTAATGAGAAGCAGGGAGTTGATAAAAAAAAAAAAAAAATAAGATCAGAAAGCACAAGATACAAGTAAAACCATAACTAGGAGAGCACAGTGTTGAAAAACATATATTCCAAAGAGAGTGGTGTTTTTTTCCCTTTAGTTGTTGAAAGCCTGCGCTCTTTTCAGTCAGCCTGTGATTTGTTGGTCTTGTAGCTGAGATCCTCTGCCCGTCCTTCAGTCCTGGATGTTTTTTTGGAGATAATTAAAATTGTGCACTCCACTCCGGAACGAGGACTTGCAAACACAGCAGCGAGCACTTCCCAACCAACCCTCCCCTCTTTGGAGTTCGCAGCATCCAACAATGCAGCTGTCTTTACCTGTAGCAATAGTGATCTAGACACACATACAGCTGCCTCCCTAAGCTGCTGCCACTGAGAGACAGGGAAAGAATGAGAAGGGGGGGAGGAAGAAAATCCAACAGAGCGGAGTGCACACTGGTAGAGCAAGCGAGAGGAGAGGAGAGAGGGAGGGAGGAGGAGAGAAAGAGGCTGCACCTGCTAGATGCACCAGCTCTGGGAAGAGTGCCCACCTCCGTTAGCAGGGCGGGGAAAGAATAAAGATGCAGCATGCATACAGAAAAGTAGAAGAAGGGGAGTAGATGTGTGTGTACAGATAAAGATAATGAGGTAAGGGAGGGGGAAGAGGGACAAAGCTCTGCATTGGCACACAAGCCAGTTACAGGCAAGAAGTTTCAGACGGAGTCAAGCAGAGGCACTAAGCGTGCTCCGTCACTCAATCGCTCAGCTCCATCCTTTGAAGAGCATTATAAGACGCGGGGAATAAAGATAGGTAGATTTTTAGGCTAAAGAATTGGGTGAATTTTAATGCCTTGACAATATCTGTAGTTGGAAAACCATCTTTAATGCTGTTGGACAAATAAAACCCTGCAACAAAACCCAGACGTTTACTCCTCTCTTGGCGAACTTAGAGTGCACTGATAAAGTACCGCTGATGAGTTGGATTAATCTAGTGTAGTAACACGTATGTTGTTTAGTTGAGGAAACAGCGACTCTCTTGCAAATGTGTAGGCAGTTATTATTAGCTAATCACTGAAAAAAAAATAATGCATTGGATTTACTCATTTCAATAGTGGACATTGGTTGCACACAAAGTTTTTACTTTGGCAGCAATCTACACTGTTGTGTTCATTTAACACAAAGTTGTTATATTCAGTGAACACAAGTATTTTCTGTTGCTACAAAATGATTAAAATGTGTTTGAATAAATTAAGTTCTGCAATCATTTCACTATTGTCATTTGACTTCAGCACCACTCAATCATTTTATTCCAACACAATTTGATTCCTAAAATTCAACATCAATTTTATATGCTAATGACACCTTGATAATGTTAATACTTTAATATCATTAAAAAATTCAAAATAAATGTTACTCAAAAAATATACATTATTCTAAATTAAAACCAAATTTGAAATGTAAATTAAGTTCTATTCTACAATCTATTTTTAACATCTTGTTACCCACTTTCCCCCTCCACCAAATAACTTGACATTTAGAAAACATTTGACACAATAAAAGCTTTTATTCAAAAAGTTGCAAAAAGTTAAAATGGCACATTTTACAGCCATTATAAATGGTGTATTGATAAAACAAAATTTGCACCAAAATGTACAACAAAACTGGTATTTGGACCCCCACACACATGAAATGTCAGTTTGTTTTTAAATGCAAACGCCCATCAACAATTATTGCATTGGCTCGTTGGTGCAGTCATTTTATTTCACAACCTGGAAGAACAGTCAAAATGGCACAGCATTACATTATAAATGGTGTATTGATGCACACATTGCTCCAAAACGTACAACAAAACTGGTATCAGATCCCACCGCCCCTCCCTACCCACACAACAATATAATCTATAACCTGGACGAACTGTCAAAATGGCACATTTTACATCCGTTATAGAACAGCATTAATGGAGTTTGATGCACACATTGCACTTATTGTCACTGTTGGGAGTTCCTCTAGATATGTAGATTCCAACAATTGTTGCTTCTATAGCACTGCGGTGTAGTAGACTCAGTCATGTCCTGGTGGTAAAACAAGAATTTCTTTTTAGATTTAAAAAAAAACACATTTAGATCTTGCTTTTATACTTTACAGTAGGGTTGAAACGATTAGGTTAATCCCATTTAATCAATTAAATAATCAACTAATTTAATAATCAAATAAAACATGCCATTTCCTAAAAGATGAACACACCCAGAGCAGTAATTGAGGCAAAATTGTATAAAAAAATTAAACATCTTGTTCAAGAAAAATAATTTATTCTAGTTAAAAATGTTTCTTTGTTCCTCGTACTTGTCGTCTTCCACTTCATCCAGGACTGGGTCGCGGGGGCACCAGACTCAGCAGAGACGCCCAGACGTCCCTCTCCCCAGACACCTCCTCCAGCTCCTCCGGAGGGAGCCAAAAGCATTCGCAGGTCAGCCGAGAGACACAGTCCCTCCAGCGTGTCCTGGGGCGTCCCCTGGGCCTCCTTCCGGTGGGACGTGCCTGGAACACCTCCCAAGGCGTTCAGGAGGCATCCGGTTATAGATGCCCAAGCCACCTCAACTGGCTCCTCTCAATGTGGAGGAGCAGTGGCTCTATTCCGAGCCCCTCCCGGATGTGCGAGCTACTCACCCTATCTCTAGGGGAGTGACCTGCGGAGGAAGCTCTTTTCAGACCCTTGTATCCGGGATCTTGTTCTTTGTTCTTAAGTAGTGAAATTTGTATCTTCAACAAATTGACAGGCTAATGGAAGAACGCAGTGGCACACTAAAGAAAAGCAACTATAAAATAATTGCATGAATGCCTCAAAGTAAAATTTTATAATGGTACCCACACACACACACACACACCATATATATATCACAAAAACCTATTCAGTTTATTCTAAAGTCCAACTGGATGTTTTTGCCCAATTTTCAGGAAATTCCATCTAAGTAACTGGAAAATACTGCTTTACACCCCAGTGATATTGAACCTTTAAAATGGTAAATAACTTAAACTTGAGTCCAAGTAACATCATAAAAATATTATGCTTAGCATATTGCCTATGTTTACACAAACTTACCATATACTCCTGCACAAGGTCATCAGGGTCCTCGGTGAGGAAAATGCAGAGTCCTCTTATGTGACTCTCCCTGGCAGTATCAATGTCATCCTGAAAGGTTATTACAACACATGACATTTTAACAAGTTGTCAAAACAAAGATAAAAATTGGAAAAAAAAAATTTAAAACGCTGTCATCAATAGGGGTTTCCACAGATTCCAGTAGAACACCATTAACTATTGTTATGATTTCAGGTTTAAAATTTGTTATTGAATATAAATTATGTGTTCTGCTCTTATGGGATTCAAGTGTTTCAAAGATTTTCATTTGAAAGTTGCAATCAAAAAATGGGCAAGTTACCACCTAATCTTTCTTCATGTGTGCATAAATATGAGCCCAATAATTCCTTTCAAAGACAAGATCTTTGCAAGGACATAAATGGCAACTAAATATACAGCCCTCTGATTGACAACGGCCTTCAGACACATAAAATCTATTCAAATGAATCAAAAGTGCATTCCATGTCCTAAAATTGCATGGACAGCTTAAATGAGGACATGGAAAACGATGATTATTCCCATGATATCTATGTTTTACTCTATAATGACTTAATACTTTAGACCTACTTGGTAGAACTGAGGGGCATGCTTTACAGGGCCACATTCACAGCATCATTCACTGAAAAGAAGAAAAAGGAAAATAATGGATTGGTGTCTGATAAGAAATCCACCAAATGTTTTTGATTTAATAATGCACGGCAAGCTGCTAAAAAAAGTCTATATATCAGAAATAACAGTAGTGAACAATGAGGAGCTAAAACGTTAAATAATTTTTTTATACGTTCTGTATATTTATACTTGTATTTACGTTCTTGTGACATTTCTTGAAAAGTTACTTCATTCCTTAACATACTTGAGGGGGTAGACAATATTAAGAACACTTTTCAATATAAAGCACATATGTAGCATCTACTTATCTCCTTGACAATAAAAAAAACTGTTTCTAAAAGTAGAATTCATACATCTTTTACATTGGATTACATAAGAAAAACTCATCTCAACACCACAAACACTAGAGCCCACAGTAAAAGACTTGACAACAGGATATTCAGAGATGGATTTGGTCTGTCAGTCTGCAGCAAAAACAGCAACAAAAAACAATGCAGAGAACGGAACTTTTACCTTTCCCTCAAATCCACAATCCACCAACTCAAAAACGCTCTCGTGGAAAAGTAGTAACCTACATAATTACCACGCTATAAAATAATAACGTCACATTACAAAACATAGTTGTTTTCTAGCCAAAACCTAAAGAAGCTAGGGAAACAGAACTTCACACAGCACCTGAACTACATTCCAGAGACGGATGCTGTGCGGAAGGAAAAGCGCGCGTGGCATACAGCTACACCTGTCCGAGGAATGTAGTTACGAGTATTTGCTTCATGTCTCGTAATGTTACATAATTGGGGCCTGCCATAGCAATGCATAGGAGAGCAGTGCATTGCGCCTCCATGCAATGCATGGCAGGCACCTATTACTATTCACCTCTAAACTGGTCTCTTTATTTATTTTTCTTCCGTCAAAATTAATGCGGCCCGAACCGCTGCGTGCACCCCCACAATATATACATCAAAACGACCGGCTCGGTCCCGTGAGGTGTGCTATTACTTTTATTGGCGTTTCGAGTTACCATGGCGACGTAATTAACGAAAAACCACCCCCCAAAATCCCCATAGGAATGAATGGAGTCAGGGGCGAAGAAATCCTCAAATTCACTGTTTTTGAGGCTCTACTGTATCGCCATACTTTCACCTAGAAAAACAGTTTGACTTTCAGTTTGTAGGAAAATCTGCCGGCTCTTCAGAAGTGAAAACGGTTTGTTGATAACTGCTACGGTTTTTCTAAAATTAGACTCCAAGCGACACAAAGTTTGAGAGAAAATCACACTCTTAACAGTGGAGATGGCAGTTACTAGAGTGTAAAAAGAGGGGATTTTTTTCAGGAAAAATGAGTTTCAACTGGCCCTCACGGCCACAAATTTCGCTCTACAGCCACAATTTTCGGTCAGATTGTAGGGCCGGGCCTCTGCTTTCACACAATAATTTCAAAATTGTTCTAAGTCTCATAGATTTCTGTCAAACACCCCTCAATCGCCAAGAGTCAGTAGATTTCTGTAGGCCTTCTCCCATGTATTTTCAATGAGAGCTTGACCTGTAATCCATGAGTGACACCATTTATTTCCATAATCATATTTTATACTGTGAATGACATAGAGCTATGAAAATCTCCATGATTGGGGACGAGGGATAGCTGTCGCCCACAGTTTAAAAAATTTTCAAATACCATGTACGGATTCCCAGATATTAGACTTTGTTCGGGAGCATGTTCAGGAAATTTAGCCTTTTTCTCCATTTTCCCTCTCTTTTCACCCAGTGTTGTGCCTTTATTATTATATTTTCAACAAAAATGTGTTAATATTCTCGATCCCCTGTCCGTTCTGATAAAAACGGTCCAATAATGACATCGATCGCCCCTACGGTTTCCGAGTTATGGCCAGTTGTTCGGGAGCATGCGCCTCCATGTTATAAAGCCTAGACCAGGGGAGACAGAGTGAGGTGCTGCGTGAGTGAGAAACAGCAGGTGTCAAGTTACACTGACGCTCTTTGCTGATTGGCTGATTCATTCCTCACTGTTCTATTTATAGCTCTGTGTATCTCCTACTGTATATGTCTGGATGGGATTCTGTCTTTCTTTCTGCCTCTCTGTGTCTCACACTGGGACACACACCCACACACACACACACACACACACACACACACACACACACTCACACACTCACACACACATGCATGGATTACTATCTTTCTGAGGACTTTGCATTGACTTTCATTGATATTCATTCATTTCTATGGCTTAAACCTGACCCGACCCCTAACACTTTGACCATCTTCATAGGAGGCAACTACATGGCGGCCATGTTGTGTGGGGAACTTAAACAGCATGTACTGCTGTTCCAACACCCAGACAACAGTGATTGACCCTAAAGGTCAATTTCTTTCATCAACCCTCCATGCTTATTAATGATTATTTAAAGCTTATAATAACATACAGAATGGTTTTACAATAGCAAGCAGGTTCTATATAACTAATAGAAATAACCCAGACCTGAAAGGACAACCATGCTTGATTTTCAAAATAAGACAAAACCTGCTCTACAAAATAAAAGCCTTTAAACATTAGATGATTGCAGGAGTGGGCTTCACACTACTGTTGGAGCTCCCCCAGTGATGGGAATGGGACTATGCTGGTCCTTTGAAACAGGCTTACTGAAACTTTCAAAATAAAAGCCTCAACCTTCCATACTTACTAATGATTTTTGAAACCTGATAATGGCATACACAATGGTTTTAGAAGAGCAAGCAGGTTCTATGTAACTAATGGAAGTAACCCAGACCTGAAAGGACACCCATACTAGGTTTTCAGAATAAGACAAAACCTGTTCTACAAAATAAAAGCCTTTAAACAATAGATGATTGCAGGAGTGGGCTTCACACTACTGTTGGAGTTCACCCAGTGTTGGAAATGGGACTATGCTGCTCTTTTGAAATATGGGTTACTGAAACTTTCAAAATAAAAGCCTCAACCCCCCCATAGTTACTATGGATTTTGAGAGCTGAAAAGAGCATAGAAAATGATTTTGAAATAGCAAACAGGTTCTATATAACTCATGGAACTAACCCAGACCTGAAGTGACAACCATGCTTGATTTTCAAAATAAGACAAAACCTGCTCTCCAAAATAAAAGCCTTTAAACAATAGATGATTGCAGGAGTGGGCTTCACACTACTCTTGGAGCTCACCTAGTGTTGCCCATTTAAAATAAGGCTTATTGAAAATTTCAAAATAAAAGCCTGAGTCCTCCAGAGTTACTAGTAATATTTTAAGCTGATTATAGCATAGAATACAGCATAGACAATGAAAAAAAAAAAAAAATAGCAAGCTCTGGTCGGAGCAAAACGCACCAAGAGGCAGGCCCCGTCTAAATTTCTTCCGAAATTTTCTAGTTATACATTATTATTTCATAGTGTGATGAATATGCAGACCACAAAGTGTCCACGACAGCGTTTTGAAGTTGTTAGATTGTGTATTTGATTAGGTTTGAGGGAAAAGCGAGAATCCTGTATCCCTCCGCTTATAGGGTACCTGCTCTCAAGCCAGAGGTTTGGTGATGGACAAAGCGTCTTTTTCCCACCCCTTACTAATATGACTGCAGCCAATATTAAATACATGAGCAAACGAAAATGTTCTTTGCAGCATTCCATTAATGGCCCCATTAAGTAATCTCTGTACTGTCGGAAAAATGGCCAAAAACACTAGATGTGCTCCTGGTTGTCCAACAACGCTAGTCAACTACACATCAAATATTTGTGAGCATATGCTAATTTAGCAGACAGCATTAGCAAGGTGAAAAACTACAAGGGAGCCACATCTTAACGTTAATAACTTTACAAACGCCGTCGCAACAGCACGAAGTCTGGCACAGATTATTTATACAAAGTCATTCATTCTGCCTCTTCATGTCCTAGTCAGTTAGATTTAACAAGTAAGGAACATTTAGTTAGCAACATAAAGTTAGCTTGCACAGAAAGTGGCGCATTTAATAATGGCAGCTGAAACTCTAGATATGCCCTTTAAACAGTGCGACAAGAATATATCCCTTAAAAACTGGTCTTTCATGTTGCTTTCCGAGAAGACATTAAACATCGCTGCTTAGTTATTAAACATTAGCTGCTTCCATTAAAATGGCGCCGACGATGGCAAATTTAATGTAATGCAAAAACAAACCATAGAGCAAAGTGTACCGGAGTCATATTCCTTGTTTGTATGTACAAACTTGGCAATAAAGCTGATTCTGATTCTGATAGTTAATACTGAAATAGATTCCATACTTACCGAGCTGAGCTGCACCTTGCACTTGTTTAGTTGGGAATGTGAAGGAGTCAGATACCATTGGGCGGGATTTTTTTTTAAACTTTCTCATTTTAGGAGAGCAATATCGCGAGAAACCTTGTATTAACATGAGTGATTCACTTTATCCCAAGATGAATTGAACATGTTAAAACACAAACTATGTATATTATGTAGTATCTACACAATGCAATTACATTTTATTTCAGTACATAAAACAATCTTGTTAAATTTAATAAAGATGTTTACATGGATTCAACAGATGCCAGTTTCCTTTTTTTTCAGTGTACAACGTGTTTTAATTTAGAATTTTAAACTACAAGTTTAAGCTAAACCAGGTGGTCCATATGACAAGTTGTTACTGGGCTTTCCTTGCACAGGACATTCCTTGGGAGTCTGCTGTGAACTCAATGGAGCCAAACTGAAACAACACTAATTCCACTGCACCCTGTTTATCCACAGCAGAGCACAGTGTAAAAGAGGCAAACCTTTTAAAAATAACAATAAGAAAATTGCTACATCTTGTCTGACAAGGTAACATGATTTCACCTGTAGAACTAAAGCTGGTAAAGTCAGACAGAGAAGAGAAGAAAAAAAATCAAAAATAGGAGGGAAAGTTATGCTGAGATCCTATGATTCATGGAGCACTGTGGAACTTGTGATGGACCTTTGTTTCAGACTTGACCAACCGCTTTCTGCTTAGTCTGGAGCAGTTGGGTAGATATCCTGTCACTATTAGCTGTGCAAGTATCGTCAAAACGCACTACAGCAAAGTTGAACAAATTAGTACTTTGACCTGAGAGATGCGTAAGCTCCACTGAGTTGCCCGCTCCTCTACGCCAAGGTGGAAGCTGAGCTTCACTTGTGCTTTTTACTCCGCACAAAAGTTGCAAAATAATATATTGGTTTCAGAGGGCAATGGAGCCGCTGCTGCATTTTGTCTGAAAGCCTGTTTAGGGGGATGTATATTTACTTTTCTACAAACTCACTGTGGTATGACAACTTCATATAATAGGACAGGAACTAATTATAACTTCAAAACCATTACTATTATTGTAAAAGAGTTTGGATTATCTTAAAAGTGGGTGATTGTTTTTTGGTAAAGTGCTTTGAGACATTTCTTCGAGGACATATGGGTTACACAAATAATAAAATAATAAGATAAAAAAAAAATTGTTCATAATGTTATAACATGCTATTTAATACAAGAAACATTTATAAAAAAATGTTGTTAGCAGATCCGGATGTTGGTATTATTACATACCAACATCATAAAAACATAGAACCACGGCTGCCCAAATCATGGCAGAATTAAATGTGCACCTCAACTCTCCTGTTTCCACCAGAACTGTCCGTCGGGAGCTCCACAGGGTCAATATACACGGCCAGGCTGCTATAGCCAAACCTTTGGTCACTCATGCTGTCTTGGTCACAGATGCGCCAGCAAGACGTGCACCAACAATTTGTCCTCTTTTGAACTCTGGTATGTCACCCATAATGTTGTGTGCATTTCAATATTTTGAGCAGAACTGTGCTCTTACCCTGCTAATTGAACCTTCACACTGTGCTCTTACTGGTGCAATGTGCAATCAATGAAGACTAGCTACCAGGCTGGTCCAATTTAGCCATGAAACCTCCCACACTAAAATGACAGGTGTTTCAGTTTCATTGTCCAACCCCTGTACCTTCCGGGTTGGATTGTGGCATAATATACGTTGGTTCAGCCTCCTTTCCATGTCAGGAACTTTCAGTTAATCGGAAGACATAAAGAACACATGTAGACCATTGAAGAAAGGGTGATCTTAATGGGGCTAATGTGATCTTTTTCTTGGCACTTAGCTTAATGCTTGCTGCTTTAACAAGCAGTAGTTAAAGCTGCAAGCAGCAATGAAGAGCTCTCGCACCTCAGCTCCACTTCAGCGTGTGTCGCGACCACAGACACTGCGTTGCCACCTCAATGCCTCCACCGAGCCTGCCATTCAATTCTTAACGCTGCCACTAGGAGGTAGTTTAAGCAAGCCTTGACATTATGTTCAGTTAGGCTCAGTTCAGCCCTGGTTACAAATCTTCAACGTTTGGCCAAAATCTGACCTTCCTGATGGAAGCTGTAGTAACTTCCAGTTTGGTGGTGAAGGAATAATGAACAGGGCTGCACGGTGGTGCAGTTTGTAGCACTGTTGCCTTGCAGCAAGAAGGTCCTGGGTTCGATTCCCAGCCAGGGGTTTTTCTGCATGGAGTTTGCATGTTCTCCCCATGCATGTGTGGGTTCTCACTGGGTACTCTGGCTTCCTCCCACAGTCCAAAGACATGTCTGTTAGGTTAATTGGTCACTCTAAATTGCCCTTAGGTGTAAGAATGAGTGTGTGCATGGTTGTTTGTGTCCCTGCAACGGACTGGGGACCTGTCAAGGGTGTACCCTGCCTCTTGCCCATAAATTGCTGGAGATAGGCACCAGCTTCCCCACAACCCCCTATGGAATAAGTGGTAGAAAATGACTGAATAATGAAGACTTCCTTTAGTATTTTGAAATGTCATTCGAAATTATTGTGTGTTCTTAGACAAAGTTTGAAACTTCTACAGACTGTCATGGAAGTCATTCGCTGCAGAAAGCTGTTAATTTGTTGTCAGTAGGCAGGGCTAAAATAATGTCATAAATTGACCATATTAATGTGTTGAACAGTCCACACTGAATGATTTTGTGTGGATCTGATATTGTATCAGGGAGGTACAGCTGTTTGAAATATTCTAGGGCTGCAGTAGATTTAAATTCTATTGTAACCCAACTCAAGCTGTTTATGGGTCACCAAAGATCATTTATATCCAGCTTGGAGGAAATCAGATCATCCATGTGTGATTTAGAGCCAACCATATGCAAACGGCAAGATATTGAAATTCACCAGTCCACCACCCCCACACAGTCCAATTCAGAGAAGGACTGAAAATCACCTTGTTCTGGGTCAGCCACAGCTTGAAAGTTCTATGAGTCAGAGTGTAAAGGAGGACATCCACTAGCAACTATTCTCTTATTGTAAGTGGGTGGAGCTAAAGAGATGCAAGAAAATGAACATGTGAATGTGTTGAGTGCTGTTCTGTGATGACACACAGAAAGTTTAGTAAAGCTCTGACCTTGTGTTGAAGTTTTTTTTAAATGAAATTTATTTTTTAGAACACTGCATTCTATGTATTTTTCACTCATATCACTGATATTTTTTTTTATCTGTACATTTTCTTTATGTGGTATATGTACAAGGCAGAGTGACATCCAAAGAAAAAGTTTGTTTTGTTGGTTCAGTTTATGTAGGTGTGTTCTGGCTAAATAGAGAAGGGAAGAAAAGAATAAAGCCACATAGTTATTTGAAAATGGTGTTGTCCCAATGCTATTCCACAACATACAGTGACACAGTGACACTCTGTCAGTGTCAGAGTTGACACGGACATAAAACAAATTGTGTTACATTATTACACCTTCGTCTTTTATGGTGAGAACTCAGAGTTTGAGGCATGGCCATGGCCACATGCTTTGATGGAGCAAAAAGTTTCTTAAAAATGTTGATCTTGAAAAGGTGTAGGAGTTTCCTAACATGCAACATACAAGGGACAAAACAATGGCTCTGATCCAAAACGGGCTTCCTGTAGGGACCATGGATCCAAAATACTTTTTAATAGGTCCTCAGAGGTTATATGTGGGTACCTAAGGAACAGCATGGCTTGAGCCTAATTTTTGTAATGCTTCTAAGGGGTACTGTGGAGAAATAGGCCACGGATAAGAGCCAAACGTATGTATGGCTATGGTGTGACCTAAGACCTCACCACGCTGCCACATCCACACCCTGTAGGTGTTTTAAACCAGGTGAGTCTTATCTCTTTTTTGGGAATCAGGTCAAGAGGGTCAGAGAAGGACCTTTCTAGGTGAAAAAGTGACTTCATGTTCTCAGGGGGTGGAGTTTGATAATGTCAGCATATGATGACATACTATCATTAGCCATTGAAATGGATCAATCACACTGACTTTGGTTTAATTCTGGCTCTCTATGTGAAAGTTTTGCACAAAAAGACAAAGTTTAACACCTTGACATCCTCAAAAACTCATCATTTAGAAAACTTAATTCCCCATGCTTTAAGGGGATATTGACCAAATGTGAAGCCAATACATCAAAATCCCTAGTAGAAATTTGTCAGAGTTCGACGTGTAAAATGTAAAAATTTGTCAGAAAGGGCTCTCGGAACTGGAGCCAAATGCAGACAGGCAGGCTATGGAGGACCAATCCTGTCATAATTAATAGTACGTACAGAAATAAATAAATGAATCAATAAAATAATTACTACTGCCAAAAAGTAGCTAGATATATAAATTAGAGTGCCATTATATTTAACAAAATACCAATGGAAGAGATTTTTGGAAAATTGGCTCAATTGATCAGATATAAAATTTCCTATTTTAATCTTTAGCTACTAATTTATCTTTTCGCTATTAAGCTTATTGCATTCAAACCACTAATTGCAGGCAGGGACAAAGACAGAGGGGGTGGTCTTTGGAAAAGCGTCACCACTTCAGGTTCTCTTCTGTTGGCTCAGGTCAAGCCATGGGAAGCAGGTGCTGAATCTCATCATGACTGCCTGGTTCTGAAAAGGAGCTGCTAGCAGTAGTTAACCTCTGTCATGTTGCTAAAGACGTTAGGATCGGTGTGGATTTGGTGATTGGTAGCACTGTTTGTTGGGATAGTTTACTGTTGACTCCAACTGAGAGAATACTTCAGTTTGCCGAAGTACTAAGAGGACCCGCTTTGAAAATAAAAGCATGCCTCAGAAAAAACATATTTCAAGGTTACATAAATATTTCAAATGATTCTTCTTCAAAATGTTCAGCTATACATTTTTCAGAAATAAAACATGCTAAACTACGATGGCCGGGGGGTGCAAAACAAATTTACATTTCAGAAAACAAATTTACATTTCAGAAAACACTTTTACATTTCAGAAAATCAACTGGAAAGGGAATGTACCAACGCCGAGGCTGACCCAGAAGTCAGCCTCAGGGGCTGCATCCTTCGAAGGCCGTATTTGTAGGCCGATTACGTTACAGCGCGGCGACGAAGGCTGTCCCAATTCATGAATCATTCCGAGACTCCCTCAAATGCGCCTGACAAATGTGTCCTTATTTTGCCCGATTTGAAGGATGGGTCGTGAGTTTCCTTCGCGGCCCATCATTTCCCATCATTCATTGCGGGTCAAAGCGGATTGGTCAATCAGGGGAAGCCATGGCGGACCATAGCAGCAAAAGCTGTGAGTAAATTGTGGAAAATTACACTTTCTGTGACAGAAATTAACTTCTACAATGTTTTTAGTGCGGGAATATAACTATGTAGACGTGAAATATCTGCTTGATTTATCTAGACATCGCTTAATTTCAAACGTGCTCCGACGTATTCGGAGTTTTCCGTTCCCGGCGAAGTAACTGGCTCGCCTCGCCAGCCCTACCGGCGGTGAGGTGAGCTAGCCCGGTAGAGATCTGACCGGACTCCTGGCACTAAGCTCCCGCTGGCAGTCATCACAGTGAACGTTTAACACAAGTGATTTCTAACAGTTTATGTTATTATTTTAATTGTTACTGAAAATTGATTTAACATTTCAGGTGATATTAAGGTTAACCAGAATAAATTGACAGTTTTATGTAATCCAACTGTATCGCTGGTGAGTGTGATTGAGAATAAATAAGCTTTCCAATATTAATTTTTAATGAAGAAATGTGCAGTTAGCATTATAATTTCTGATTCCAGGTACACCCGACGAGGAATACACCTCCAAATGTAAGTGAATCTCAGTAAAGAAGTTAAAAGTTTGAAAGAGCTTGTTTTAGACATTTGCATAGAAATATTTTAATATTTTCTTCAAATTAGGTCCACGGTATCGTCCATTAAGTGGGTTTAAAGGGCTGGCTGAATTGACGGCTGCCACATCGCTAAGAATAATCGGAAATATACAGAATTAGAAGATTGTGCTCACAAAATATTACAATTAGTTATACCCCTCGAAAATTAATCACATCTATAATATTATACTTGCCTGCACACAGTAGTCATGTTCTGATGGTACCTCCTCCAGGGCCGACACCTCAGCTAAAAGCTGGTCCCACCAGAGAGCACCGCTGACAACATCAGTCCTGACCTCACTCTCATCCTCTTCAACAGCCTCCTCTGGGTCATCCTCTGGGGCCATGACATCCCCAGCATCAACACAGATGTTGTGGAGGATGGCGCATGCTGTTATGACCTGAAAACATATATATGTATATATAAAATGGATCTAGGTCAAAACTTACGTGAGGTACAAAGGCGTGGTGCACCTCCAGCACTTCCAGGAAGATGGCCCTTAATCTGGTTTTCATCATTCCAAAAACACGCTCTATAATAGAGCGTGTTTTTGGAATGATGGCTGTTAAAGCACTGGGCTCCCACACCTTGTATTGTCCTCTTGTAGGGAGTGATGAGGGGGAGTGGATATTGGAGGCATGTGTACCCTCCATCAGCAAGGATATAATGCCCTGGAGGAGGATAAACTGACTGCCTGTACAATGGGCTGTGGTGGAGCACCCTAGTCATGCACTGACCCAGGCCAGCCCACATATGTGTCAATAAAATGGCCCCGATGGTCATAAACTGCTTGCAGGAATATGGAAGGGAAGAGTTTCCTGTTCCTGTAGCACTGACCATCGGGGCCGCTTGGACACCTGATGCACATATGGCAGCCGTCAATAGCTCCCACAGCTTTAAGAAAAGCTCTGTGGCATGCCAGCCCTGCAAACTCACAGGACACTGCCTTAAGTCCTCAAGGGTCTTTAGAAGGTAGATGACCTGGTGACGAATAGCCACGATCTCCTCTGTAACTCTGTGGACGATGCGATGGACAGTAGAGCGAGGCATCCCAAACACTCTGCAGACCACTCTGTAGGATGTGCCATTTGCCAGCCAGAAAAGAAAAACCAAGGTCTCAATAGTAGCACCCCATCCATGTCGCCGATCCTGGTGCAAAAGATTAAGCAGCACAGCCAGAGACTCCCTGCTCAGCCGGAAATCAGGCCTGGTGTCCTCCTGGTTGAAGAAGCGTTTCAGGACTGGGACACTTAGGTTGATCCTGCAGTAAAGGGGTCTGGTCTAGAAAAGGTAAGAATGGAGATGGGAAAACACATTATTTTTAAGGCATGCTTCTGGATATTTTAAGTGATCAAAGCAAGTAGATACAAATACACCAAAAACACTGCATTATTATATAATTATCTAAGACCAGCCAGAGGGGATCAAATACTTTATAATTCCCATCACACCTCTTTTTTACCTGAACATGATTGTCTCTCAGCCAGAGATAAAGGAGATGTCTGCGACGACAATAAAACTGCTGAATTTCCTCAAAAATTAAAACTACCAGAAGTTCGTTTCCATTCTGCTTTAACTGCTTCTTTCTCCTCGCAGCAATGGTTGCTAGTTGACAGCTGTTACGCTGAGGTGAGGGCGGGAACAGCTGTCAAAGGCTAAACCGTCCCAATTCGCAGCTCCACAGCCTCCGTGGTTTTAGCGGTCGACGAAAGACACAGCCCATGTAGACCGGGTCCTTCGAAGGATGCAGCCCCTGAATTGGGACACACCCACTGTGAGCGCTCCCGTTGTCACTTCCGGGTCAGGCTCGGAGTTGGTACATTCCCTTTCCGGTTGATATTGTCAAATGTAAATTTGTTTCAGTACTTGTAAAAGTGTTTTGCATCTTGTTAAATTGTTTTCTGAAATCTTAATTTGTCTTTAGATTTGTAAAAGTGTTTTAGATTTTGTAATGTTGGTTTGCATCCCCTGGCCACCGTAAAAATCACTGCCTGTAATTATTTTGAAGTGTATGTCATTTTATCAGGAGTTAGATATCTACTTCACAAGGGAAATAATTATACAAAATCATTTGTAGTTGGGACATTGTGTAAAAAGA
The DNA here is from genome assembly GCF_021462225.1 of Girardinichthys multiradiatus. Taxonomy (NCBI): domain Eukaryota; kingdom Metazoa; phylum Chordata; class Actinopteri; order Cyprinodontiformes; family Goodeidae; genus Girardinichthys; species Girardinichthys multiradiatus. The sequence continues at coordinate 7,907,499 of NC_061814.1, forward strand.
ATACAATTTGCAAATCCTGTGTAACCTAAATGCAACTGAATACACTACAATGACAAAATACTTTAAAAACTGATAAACTTACAAATATTCACTCATTTTGAATTTGATGTTTGCAACACATTCCAAAAAAGTTGACACAGGGTCATGTTTACCACTGTGTTACATCACCTTTCCTTTTAACACCACTCAATAAGCATTTAGGAACTGAGGACACCAATTGTTGAAGCTTTGTAGGTGGAATTATTTCCCATTCTTGCTTGATGTACTTCAGTTGTTGTATATTGCACTTCATAATGTGCCACATTTACATTCGGAGACAGGTCTGGACTGCAGGTAGGCCAGTCTAGAACCCACACTCTTTATAAAGCCATGGTTGTAACACGTGAAGAATGTGGCTTGGCATTGTCTTGCTGAAATAAGCAGAGACATCCCTTTAAAAGACGTTGCTTTGATGGCAGCATATGTTGCTCCAAAACCTGTATGTACTTTTTTGCATTAATGGTGCCTTCACAGATGTGCCATTTACCCATGCCATGGTTACCAACACTCCCCCATACCATCACAGAAGTAGTAACAAACTGTGTTAACTGACAATGATTTTCTGACGTTTTGCTGATCCCAAGTGGTAATAACTGCTGCAGAAGGAGACATTTTTTTTTTTAAACATTGCCTCCTGAGGGGTCGAACATCATGGGCATTCAATGTTGGTTTTTGTCATTTCCACTTGCGTGCAGAGATTTCTCCAGATTCTCTAAAACGTTTGACAATATTATGGACTGTAGATGATGAAATCCCTACATCTGTTGTATCCGTGAGGTTGTGTGCAGTTTGTGTGTGTGTACTCACCGTTTCATCCACAGGGTGGCTTCAGGCAGGCAGACACAGGTGAACCACATCAAGGTCATCAAGAGGAGCTTAATAAGAAGTGGAATCCCTGAGAGAGACACCACATAATTTTCTCTCTCACTGTGGTAATCAGGTCTTCTCTTTCTTACTGATTCTCCATTACAGTGCTGAAATACTTACCCTTCTCCTTCCAGGAAAAGTTCCACCATCCCTGGACTCCAGCCGGTTGGCTCATCTCTCTGTGACAGTTACAGAAGAACTTACCTATTGTTCTCCTTCTGTAGATCCTCATTACTGCTCCTCTTGTGTTGCCATCCTGGAAGACCCTCGCAGATTTTCCTTCAAGCTCGCGTTGATTTCAACCTGTCTGTCCGACCTCCAACACCACTCCGAAAGAGACACATCCACACAACTTATTATTATTATTTTTGTCATGATTTGCATTTTTATCCTTGCAACTGTATGTTAAGAAACAATCTTAAACTGTTGGGCAGTTGTTCACATAGTGGTGACTCTCACCCCATTCTTGTAAATGACTGAGCTTTTCAGGATGCTCCTTTTATCTCCATTTATGACACTCACCTGTTTTCAATTAACCTGTTCACTTGTGAAATGGTACAAACAGGTGTTTTTTTTTTTTTTTTTTTTACATTCCTCAACTTTCCCAGTGTTTTCTCATCCTCATCCCCACTTTTTTGGAACACGTTGCAAGCATCAAATTCAAAATAAGTGAATTTTAAATTCTTGTGTTTGTATTGTATTTAATTCCATATAGGTTCAACAGGATTTGCAAATCTCTGTATTCTGTTTTTATTAACGTTGTACACAACTTTCTAACTTCATTGGAATTGGTGTTGGGGGAAAAAAAATCCCCCAGCAATAACAAACAAACCTCGGAAGTGATTACTCAGTTTAACATTAGTCCCAGTGTATAATGAGATTGGTTTTAACCGACAGTAACCCTGCACAGGATAAGCTCAGGATAAACATCTATAAATGATTGTTGTTTCTACTGGTCGTACATTAAAATAAGCTCCTTTTGTAATAGTCATCAAAAGAAAAGGACAACACTGAACACAAATTGAAAAGATAAATACGTTCAACAACTCACCGACTTTAGGCTTGCAACTGATGATAAAAATATATAAATGGTCAATTTACAGTAGGACTGAACTGCCAGACATTCATTAATAATACACAGGTGTCATCCATCGAAATGCCTATATATAATAATATATATATAATATGCCTGTTTGTCAGTTACACTGTAAGGCAAGTCATTCATCATTAGGGATACATATTATACACTGCTCAAAAAAATAAAGGCAGCACTCAAATAACCCATCCTAGATCTGAATGAATGAAATATTCTCATTGAATACTTTGTTCTGTACAAAGTTGAATGTGCTAACAACAAAATCACACAAAAATCATCAATGGAAATCAAACTTACTAACCAATGGAGGCCTGGATTTGGAGTCACACACAACAATAAAGTGGAGAAACACACTATAGGCTGATCCAACTTTGATGTAATGTCCTTAAAACAAGTCAAAATGAGGCTCAGTATTGTGTGTGGCCTCCACACGCCTGTATGACCTCCCTACAACGCCTGGGCATGCTCCTGATGAGACGGCAGATGGTCTCCTGAGGGATCTCTTCCCAGACCTGGACTATAGCATCCACCAACTCCTGGACAGTCTGTGGTGCAATGTGACGTTGGTGGGTGGAGCGAGACATGATGTCCCAGATGTGCTCAATCGGATTCAGGTCTGGGGAACGGGCGGGCCACTCCATAGCTTCAATGTCTTCATCTTCCAGCAACTGCTGACACACTCCAGCCACATGAGGTCTAGTATTGTCCTGCATTAGGAGGAACCCAGGGCCAACCGCACCAGCATATGGTCTCACAAGGGGTCTGAGGATCTCATCTCGGTACCTAATGGCAGTCAGGCTACCTCTGGCAAGAACATGGAGGGTCGTGCGACCCTCCAAAGAAATGCCACCCCACACCATTACTGACCCACTGCCAAACCGGTCATGCTGAAGGATGTTGCAGGCAGCAGATCGCTCTCCACGGTGTCTCCAGACTCTGTCACATCTGTCACATGTGCTCAGTGTGAACCTTCTTTCATCTGTGAAGAGGACAGGGCGCCAGTGCCCCATTTAGCCAATCCATGTGTTTTCTGGGAAATGCCAAGCGTCCTGCACGGTGTTGGGCTGTGAGCACAACCCCCATTTGTGGACGTTGGGCCCTCATACAATCCTCATGGAGTCAGTTTCTAACCGTTTGTGCAGACACATGCACATTTGTCGCCTGCTGGAGGTCATTTTGCAGGGCTCTGGCAATGCTCCTCCTGTTTCTCCTTGCACAAAGGCGGAGGTACCGGTCCTGCTGCTGGGTTGTTGCCCTCCTATGGCCACCTCCACGTCTCCTGGTGTACTGGCCTGTCTCCTGGTAGCGCCTCCAGGCTCTGGACACTACGCTGACAGACACAGCAAACCTTCTTGCCACAGCTCACATTGATGTGCCATCCTGGATGAGCTGCACTACCTGAGCCACTTGTGTGGGTTGTAGAGTTCGTCTCATGCTACCATGAGTGTGAAAGCACCACCAACATTCAAAAGTGACCAAAACATCAGCCAGGAATTGTAGGTACTGAGAAGTGGTCTGTGGTCCCCACCTGCAGAACCACTCCTTTATTGAGTGTGTCTTGCTAATCACCAAAGATTTCCCCCTGTTGTCTATTCCATTTGCACAACAGCATGTGAAATTGATTGTCAATCAGTGTTGCTTCCCAAGTGGACAGTTTGATTTCACAGAAGTTTGATTTACTTGGAGTTATATTGTGTTGTTTAAGTGTTCCCTTTATTTTCTTGAGCAGTGTAAATTGAGCCTGTTAATTTTTGTCCTTTGTAACCCTTACACTGAAATTATGACCCATTCAAAGTTCTAAATGTTGGTTATATTTATAATAATGTGTGTGCCTGGCTAGACGTAGAACAGACATTATGCAATAATATTAAGATTTCAGACATACCATTTATTAGCTCAAATACAAATTGACATGTATAAGCTTTAAAAGCCTCAATATCAGCACCTCCGACAGCATGGTGGGAATGTCTAAAAATAACAGGGTCTTCACTAAACTCATGCAAATGTACATCTATCTGGAATAACCTTGACATTCTACAAACAATATGATAAACCATCCGACTTGGACGAGTAAATTGAATACCTGGAACACATATTTGAAGGAATTCACTTCATCCCATTTAACAGATTAATTATACAATATGGGATGGACAAGAATACATTTCTAGAATATGAACAAATTAAATCTATAATAAAAAATAAATTTAGGCCTAAAAACGTTGAGTTACAAATGCCATCAAGTGTATTAGAGTTCCTAAATCTCAACTTCCCCAAATTAATGTCTAAAATATACAGGACACTGTCTAATATAGATGAACCAATTTCCCTTTCATGAAATGGAGGGTGGATTTATCAGTCGACTTTCACCGAACATTCTGGTCTCAGATATGTACCAGGACTTTTAAAATGACTAGTAACCCCAGTTTGCAATTAATACAATAGAAAATCCTTCATAGAGTACACTATAAAGGTCAACAGATGTTCAGGATATGTTTTGCACCATCTAATACTTGCTTACACTGCACAAACAATATACCTGACAATTAAATCCACGCACTATGGTTACGTACAGCTGTTCAGATATTCTGGTGCCTGATATGTGAAGACTTACCAAAGTGTCTGAGAGGTAATATTTCACCTTCCCCTCAGTTTATTTGTTGGGCAGCTTAGATGATGTCACCATGGAGACAAATTCAGTTCACATGGTTTTTCACTGTGCATCGGGCTTCTCGACCTTGTACTGGGATGGGGTTTGCTTGTCTGGTGGGGGTGTTCCTGGTGGGTGGTGTGTGCTTGGCATTGGTGGTCTTCACCGCGTCCCTACGGACGTATGGAATGATGTGTGGTGTTGCTTCTTTGGGTGGGGGACTGGGTTTTGGGGCTGGGGATCGGGGTTTGATGGTGTGGCGGTTCAACTCTCGGGGCCCGGTGCCTGTCCCTGGCCTTGAGCCTGGTGGATGTGCCTATGCCTCCCTCTTTTGCCTATCTGTGTCAGCTGTGTCTGGCTCCCTGGGAGAGCATTTTGCCCCCGTCCCCGGACATATATATATATATATATATATATATATATATATATATATATATATATATATATATATATATAGGCAACAAAACCATGAATGAACACACATGATGGAATTATGTTGTAAACAAAAAGTGTGACATAACTTTAAATATTTTTATATTTTATATTCTTCAAAATAACCAACCTTTGCTTTGATTACCGCTTTGTACTGTTTCCATTCTCTCCATGAGCTTCATGAGGTGGTCACCTGAAATGGTTTTCCAAAGAGTCTTAAAATAACTTTCCAAAGGTTCATTGAGACGGCCAAAGGTTAATTTTTCAGTCATCAAAGCAATGGGTGGCTACTTTAAGGAATCTACATAAATAATAATAATAATAATAAGATGTATAATACATTTAAAGCTCTTTTACAATTTTTTGTTTCCTACACAACTGCAAATGTGTTCATTCAGTTTTGATACCTACAATCTGCACAATATATATATACAGGAGTTGGACAATGAAACTGAAACACCTGGTTTTAGACCAAAATAATTTATTAGTATGGTGTAGGGGCTCCTTTTGCGGCCAATACAGCGTCAATTCGTTTTGGGAATGACATATACAAGTCCTGCACAGTGGTCAGAGGGATTTTAAGCCATTCTTCTTGCAGGATAGTGGCCAGGTCACTACGTGATACTGGTGCAGGAAAAGGTTTCCTGACTCGCTCCTGTAATGGAAAATTCTTTTAAAGTGCTCTGATATTCCCTTCACCTCTCTCATTTGAGTCTGTGTTTTATCACCCACAGGTGATTTTCCATCTACCCCTCACCTCTGACCTCTGTGTTTTGTTAAGTGTTCTGTTTTTAGAGCAGATGGACGGGCAGTTAGGTCTGTTCCTAGATAACCTTGTCACCTTTGAACTCAAGAAGGGTTTGGGTCATAAAGCACAGACTCTTGGAAGTTGAGATAACACAGTCATGTTCTGGTATAAATACTGTGTGTAAATGTTGATCGGGGCTCTGTTTCACTGACTAACCTCAGTGTCAGGGTCTTCAAACGCTGAATGCCTTTGAATAAAACTTATAAGACAAAGTCCGGATTTTCTCTTGTTATGAGTCAACTTCTATCCACTTTGATAAGAAAATTCCACAACAATTTTGGCGTCACGAACAGGATCTAGCGTGCCAGAGGAGACCGCAGGATGGGACACGGACGCCTGGCCAGCCTGAGAGTTGTCCTCAGTCCACCTCCATATTACGGTAGTGGAGTCCTCATGCCCGCCTGCGGCGTCTGGCTGATTAGATCCGAACAATTTGTTCGGGTGAGAAGTTGCTCTGTATGATATAATGTATATTATTATTTTTATTACACATTAACCATCATCTCCTAACTAATTAATTAGGTTCCAGAGTTGCGAGAGGGAGGACATCAGCTGAGGGCCCGGTTACCCTGCAAAAGGAATTGCAGGGAGGTTCTTATTGGTAACAATAAGATAAAGCAAAACACAGGGTTTTGCGGGTGGTTTTTAGCAATTTTCTACACCTCATAAAGGAGAAAAGCCAGTGGGCAGACGTGCCGCTGAACGGGTAAAAAAAAAAAAATGGTTCCGGAACCTCAAAGGCATCAGGGGTGTCTCCTTCTTCAGACTCTGATTTATAAAATAATGAAAGGAAAAAGTGGGGATGATTGTGTTAAATGTGCTTTAATTTGGAAGATAAGTTTGGTTTTTCACAGCGTGGAAGTTTGAGTGTAAATAAGTTAAATAGTTTAAAAAGTTTCAAGTAAAACAGTTGATGGAAAAATAAAAAAAAACAAGAAAAGATTAAAAAGCACAGAGTGCATCAATTAAGGGGTTAAAGAGTTAAAACTTTCCTGAAGGAAGTTTCGTTTGTCTTAAATATTGCGATCAGTCGGTAAAGAAGGTAAAATTGAAAAAGGACATTAGAGATGCGAAAAGAAAGTTGTTTTAGAAAGGAGTATAGTTCATGTTGTGAAAGGAAGTGACAGGCAGGGGGACAACTGACTGACTGACTGATAATATGTATTTGTACAAAATCTGAACCTATATTAAACTTTTCTTTTGCCTCTCTCACACACAAATACACACATATATGGGATTTAAGTTCAACATCTGCGTTTTTGAGTCTGGATTTTAGAAACCTGCCCTTCTCCATGGCTACTCCGCCAGAGACGCTTCTCCAGCACGGCCTGAAAGAGAGAGATCTGCCTTCCTGCATGTTGAAAATCGCAGTGTGACTTTCTACAAGAAAAAAAAACGAAACTCAGAAGAAAATCCGGATTCTCTGAGATGGACAAAGATCCATGCTGTTTGCAAGAGCCAGAAGAGCGATACACTGGATTTATATTGAAAGCATCTTATGCGGGCAGAAGAGAAACCGGAGCAAAGTTTCTTCTTTCTCCCTCCTGGAGAAGTTAAAGTGGACAAAGAATGATTGAATGTCTCACCAACAGACCGGGGAAGGGCCTGGTTGTTTTTTGGACTGATAGAGAACTGTGTGCCTGATAGTCTGACTCTGGAGCGATTTAGAAACTGATGGGGGTAACGTACAAACACACACACATTTGCATAAATCTTTTCCTATTTTCTGCAATGAAGAACGCTTATTAACCGCTGCTCATGTGACGCTTGCTTGGTTCCAAAAGTTTTAGCACTCATGGGAAAAAGGGTAGCTCAGACCTCCAGTGAGGACTTAGTGACAATGCGAGAGAGACGTTGTACTTTGTTTATATAAATGGTGCATAGCTCCCTAAGACCACATTATGATAACCTCTCTGAAATTATGGTGTTGATTCTTTTGTGAAATTTTACATCTCCACAGATTAGACCATTTTTGAAATTATTTTTGGGTATTCTGAAACTATGAAACGTTGACCTGTAATCAGACCTTCCTCAAACATCATGCCACATTTTTGATATTCAGAATATTTAGCTGATGGTCATTGCTAGTATATCAGGTGAAGTCAGAAGATCAATTCTTTTGATTTTGTTGGATGTTTTGATGAAGTTCATGTAGTTAAGCACTTAGGTTTGAGAATGGGACTTTGAATTGAAAATTAGCCAAGTGTTGTGAAGGCTCTACCTATTGTTCTCACTTATATGAGATTGAGACAAAGGACACAGGCAAATCTCAGTCCTTTTGAAGTGCTGTGTGGCAGGTCTCCTAATTTGGACATGGGGATATTGCCAAGATCATTTTCTTCCACATCTTTGTGTGAAGATAGGATGTTGTTTTACTGTCAAAACCTGTCCACTGTGTTTTCTCAAGTTTCACAGACAGTGAAGGCTGCATTACCAGAAACAGCCACTTCCACCCTCCAGTCCTTTATTCCTGGCGACTGGATTCTGGTCAGAGAATCTAGGAGAAAACACAGGAAGTCCAGGCGCTGGAATGGCCCATATCAGATCCTACTAGACAGCCAGAAAAGCTGCAGGAAAGCTGCAGGAAAGCTCCAGCTCCTCCAGTTTCATCTGGCTTCCAGGACGCAAGTCATCTTCCAACTGGATCATCCACGGCCTGAAAGGTGTGAGGACAGCGGACCACCACAAGATAAAGAACTGTAAGCTGATCACTGGCGAGTGATTGAACAGGTGGTTGAAGAACACTGTTCTTACAAGGGCACAATAATCCCTTGGGCAGTGCAACGTTATTTCAGAATCTACTTAAGGCCATCGCATTGCCTGAAAGTTAGAAGTCATAAGGTCATTTGCCTCACTGCACACACACCACAGTGAGAGACACATAGGAAACATACAGGGAAGACCTCTACACATTTGCACATAACCTTTCTCTGGATGAACTGGTGACGCCTGCAACAGAGAGACAGTCAAATATGCGCCACGATGCTTATTCTCCTTAATTTCTTAAGCAGGTTAGAGTTCCTGTTTCTAAATATATTTCTAGAGGAGCTTCCTACGACCGCCCACCTGTACCAGACTGGTAACAGGGCAGCTTGAAGCCACTCAGGAGAGTCGGCAGGATTTTTTGTTTTTTAAGTTGTGTTTATAATTTGTTTTCTTTAAAAAAAGAAACTGTTTGCTTTCAGTACCAGAAGAAAGGACATTCCACTTCAAGGTCACGATGCAGTTAAATGGAAGATGGTCTGTTCTGATACTAATGATTGGTATTTCAAGTATTTTTATAACTCTTGTGTTCATTTGGGAAAAGGTGCAGCAAAGACAATGTAAGGCTAATTTGAGGAATTGTGCTAATAATACTCATCAGCTGATTTGAAGAGAGATCCATCACTTTTCTGACTACCATAATCATGCTGATAATGTCTGGTGGCAACTGATGCATCAAACTGTGAGGAAGATAAGCCTTATTGTTTTAGCTTTGTTTTGGTTGTAATTTGAGAACAGTAGATCTTAGAGGAAGCCATGAAATAACACATGTATTTGTTATGTATTCTTTTCTTTTATTAGTTTTACTTGGATCATAAGCTTTGGGTGATGGTTTTGTAGAATTTTCTTTTAGTTTTGTGATTATCTTGTAATCAGAAGAAAGGAGTGTAATGGAAAATTCTTTTAAAGTGCTCTGATATTCCCTTCACCTCTCTCATTTGAGTCTGTGTTTTATCACCCACAGGTGATTTTCCATCTACCCCTCACCTCTGACCTCTGTGTTTTGTTAAGTGTTCTGTTTTTAGAGCAGATGGACGGGCAGTTAGGTCTGTTCCTAGATAACCTTGTCACCTTTGAACTCAAGAAGGGTTTGGGTCATAAAGCACAGACTCTTGGAAGTTGAGATAACACAGTCATGTTCTGGTATAAATACTGTGTGTAAATGTTGATCGGGGCTCTGTTTCACTGACTAACCTCAGTGTCAGGGTCTTCAAACGCTGAATGCCTTTGAATAAAACTTATAAGACAAAGTCCGGATTTTCTCTTGTTATGAGTCAACTTCTATCCACTTTGATAAGAAAATTCCACAACACTCCTCCAAAACACCCCAAAGTGGCTCAATAATATTTAGATCTGGTGACTGTGCAGGCCATGGGAGATGTTCAACTTCACTTTCATCAAAACAATCTTTCACCAGTCTTGCTGTGTGTATTGGTGCATTGTCATCTTGATACACGGCACTGCCTTCAGGATACAATGTTTGAACCATTGGATGCACATGGTCCTCAAGAATGGTTCGGTAGTCCATGGCAGTGACGCGCCCATCTAGCACAAGTATTGTGCTAGATGGGCACAATGCCATGATATGGCAGCCCAAACCATCACTGATCCACCCCCATGCTTCACTCTGGGCATGCAACAGTCTGGGTGGTACGCTTCTTTGGGGCTTCTCTGCACCGTAACTCTCCCGGATGTGGGGGAAACAGTAAAGGTGGACTCATCAGAGAACAATACATGTTTCACATTGTCCACAGCCCAAGATCTGCGCTCCTTGCACCATTGAAACCGACGTTTGGCATTGGCATGAGTGACCAAGGGTTTGGCTATAGCAGCCCTTGCTGTCTTGGTCACAGATGCGCCAGCAAGACGTGCACCAACAATTTGTCCTCTTTTGAACTCTGGTATGTCACCCATAATGTTGTGTGCATTTCAATATTTTGAGCAAAACTGTGCTCACACTCTGCTCTTACTGGTGCAATGTGCAATCAATGAAGACTGGCTGCCAGGCTGGTCCAATTTAGCCATGAAACCTCCCACACTAAAATGACAGGTGTTTCAGTTTCATTGTCCAACCCCTGTATATTTTATGGACGATTATCCTCTCCAGTGTCGGATGCTGTGGAGCTGGAAGGACTTGCTGATACGTTTTTACTTTGGACATTTGTTATGAGGTGTCACCATTGCCACAGTATTGTTTTTTTTTTACAGCTGGGAGCAGCATCTTGTCTTTTTCTTGTTGTTTTATTCCCACAGTGAATTATAAGCAATATGATCTCATTCATACCTTATTATCTATTTGTATCTTTAGTAAAAATGCCCTGGTCCCTCAGAGATTAGATTAGATCAAGAGGGAACATAAGGGAAATAAAATACAAGCAAAGTGGGGCATTGCCATTATTGTGGCTTGTAAAAGCAAACACCATCTGGTCTTAGCCATCATGCAGTGTAATCCCATCACATATGATAATTGTAGCATTAGATACTTATATCTACTGTATTTGTTCTACATACGACAAGGCAATCACTATCCCACTGCTTCAAATGAAATCATGATCTTGGTAACAAAAATGCCTAGTTAATGATTTTTTGTCCATAAATAACTTATTTTGATGTCTAAATGAAAACAGACTTGTTTACCCTATAAGGAGTTCTGCACACATCCACATATACAAACTTGCAGAAAACTAAGAAATAAGCATCAAATAAACCCAAAATAAATCATTTTGTATAACTTTAAAAAAATCACGCAGCAAAGTTCTTGTTGAGACTTTGTAGTTATGCTTTATTTAGTTGTTTTTTCAAATGCAATCTCATTATGGGCACTTCATAACTATAGTACAGTTTCATTAGCACTGCTGGGAAGCCCGTTCTGTATGTGCTGGTTCAGCAGTCAGAGTCCGTTGTTGATGTGTGAACATTTGCATGAGTCGGATACAAGAGACATTATGATACCACTCAGCTGCAGACAAGTACCTCATTGAGATATTTTGTATGTAGACTGCGATCCGCATGCCAATGTACTCTTCAAGCAACAAAGCAAAACAAAGGGAGGCAAGCAGCACACTGATGCAAGCTTTGTAAGAGGATTTGGGCTTATACTGTAACAACCTGCTGCATTTTCCATTAAAGTGGATGCTTTTCCTTGTTTTTGATTTGAGAATTAACTCAGTAGAGACATTTACAAAACCAAGAAAACTCAAAGTCGTTATTATTGCCATATTGAATTTGTTCAAGTCTGTAGATTTAAAGTGTAATATTGCATTTTAAAGGATTCCAGGAAAAAATTTGAATCAAGAGAAGACTGAAAGTATAAGTACAATATAGCCCTGCTTGTCTGAAGATTCATAGTGGATGAAAACATTACCAGGATTGGAGTGATTTTTTTAAGCTGCTCTTTTGGGCCTTTAAGCAAACGTGTCGACCTGTGTCTGTTCTTAAAGAAGAACTACCAGGCCTGCGAGAGGAATTTTTACTAGTTGTTAGTTGATCAAATACTTCTGTCATGCAATAAAAAGCCAATTAATTACTTAAAAATCAGACATTGTGATTTTCTGCATTTTGATTTTAGATTCCATCACTCACAGTTTTAGGGTACCTATGATAAAAATTAAAGACTTCTACATGCTTTGCAAGTGTATCAAATATAATGTATATATACAGTATTGTACTAAGGTTTTAGGCAGGTGTGAAAAAATGCTGTAAACAAAGAATGCTTTCAAAAATGGAATTGTTAATCATTTATTTTCATCAACAAAATGCATTCAATGAACCAATATTTGCTGTGATCTCCCTTTGCCTTCAAAACAGCATCAATTCTTCTAGGTACACTTGCACACAGTTTTTGAAGGAACTCGGCTGGTAGATTGTTTCTAACATCTTGTAGAACTAACCACTGATCTTCTGTGGATGTGACACGCTTGCTTGACGTTGACAGATATAGCGGGTTAAAATTTTATTTTAGGGTTAGAAAAGTATCTTAAAAAAGGGTGATAACTTAGCTCATTTGATACTTTCCAGTTAATTCTTTTAGAGAAGCAAGTTCTCTTTCGTCGTGGAATATTCAGGATCAATTATTCTAGTTATTAAAAGTTATTAAAGAGCAGAGGAAGTTACAACATCTCCAAAACTCAGCAGTAACCATGTGTTTCTATGTCATTCTCAGTAGAGGCTGACATTTTTTCGGGAGTCCCACGGGTCACGGGACGGGAGACAGCATCAGTAAAGATTACGTGATTGGGACGGGAGCAGACGGGAGCGGGAACTAACCAATAGGAGGGGAAATAAACTAGGATCAATTGTCCTTGGAAATGTAAAACTGAGACTTTGTTATAAACTTTAAGAAAAAAAAACTTGGATCGACGCCGCCATTGTGTAGTTTTTTTCCAAGAAGCCTATACTATAATGCGAGTCAAACGAACTACACGACCCACAAGCCAACAGTGCTTCTGATCGATGTTTTCCACCTGCGTTCAGGATGGAGGGAGCAAACGCAGGTGGAGAACTGGACGTGGTAAAATTGGATTTGCAACGTAAAGTCAGAAGTAAGGACTTATCTATTAAACTCATAGAGCTGACAGGAAAGTTGCAAATATTACCGAACTTCAGGAGAGTTGAATGTAGCGGTGTTAACAGGCAGTCTGCTGCTTGTAAAACGTGTTTAGTCGTAATCAAGTTCACCAGTGATTAAGGGACACTTGTAAAGCAGATTCTGGATTAAATCAGCCCTGCATCTCTTCATTCATCAAACCAATAGTACCATCATGTGTCAAGTCTCATCTGACCAACAAAATTGCTGCATGTGCACAAAAGATTTAAGAGCCTTTGCCACAGTAGAGGGGAAAGGTACGGAGCCCGTGAGGGGACATGGGGGAAATTTATTTATTTTGCGTCCCCACGCAATACTTTTGCGTTCGGCATTTTGGAACAGCAGCACAGATGACAAACTGCTCACAAAACAAACAGCACTGATATGGCATTGATATGGTTTATTTGTGATATGCAGGTTAACACGCAGTAAACAATGCGATTAAATGCTTAGGATAAGAACAACTGCTCAAATCACGATAAAAACAAAAACACTAATGGCGTGCCAAAAAAAAAGTACACATCATGCAGCAGTAATAACCAAACAAAGTGTCACAGATGTGGTTTCGTGCAGTATTATGGTCCAGAGTTCAGTAGTTTGTTTGACAGCTTGTGGATAAAAACTGTCTTTCAGTCTGATTTGAAGATAATTTTATTTAAGGCCGATTTCAGGTAATGTCAAGTAATGTCATTGTTCAAAGGAAACGATCACTTAATAAATAAGTAAAATACAACTAGGTACATTTTGTTTATTCAACTAAGATAGGCATGGTCTGTTTCTTTGTTTGATATTTTATTATTTCTTGATTATTATTCTTTTTACGTTAACTGGCCTTTACTACAGCTAAAAACAGGGACCTAACTGCTCCTTCAAAGAAATTGCCAAAAGACTAAATGAAGAAAACAAAAATGGGAGAGTCACAGGAGTGGGAGTCATTCTAAATGGGAGCGGGATGGGAGTGGGAGTTAATTTACCGGGAGTGGGACGGGACAGGATTTTTTTCATTATGCTGGCCTGGGATTGAGATGGGACAAGACAATTTTCTGTGGGAGCAGGATGGGACAGGAGAGAAAATCCACTCCCGTGTCACCCTCTAATTCTCAAGACAGATCTCATGAAGGAGCATTTTCAAAACCCATCGCATGCGTAACACCTGATAGGCTTCTCCTTCAGGCATTATTTTCTGTTGTCAGTGTTTGTATCCCGTACATCTAATGGGTAGAGACCTCATTAAAACAGGCTTAGTTTTACTGCAGATGGTCTTCATACAGTCTCTGACACAGTACTTACAGTGGGGTGCAGTTTTTGTCCGCAAGTGCCAACTTACGCTTATGGAAGGTACAAATTCATTGTTTTTCACAGCAGCTGCTGGGAAGAGGTTATATTAGGTTTTTTTCTTCCCTCTTCTGATTCATGCAGTGTGTTGATTTACACTGTACCTTATATCAGGTCCTGACAAAAACTATGAAAGGCTTGGACTATGGAAGCCTAACTTCCAGCAGGTTAGAGTTCCTGTTACTAAACATATTTCTAGAGGAGCTTCCTACGACCGCCCACCTGTACCAGACTGGTAACAGGGCAGCTTGAAGCGCAGAAGCCACTCAGGAGAGGCAGCAGGATTTTTGAGTTTTGTTTATGATTTGTTTTCTTTGAAAAAAAAAAGCTGTTTGCTTTCAGTATCAGAAGAAAGGATATTCCACTTCAAGGTCACGATGCAGCTATATGGAAGATGGTCTGTTCTGATGCTAATGATTGGTATTGCAAGTATTTTATTACTCTTGTGTTCATTTGGGGAAAGGTACAGCAAAGACAACGTGTGGCTAATCTGAGTAATTATGTCTGGTGGCAACTGATGCATCAAACCGTGAGGAAGATAAGAAAAGACAGTTGATATGTTTGTTGTTTGGTTCCACATGCTATTAATGATCAACCATTTTTAGTACATGTTCCTATTGATTCTACTTTCTTTCCAGATAGGCAACATAACCAGCTGGTGGAGGATATTTTTCCTTGGGTGGGGAATTATATTGTAAGGCAAAGCAGAAATGTTAGTAGATTTTCTAGTGAGACTAATTTAATATGTGCTACTACAGAAATTCTTTATAGATTTTGGGGTAATAGGAATCAATTGGATATCCAGATATAGGTACAGATATTTGTATCGCACAGGAGGAAAACACACCTTATTTCCTTGGAAAGACAGAAGGTTGCAAAACTATTATATCTGTTTCATGTGCTTTAATCAACAGACATAAATTTGAGTCATGTCCTATCAGAACTGCTGCTTCTACCATTTCAGGATCTTTGGTCCCAGATCCCTTTGTGTTAACTCTTAATCTTACAGCCGTACCGCATGGAAGTAAAGTTGTATGACCAGGCAGGTAAATTAACCAGGGTTCTTGTTACTTTTCCTAGTAGAGATGGGTACTCATGTCCTAAGAACATGGTTTGGATGTGTGGAAATAGATCATATCTGTATCTGCCTGCTAATAGGTCTGGAGTATGTTATCTAGCTCACTTACTACCTACAGTCACAACTTATAATTCAATCAGCCCATTATTAGAGAGGAAGGTTTCACTGTTCTGACCGAGGAGCAGCAAGCTCTTAGAACATGAGTTTGCAAAGTAGAAAGGCTTTGGATTATCTGTTTGCTGAGAGGGGTGATGGTTTTGAAGAATTTTCCTTTTAATTGTGATTACCTTGTAATCAGAAGAAAGGAGTTGTAATGGGAATTCTTGTATTAAGTGCTCTAAGGAGTTCCAAAGTGTATGACCTTTAGGTTACCTCTCTTTCTTCAGAACATCTGTATTAGAGGAGGAAGCTATGAAAACCAATATCAGACGTTTAATGGTTAAAACCCATTCCTTTTGGGTGATGTCTCAGGAAAAGCAGATGGTCTGTTCATAGATAACTTTGTTACCCCTGTCCCGAGGAGGGTCTAGGGCCATAAAGCACAAATTCTTTTAAGTTGAGATAACACCCACATACTCTTTAAGTGTAAATGTTGACACCACACTGAACCCAAAGGCAGATGACTATGATGACACAGAAAAGGTTTATTTTACCGAGCTACAAAATAAAGACCACTACTCCTATGATGACATGTTGAAATGAAAATATCTTTGACGCCTGAGTGTACTCATAATTGTACTTCATAAAATGACTTTATAGCAGAAAATCGAAAGAAGTTGCTATTTAAGTGGAATGAGAAAAAGTACAATGATGACATGAACAAGCCTTGTTTTAATTTTTTACTTTTATTACATTTTGTTTTCTTTGATTTCTTATATTATTATTGTACTCTACCATGGTTGATGGTCACCTTGGGCGGAGGGGCGTGTGAGTATTTTTCCCACAATATAATCTGCTTACCGTCCATGTGTTTTTTGCTCACCCAGAGTGTTTTCTTTTATATGTATCTAATGTTGGAAAACATTTAAAATACTTAATAGGGTCTGCATTGCTATGCTCAAGTTATGTTTAATAATGTGTGAAATAAAATGTATTGTGTAACCTTCCATCCCCAATAACACCAAAACAGGACCATTTACCCCTCAAAAAGGGAATGGCACTTATACTTGTTTTAATTTTACTGCTCAAATCCCTAAAATCAATGTGGAACAGATCCCCTTAGATTGGTGTAATAGGACCGCTTCAGGCGGGGCTATTGGACGTTGGGCAAGGTCAGGACTCTCCTATTATTGCGGAGACCATAGACTGCTCACTAATATCCCACAAAAGACCGTAGGATTGTGTGCCATGGTTAGGCTACAGGCACCACTGGTCCTGATAGGACCTAATATAACATCTGCTACGACCACTCATGATAAGACCAGGGCGTTAACACGTAGAAGAAGAAGGCACGTCATGAAAAGGAGCGCAGGAACCTTTGACCTGAGTCAGGGCTCCCCCACTTACATCGATGCCATAGGAGTACCTCGGGAAGTGCCAAATGAATATAAAATCGCAGATCAAGTCTCAGCAGGTTTTGAAAATATCCCAATAATTGCAACCTTTTTCCCGGTGACCCCAAATAAGAATGTTGACCGCATCAACTACATCCATCACAATGTTTTACGTCTAGCTAACCTAACAAGGGATGCAGTAGAAGGCCTGTCTGAACAATTGGCACCAACCTCCCTCATGGCTGTGCAAAACCGAATGGCATTAGATATGTTGTTAGAAGAAAAAGGGTGCGTCTGTGCGATGTTTGGAGATATGTGTTGCACTTTTATTCCCAACAACACTGCACCGGATGGTTCAGTGTCAAAGGCTTTAGAGGGACTTAAGACCCTCTCCGCAACCATGCATGAACATTCTGGAATTGATAATCCCCTTGAGGAGTGGATGACGGGCATGTTTGGACACTGGAAGGGTTTGATAATGTCTTTGTTCATTTCTATTGGTGTGTTTGTAGCTATTATGGTATAACGTGTGGGTGTTGCTGCGGCCATGTATCCGATCTCTGGTTGTAAGATTTATCACCTCCACTATTGAAGGGAAGGCTTCTCAGCATCCCACCATGATGCCACTGCTAGAGGTAGACAGTGATGATGAGGAGCAGGAAGGCATGCTGAAGATTTAAAGTTGCTTAAAATATAATCTGTAGACATTTTAGGGTGAAGTCTTATTGAGTCTTCAAAAGGGGGTGATGTTGGAAAACATTTAAAATACTTAATAGGGTCTGCATTGCTATGCTCAAGTTATGTTTAATAATGTGTGAAATAAAATGTATTGTGTAACTTAGTGGCTTGTTCAAAACAGCCCTATATGTGTGTATGTTTGACTTAGCTATAATCTGCCTTGCAACAGTGAAGATATTTCTGTATGCGTCTGCAGATTTCTGTACATGTCTGCAGATAACAGCCAAAAGTAGGATAACAGGAAGCGTTGTGAAGGTCGAACAGTGTGAAGGACAGTCAGCTGAATGCCAGGTGTAAGAGTTCAACTGACACTCGATAAAATGTGTGTTTTTTCTTTGCAAATGTATACGCCTTGTTGTTGAATAAAAACCCTGTTCTGGGGAGGAAAAGTCAGAAGTCTTCGTGGTGATGCAGCTGAAAACCTCTCTCCGGCCGGGCAAAGAAACTGTGCAGTCTCTGTGTTTCTTTTATTATTTAGTTTTACTAAAACAGTATAAGAGACTAAATGTACATCCTTCAATCAAACGAGGTGTGAACATTTTGACAGGTGGGCGGGACTTCCGGTGGCTGGGACATCCTAGGGCGGGACTTCTGGTGGGGGGCCTTCCGGTGACGTAACCGGATATCGTCATTAACCAGATGTTGTCATTAGCCGGATATCGTCATTAGCCGGATTTTGTCATTACAAGGAAGCAAATCTTTCTAATTGTATGTTTTTAGATGTTTTTTACATCTAAAAACAAAACATGTAGTTTATCCACTTTAAAAGGTCACTCAGGTTAATGCAGGCACATCACACAAAATTCTGATAAAAAGAGAACCTGACAGAATGGTAAATTCATTTTGTTTTAACACAGGGGTTATTTAGATGGATGTTTTTACATCTAAAAAACAAGGAGACAAAAAATAGACACAGAACCTTTCTTCCTCTGCTCAAATGTTTGAGTAATCTAATCTGCACCAGTAACTTGTAGAGATGATCTAAAAACAGAGAAATAAATAGAAAAAAAAATAGTTAAAAAGTAAGCCAAACATGGAATTATCTAAAATTTTATGAGTGCTCAGTACGATATTTCCAAATTAGAAATGTATTCTACAGCTAAAATACCTTGTTTGGAATCATGAGAGACTCCATTTGGTAAAATGGATGATAATTTTAGTTACCTTAAACTTTTCTTTTTTCATCTTAGAGCAATAGTTTTTGAGGATTTAGAGAAAACAGTTTTCGCATCATCCCACGTGGGAGCCAGAGGTTGTAACCTGTATGTCTATGTAAAACATCACAAGAAACTGAAAACAATAATAATAATAACGGTTATAAAGTCCTCAGACATCCACAGCTGTTTCTTGTGTATTGTCTCAGACAAAGTTTTCACACTGACCGTGCTCTTTTCCTGGCCCAAAGTCTCGACCATTGTCTCAGTCAATACACATTCACTGTTTACATTCACATCCGACCACACATTATAAGACCAGGGCGTTAACACGTAGAAGAAGAAGGCACGTCATGAAAAGGAGTGCAGGAACCTTTGACCTGAGTCAAGGCTCCCCCACTTACATTGATGCTATAGGAGTACCTCGGAGAGTGCCAAATGAATATAAAATCGCGGACCAAATCTCAGCAGGTTTTGAAATTATCCCAATAATTGCAGCCTTTTTTCTGGTGACCCCAAATAAAAACGTAGACCGCATCAACTACATCCATTACAATGTCTTACGTCTAGCTAACCTAACCAGGGATGCAGTAGAAGGCCTGTCCGAACAATTGGCACCAACCTCCCTCATCGCTGTGCAAAACCGAATGGCATTAGATATGTTGTTAGCAGAAAAAGGGGGCGTCTGCGCGATGTTTGGGGATTTGTGTTGCACTTTTATTCCCAACAACACTGCACCGGATGGTTCAGTCTCAAAAGCCTTAGAAGGGTTAAAAACACTTTCGGCCACGATGCATGAGCACTCAGGTATAGACAATCCGTTAGAAGACTGGATGACGGGAATGTTTGGACACTGGAAAGGGTTGATTATGTCATTGTTCATATCCATTGCTGTTTTCGTAGCTATTATGGTTACCTGTGGATGTTGCTGTGTACCATGTATAAGATCTTTGATTGTTCGCTTTATTACTACAACCATTGAATGGAAAACCGCACCTCCTCCTCCTTCCCATATGATGCCTTTGCTTGCGGTTGATGCTAACGAGGAGGAGGACGAAGATTAACCCGTAAAAGTAAGTCACAGGGCTAATACTTTATTGAGGGCTAATACTTTTTGGAATGCTAATACTTTTTGGGTGCAAAAACATGTCTGACATGTATTACTGTCTAGGGTGCACATACTTTTTGTAGGGTGTGCAAACTTTTCACAGTGTGAATACTTTTTAGGGAACTAATTATTTACTGTCTAGGGAACAGAAGGATGGTAGAATATTATATTGGCAAAATTTGACAGACTATGGAATAAAGCACGGATGGACACCCTCCAGTTAGAGGGGTCACGACTCCCTGTCAAGATTTAGAAGGTTGTAAGCATCCTTGGGACTACAAAGGCCCGACAGGCAATAGTCCCTGGGCACAGGGCGTGGCATTGGAGGCAGGGTCAAAAAGCATTATGACAAACATTTCCTTCTGCTCTACAGGTTGTAATGACTGCTAAACTATTTTATTTAGCATCTCCAAGTAGTGGTGAAGTCACATAGGTGACTTCAAAAGGGGGAAATTGTGGAGATATATTATGTGTGTGCATTATTATTATTATGTTCATAACCAGTGTGGGAAATAAAATGTATAACCTGTGTTAGTGGCCTGCAGAATTGTTATTACACAAACTTGGCCTTGAGTGTGGTGAAGCAGAAAAATACTGAAGAACTGTAGGGGTGGGAAAAGGATGTGAAAAGATTAACGGGCCAAGTACTCCCTTCTCATATCAGCAGAAAAGCAGAGTGCAGGTGCAAGATATGCAGAATAATAACTTTCTTAATATGGTAAGCCAGAAAAGCTTGTACGTAACTATATGTGTGAAAAAACTGTAAACAGGGGCGCTGCCCATTTTCATGTGAGTTTTAATAAAAGCAAGGAGCCCAAGTGAGAAGCTCCGAAGTCGTCTCGGTGTTTGGTCAGATCACATGAGAGCTTCCCCTGGGCCAGGTACTTTGAATTCAATATAACGGTGTCTGAGTGTGTTATTTCAATGGGTGTGAATTCTTTCAGCTTACAGTGAATAAACGAACACGCCGAAGACCTCTCGGAGGGGGTGCTTCAACACACCCTATATCCCTCCCCCTGACCCGCCGCATGTCACCCTGTTTTATGACAGAAATAACTGTGAATGCTATCAGGAAAGCTTTGCTGATGAGCTGGAGGGTAAGACGTGGGATATTGTCACCACTGACATTTATGTAGCTCCAGAAGGCGTTGTCGCCTCTGTACAGTTATCCAAAGAACAGGAAGGATGGTTTAAAATGTGGTCTGATGGCGCTCCACACGTTTCTTTAGCCCTTCATCCAGGACATGAAGCACATGAGTTAGGGGGTGTGTTAAAACGCTCCCCCTCCCTACAGGATTGGCACCTCTCTTCTACTCCTAACCTCTCCTATTCACCTTCAGGAAACACTTATCGCACTCTTAATCATTCCACAGATGTAGGCACCCTGGAACATGTACAGTTAGACAGACATCATGGTAGAGACAAATCAGATCACCCACTGGCAGCTGCAGTTGTACAAAACATGCCCTCCACACTCTGGGCAAAAGGTCCTACGGACGTGGGCCTCATACACTGTACTCCCATTACTTTTCAGCTTACTTCTGATCAACTAATCTGGAGGTCCCAATACCTTCATAAACCCGCTGCTGAACTGGGCATTAAGGACACAATTGAGGGTGTGTGGAATGCCGGTGTATTAGAGTCGGCTGACTCCTCCCCGTGGAATACACCTATTTTACCAGTTGAGAAAAAAGGAACAGGGAAATGGAGAATGGCACACGATTTGAGGGCCGTTAATGCAGCACTGTCCACTCCTACTGTCCCTGTTCCAAATCCTTATGTTGCTCTCACTAATCCTAATCCTGAACATGCATGGTTTACATGCATTGACCTGGCCAATGCTTTCTTTTGCCTGCCTTTAGCTGAAGAATGCAGGGACATTTTTGCTTTCACCTATAGATCACATAGGTACCGATACACTCGTTTGCCACAGGGTTTTTCTCCCTCCCCCCTGGAATCTTTAACCAAGTTCTTAAAGACTCCTTACAGGACTGCCCACTCCCACCACATACTACACTCATCCAGTATGTTGATGACATTCTTTTGGCCACACCTATTGTAACTGAATGTTTGGAGGCCACTGCTGTTGTTCTTTCACATTTGGCCAAGACAGGCTATAAAGTCAGTAAAGCTAAACTTCAAATCTGCAGAAGACAGGTGGACTTCTTGGGCAGGGTGATCTCCCATCCAGGGACCGGTATGTCCCCTGCGCATCAATCTGCAGTAATTTCTCATCCAAAACCACTCTTTGTAAAAGACATGTTGTCATTTCTGGGCCTTACAGGATACAGTAGATCATTTGTCCCCGGCTACACTGATCTCACAGCTCCCCTTAGAGACCTAGTGAAAAAACAGGGCATGAGAAATCTCACTGCCCCCTTGGAATGGACCACAGATGCTGAAGAAGCTTTTATCACTCTCAAAACAAACTTATCCCAAGCTGCACACTTGGCACACCCTGACTACACGTTGCCATTCTATTTGGATGTTTCTGTAACAGCACACACAGCGAATGGAGTGCTGTTCCAGAAAAACGGGGTACTAGAACTGTCCTTATGTACATAAGTGTTATGCTGGACAACATGGAACAAAGACATCATGAATGCACCAGACATGCAGCAGGGATGGCTAAAATAATCCAGAAAACAGCCCATGTAGTTATCGGACACTCTCTTCATATTGTCACATCACATGGCGTGGTGGCTTTTGTGAACTCAAAAACATTCACACTATCACCACTGAGGCAACAGAGACTGAGCAGGGTGCTGGAAGCTCCTAACATCACATACACACATGAAGGCATAAACATGGCAGACAAAATGACATCAGGAGAACCACATGTCTGTGCAGAAAAAGTGGAGTTTAATAAAAAAATCAGACCAGACCTACAAAGCTCACCTCTGACAGAAGCTAGAAATCTGTATACAGACGGTTGCTGTTTCAGACATGACACACAAGGACTTAAAGCAGCGTATGCAGTGGTGGAGGACTAGGGGTTGGACTTTGTAACAGTTAAAGCAGAAAGGCTGACAGACACACAATCAGCACAGAGAGCAGAAGTTTTAGCAGTAATAGCGGCACTAGAATTAGGAGAAGGACAGAAAGTAAACATTTACACAGACTCAGCATATGCCTCAAGTGCAGTGCATGTTGAACTAAAGCAATGGTTGAGAACAGGGTTTAGGACAGCAGGACAGAAACCCATTAAGCATGAACAGGAAATGAAAAGGCTGGCTGAAGCATTGCTATTACCACAGGAGGTGGCAGTTATCAAGTGCAAAGGACATGACAGCAGCAATACCAGAGTAGCACAGGGTAACCAGGTGGCAGATCAAGCAGCGAAGCAGTGTGCTGGGTATCAACCAAAAAATATATTGCTGTGTTCAGAGGTAGGGTGGACACCAGAGCCCACTCTGGAGGAAGTAGTGAAACTACAAAAGGGGGCCTCACCAGAAGAAAAGTCGATGTGGAAGGCGAGAGGAGGCAGTGAGGACCAAAATGGACTTTGGAGAAGTCCAGACGGACGTCCAATCCTGCCACCAGGGCTCACTACAGCAGCCCTGGAAGAAGCCCATGGCATGGGGCATGTAGGGACCACACAAATGATAAAAAATTTCGAACACTGGTGACATCCTTATTTAAAACCAATGGCAGTGCATTGGATAAACTCATGTGAAATTTGTAGACAGTTCAATGCCAAACCTACCTTGAAGCCAGCGCCAGGGAAATTCCCAGTGGATCCTATTGCAGGGAAAGAAATCATCATTGACTATACAGATATGACTGAAAGAGTGAATGGGTTCAGATATCTGTTGGTGTGTGTGGATGCATTTACAGGCTGGCCCGAAGCATGGGCCACAAAGAAAGAAGACAGCAAGTCTGTGGTAAAGTGTTTAAGAAATCATTACATTCCCAGACATGGTTTTCCAGCCAAAATAAGATCAGACAATGGCACCCACTTCAAAAACGAGGAGCTCAGAGAAGTGGATAAAGTTTTGGGACTTAAACATTCCTTTGGGACAGTGTACCATCCACAGTCCCAGGGAAAGGTGGAAAGAATGAATCAGACCCTCAAAACCAAATTGGCTAAGATCTGGGCACAGACCAAAATGAATTGGGTCACAGCCTTGCCGTTAGCCTTGATGTCTGTAAGAAGCTCCGTGAATCAGAGGCATGGTCTGACTCCACATGAACTGCAGACAGGGAGACCATTTCCAGGTCCCCAAACCAGGCTACCTTTTCTAAATGAATGTGAACAGTCTATGTCTCACCGTGATTATTACAGATCTCTCCACAGTCTTGTCACAGCATTCTCCAAACAGATTCCAGCGGAACCAGAGACCAGAGCCGGCACCACCACCTCGGAAGCTGAGTGGGTCCTGCTGAAGGAAGTGGTCAGAACGCAGGTGGACCGGTCCATTTCAGGTCACAGAAAGAACCTCACATGCGGTGAGACTCAAGGGTAAAGGCGACACCTGGTACCACTGGAGTCAGTGTACAGCAACAGACGCTCTGCAGAGATCCCTCGCTGAGGTCCAGGAAAACCTAAGATAAAACACCGGGAAGGAAGATCAAATTTCTCACACCACTGAAGGGGCAGAATAATCCCCAGGTGTGAGAACGCAAAGCTCTAGGTCAGTCTACACCTGAGAGCTGAAGATCAGATTTCTCACACCACTGAAGGGGCAGAATAATCCCCAGGTGTGAGAACGCAAGGCTCCAG
Organism: Girardinichthys multiradiatus; assembly: GCF_021462225.1. Lineage (NCBI taxonomy): Eukaryota > Metazoa > Chordata > Actinopteri > Cyprinodontiformes > Goodeidae > Girardinichthys > Girardinichthys multiradiatus. Next base: position 7,932,365 of record NC_061814.1, read on the forward strand.
GTCAGTCTACACCTGGGAGCTGAAGAGGAAAAAGCACATCAGGAGAAAAGGCGGCAGTGATTGAGTTTCCCTCTCACTGAAAGTGGTAGAGTTTTTCCTCCCACTTTTAAAATACTGAATTAAAAAAACTGAACAAAAACTTTTGTATCTCTATTAATTTATTTTTTACAGGTATCAAAGATTATATTACTCGTAAGTATTACCAGGAATAATCATGGGGAGCCAAAGGGTAGGATCAAAACCCTCTAAGGGTTGGGTCATGGGATGTTTGTGTGTCATATCTTTTTGCATTATTAGAGTGATTTTGGGTTTGTTTTGTGAACTTCCATTCCAGACATGCTCTGACAGCTGCCAAACTGAGCAAATGTTCAAACGCGCAACCAATAAGGGAAAAGCGGACTGGTGTATGGATAAAATCGAGGGGGTAGAGCTCAATTATGTTTGTGGGGCAACCACCACCTTTTCTTTTGACCTCTGTCTGGTGGTGAATTGCGGGAATGGCGGAACCGGGTGGGAAGGTTATGCCATTTATTTATGCATGGACGAAAGATGGTCTAAGTACTGTAAACAACGGAGGTACTCCTTGCCCAGGCCCCCACCATGTGTCTCTTGGAGCGGGGTGACTACTTGGACAGGATGTGGATGGACTCCTGATAAAAAAGCAGTACCCGGTAATTTGACAAATATCAGCATCCAACGCGGCACGCTAGGTGGAGCCATTAGCAACGGACGTAACCCCCTTATGCTCTCCATGTACGTTAACTGCACTCAACCCTCTGTAGATTATTTTACTCTTGCAGTATGGCAGTCAGGAACAGACACATGGGGACCAATGAAAATTAATTTTCAAACACCGTCTGTGCAACAGGAAAATACAATTACCGTCCCACCGACACTTAGGCCAAAAAATAAACCCCAGGTGATGGAACTTGATTATTCCACATTGAAACCTATAGAGGTAATCCAAATAGCCACAGGATATACTGAAGATAACCTTTAGCTTCCGTGGATAGCACAAACAGCAAAAGAACAAAGCAAAGGTGAGTGTGTGCCTCGGCCCGACCACATCTTACCACCGATTGTGTAACTTAGTGGCTTGTTCAAAACAGGCCTATATGTGTGTGTGTTTGACTTAGCTATAATCTGCCTTGCAACAGTGAAGATATTTCTGTATGCGTCTGCAGATTTCTGTACATGTCTGCAGATAACAGCCAAAAGTAGGATAACAGGAAGCGTTGTGAAGGTCGAATAGTGTGAAGGACAGTCAGCTGAATGCCAGGTGTAAGAATTCAACTGACACTCGATAAAATGTGTGTTTTTTCTTTGCAAATGTATACGCCTTGTTGTTGAATAAAAACCCTGTTCTGAGGAGGAAAAGTCAGAAGTCTTCGTGGTGATGCAGCTGAAAACCTCTCCCCGGCAGGGCAATAAACTGCGCAGTGTCTGTGCTTCTTTTATTCTTTAGTTTTACTAAAACAGTATAGCATATGACTTAGTTTTTCCAAAACAAACGGACACGCAGGAGTTCTGGGGAACAACTCCATCACTAATCATGACTTTATTTGTGATAAAAAAGGAGGGACTGTTAGGGTTTGAAAACTTTTGTATTGTTTATCACTCATGTCTGCTCTAAGTGCTTTTCCCTCCTACATGCCACAGAAAGGGATATGGGGAGAGGAGTGAGTTATGCTTTTATCAGCAGCATGTAGGGGCTGCTCGTACCAAGTCCCCACTCCCTCTCTCTTAAAATCAAGACACATGAATCCTAACCTTTCTGACCCCACGCACACACACACACACACACACAAACACAACCTGAATGTTTGTTGAACCAGCATGTATAAATAAAGAGAAAGGGTTGCCAACACTTTGTAGATTTGCGCTGCAAAGTGTGAACTACCTCTTGCACAAGAAAAGAACAGAGACTCTGTGTCATTATTTATTTCCTCTGAGTTGACTAATTAATACATAACAAGATGACAGATGGTCTCCTGAGGGATCTCCTCCCAGACCTGGACTAAAGCATCCGCCAACTCCTGGACAGTCTGTGGAGCAACGTGACGTTGGTGAATGGAGTAAGACATGATGTCCCAGAATCGGATTCAGGTCTGGGGAACGGGCGGGCCAGTCCATAGCTTCAGTGTCTTGCAGGAACTGCTGACACACTCCAGCCACATGAGGTCTAGCATTGTCCTGCATTAGGAGGAACCCAGGACCAACCGCACCAGCATATGGTCTCACAAGGGGTCTGAGGATCTCATCTCGGTACCTAATGGCCGTGCGACCCTCCAAAGAAATGCCACCCCACACCATTACTGACCCACTGCCAAACCGGTCATGCTGAAGGATGTTGCAGGCAGCAGATCGCTCTCCACGGTGTCTCCAGATTCTGTCACATCTGTCACATGTGCTCAGTGTGAACCTGCTTTCATCTGTGAAGAGGACAGGGTGCCAGTGCCCCATTTAGCCAATCCTGGTGTTCTCTGGGAAATGCCAAGCGTCCTGTTGGGCTGTGAGCACAACCCCCATTTGTGTACGTCAGGCCCTCATACCATCCTCATGGAGTTGGTTTATAGCTGTTTGTGCAGACACATACACATTTGTGGCCTGCTGGAGGTCATTTTTCAGGGCTTTGGCAGTGCTCCTCCTCTTCCTCCTTGCACAAAGGCGGATGTAGCGGTCCTGCTGCTGGATTGTTGCCCTCCTACGGCCTCCTCCACGTCTCCTGGTGTACTGGCCTGTCTCCTGGTAGCGCCTCCAAGCTCTGGACACTACGCTGACAGACACAGCAAACCTTCTTGCCACAGCTCGCATTGATGTGCCATCTGGATGAGCTGCACTACCTGAGCCGCTTGTGTGGGTTGTAGAATTCGTCTCATGCTACCACGAGTGTGAAAGCACCACCAACATTCAAAAGTGATAAAAACATCAGCCAGAAAGCATAGGTACTGAGAAGTGGTCTGTGGTCCCCACCTGCAGAACCACTCCTTTATTGAGTGTGTCTTGCTAATCGCCAAAGATTTCCCCCTGTTGTCTATTCCATTTGCACAACAGCATGTGAAATTGATTGTTAATCAGTGTTGCTTCCTAAGTGGACAGTTTGATTTCACAGAAGTTTGATTTACTTGGAGTTGTATTGTGCTGTTTAAGTGTTCCCTTTATTTTTTTGAGCAGTGAATATATATATATATATATATATATATATATATATATATATATATATATTTATATATGAAAATATATACACATATTTATATATGTATATATACACATATTTATATATGTACATATGTATATACTCTCTTATCAATCTACTCTACTGGTCAAAAGATTTAGAACAACTTTCTCATTTGATGGTTTTCTTTATGTTTATGACTATTTACATCGTACATAGAACACGTACACATCAAACACATATGCAGCTATGTAGCAAACACAAAATTGTAAAACAACTTTAAAAATGTTATATTTTACATTCCTTAAAGTAGCCGTCCTTTTCTGTGATGACTGAAATATTAACCTTTGGCCTTCCCTCAATAAATCTCTGGGAATGTCTTTCAAGACCCAAGAAACCATTTCAGGTGACCACCTCATGAAGCTCATGGGTAGAAAGCTACGAGAGCAAAGCAGTTATCAAAGTAAAGGGTGGATATTTTGAAGAATCTAAAATATAAAAATGTTTAGAGTTATTTCACACTTTTGTTCACTACATTTACTCACAGTTGTGTTGCCTTTGGTGAAAATATGCAATTTAAATAGTTAACTAAAATACACAGGACAAACAACCATGCACACACTCAGTCACACCTAAGGGCAATGTAGAATCCAATTAACCTAACAGTCATGATTTTGGACTGCAGGAGGAAGCTGGAGTACCCAGAGAGAACCCATGCATGCACGGGAAAAACATGCAAACTCCATCCAGAAAGAACTGAACCCAGGAACTTCTTGCTGCAAGGCAACAGTGCTACTAACTGTGACACCGTGCAGAAACATTTAAGATGAAATAAAACAGAAATTCAAAATACATATAAGAAATAAGCATATCATATTTAAAGTAAAAGCCAAGGGACACAATTTAAAGTGCAATTCTGGATTTTCCAGATCTCTTAATATAAGGTAGTTAGCGGATTAAACAATAACCTAAAAGTCCACCCTTCCTGGGCCCTTGCGTGGTGTAGCGGTAGAGCTGGCACCCCATATACAGAGGTGCCCATCCTCCATGAATCCATCCCAGGTTCGATTCTTGACCTTGAGACCCTGCTATATGTCTCCCCCACCCTCTCTCTCTGCCCATTGTCTGACTGCTAACTTTCAAAGAAAGCCACTAGCATAAAAAATCTTTAAACAAAAATTAAAAGTCACCTTTCCAGTGATCTATAGTGATCCCCAGGGCATCTGGGACAAACTTCCAATTATTTAAGGACACATAGCATGAACAAATCTTTCCTATGACAGTTTTCCCATTTTACATCTGTCCTGATGTGGAACTGTGTAAAACGGCTTTAGCCGAATTCAACAGTCCTCTATCTGATAAAATGGCTGATGTGGCTGACCCAGATAGATTGATAATGTGGACATCAGCAGGGTTACCATGGTCCTGTCCTCTGTGCTTTGATAAGGTCGACATATCCTGCTTTAATTGCCATCCAGTGCTCCCCGACAGCCCTGTCAGGTTCTGATCACTATCAAACATGTTCAATAGTCTCAACAGCAGTCTAACAGAGTGAACATTGGAAGAACTCAATGACTTCTGTCAAGTTAAAAAAAGTTACACTGTGATGTGTCACTTCATTACAAGAAAAAAAGTAGAGTGGCCTTGTTCTCAATGAAGAAGGGAATAAAGTCATGTCATCGCTGTTGTTTAACCATGCTCTCTTACTTATCACATTTGCCATACATAGAATTAGCAAAATTGCATTAATAATATATCCATATGAAAAAACAAGTTAGCAGAGTATTAGGGACAAATGCAATTAAAAATGAGTAACTGTTATACTGTAAGTCTCAAACGTCTCGCACACAAACATCTAAAACTCAAAAGCCCAAGGTCTGTTGTCCCACAAGTTCTTTAAGTTATTATTAGGTAGGTGTAACATTTTCTCTCATCCTGTTCAGGCTTATGCCTAATAAAATGCATTGTAGAATTTGTGTCTCTCCCCTAGCTGAAGAAAGGCATTACCTTCCGAGACAAGTTACAGTTACGCCTAAAATTGTCATAGTGAGCTGATGCAGAGCAGTACAGGAGTCGCATTGTGAGTAGAAAGGTTTAATGATTTTAGAGCTGATCTCTTACAGCAATGAAAACCGACAGGAACACGGAGACAAGGCAGGAATACGGAGACATGGAATCAGGGAGGTAACAATTGGATCCCACAGAGAACAAGGAAAACCAGAGGGTATAAATATTAGGGGAGCCACTGAACTAGGAGCCAACCAGGGAGATAATCAGAAACAGCTGAGAGAGAGTGACTAATAAACACGGATGAGATGAGAGTGCAGGGTGGCAACAATAAACATCTAAGTAAACAATGAATTAACTAGAAAACATAAACAGAGAAGTACCAGATTTATTAGGAAAGATAAACAAGCTCATCTAACACCAGACTCCAGGGGAGTAATCTAAAGGCAGGTATGCAATGATGAACCTAAACAGGAACTAAAACAAAAAGAAGAACATAGGGAAAACAGACTAGGAACTGAAACCCAAAACTCTAACACAGACAGATCATGACAAAAATTACTCATACACCTGGAAGACCTAGATTTAAGAATACTTTCATTTAACATATATTTGTTTCTGACTGGAAATGACACAGCCATCCAAAAGATATCAAGACAATGTGAAAGTTTCAAAGTTGGAAAAAAAAATTGTATTTAACATACAGTTAATTACTGTAAATTCCGGATTATAAACCACTACTTATTTCACACACTTTAAACACTGCGGCCTATACAACGGTAAATCAAGAGCACTTTCACAATTCAGTTACCGGTATTGTAAATCTTTATATTTATATATTTATATTCACCCTCATCAACATGGAAAATCACCAACGGGTTTCGAAAGGCTGGACTGCTGCGTGGTTAAGAGGACTGGGTGCGCTCAAGTGAAAGTGTCAATGAAGTGGCTGAAGAGAGTGACGAGATCCTGAGGCTGTTCAATTCGGAAACTGAAGAAAAGGACTTTGATGGTTTCAGTGCGCAGGAAGAAGGCGATTAATGACTTTTGACCTGGTAGGCTACAGTGTATATCAGTTGGGAGATATTGGAATGTTGTTCGTGCACTGTTCAGTGAAAAAGCATTAGCAAAGAAATTTGTGTGTTACTGATAACATATGTATATTTAAAGGTAGCCGTGTTACAGGCACTGTTCAAAAAAAGCATTTGCAATATGCATTTGTTTATATTACCATACGGATTAAGTTAAAAGTTCAAAATTCCTCACGTGTAATATCGTTCTGTATAAATCATATTACAACGTGGGACACCCGTGGCTTAACATCTGATGCGGCTTGTACAAGTAAAAAATTGGTTTTCTTTCTAAAATTAGAGCATGCGGCTTTTAATCAGGTGCGCTCTGTAGTCTAGAATTTACGGTACATGAAAAAGCCTTATTGGTATTGCAGCAATCAAACTGAACTTATAGTTTGAGACAGATTTTTGCATGTTTCCTTAGATATTTTGATCATTTCTCTTTGGAAAGGACCGGCAGGTGTTTGTGGTTGGAAAGTCTCCATGCCATCACCCTAATCATTATCCATCAGATTTAAGTAGTGGCTCAGGCTGGGCCACTCCCAAACATTAATATTACTTCCAGTCTGAAGAAACGTGTTGCTTAAATTAAAAGATTTTTTAAAATCATAGTCTGCTAGGAATATGAACAATTTGGGGCTGAACTATATGATCACCCATAGGGATAAACCAATGATCATGCAAATTTGTCTTGAGTGAGTAATATAGGAAGTTGCAGAGATCCACAACACAGGTAGGAGAATCTGTTCAGTTGAAAACTGCTCTGAAAAACAGTAAAACGTCCTGTTCAGGATTGCCAGACTTGCCTGACTGTTTCCAGCCCAAACACAACGTAAAACCCGCCCACCTCAATAAAACCAGCACAAATCTTAACTCTTCTTGAACATCCTAATAAAGAATGCAGAGTCATTACGAAGTTGTGCTTGGATTGCTGTATGACAATACTTGTAAAAAGCTTTCGAGTCATCCTTTGGGAGAGCAGCATTCCATGATTTTAGCTCTGGATCAACCTCTCAAACCTTTCTGTATATTTCTTTGTATTTCCCCCTTCAGCACGATGCTGTCTCTCAACATCAAGTCAAAGCTTAAAAGTAAAGGGCTTTAGGCCAGCACACCTCAGTGTAGTTTGATTGAACTCTAAAACCATTAGCGTCATGTACAATTGACATTAACCAATATACTTTACAGTGGTACTTGATTAACCAATGACAATTAATGACTGATGATGTAAAGTTCGACAAATGCTCTATATTTCAAAATAAATGAACTGATGACATAAGTGCAAGGACCCATTTTATCGAAAGTTGTAAGTTTTTACTTTTCTGGCACACAATGAGAATTATTGTGAAATAATTACTATAAATACTTATTGAAAACCCACCAAATATTGTAAAAAACAGCCCAAATTTTAGCAACCAGCCCAAAACTATTTTTTTCCAGCCCAATGTGTTAAAAAGAAGCTCAATCTGGCAATACCGGTCCTGTGTGCAGTTTGCCACCATCCGTGTAGGGAACACAGCAAAACGTGGTGGAAGGTAATCTGGTCAGAAGAAAAAAAAATTAAACATTTTAGCCTACATGCAAAACAGTATGTATGATGGAATAATAACACTACCCATCACTCTGAACCCACCATTCCCACAGTGAAAAATGACTGGTGGTAGCATTCTTCTGCAAAGACAGGAAATGTGGTCAGAGTTGATAGGTGCAGCCAAATACAGAACACTACTGGAAGAAAACCGGTTAGAGGCAAGGGCTGACTTAAAGCTGGGGTAGAAGTGCACCTTGCAGCAGTATACTATTGCTAAACATACAGACACATTCAACAAATTAGAATATTGTTAAAAAGTTCATTTATTGCAGTAACTTAACTCATTAAGTGAAACATTACATAAATTAAATGCACAAAAACGGATGTTTTCAAGGTTTTATTTCAGTTAATTATGAGGATTTTCCGCTTAAAGGTAATGAAAAGATTAGAATATTACATCAGACTAATAAAAAAAACTTTTTTAATACTCAAGTGTGGGCTTTTTGAAAAAAAAATACTCTTAATCTGACAAACAGTCCTTGTTGGAACACATTTTGATTTATTGAATATGACTGTACATCTAAGGCCACATTGGAATGGTTTAGAGACATATTCATGTGTTTTAATCATGTGTTATAATGGTCCAGTCTAAGTTTAGATCTGAACCCAATTGAGCTTGAAATGTTTTCAAAGAATGGGCAACAGTTTTAGTCTTGTACTGTGTAAAGCTAGTGGAGTACAACAGTTGCAATAACAGAAAACAGTGGTTTGACAATGCATTGATTAAGGGAGCTAAAAACAAATGCATGCCACTGTTTTATTTTTATTTGTGAAAAATGTTGAAAATCCTGTATACTTTTTCTTCCACTTTAACATTTTGCATTGCTTATGAATGTCTGTCACAATTAATCCCTGTGAAATGCAATAAAGTTTGTGATTTTGTGATTCTTATAGTATTTTTGCATTGTTATTGCACAGAAATTAAAACATGAAATGTCTTTTTCAGATTATACCCTTTAAATCATCTCTTAATAAAAGCACAATTTCCGCTGTTTGCTCATCTAGGCACTGTTGATTTATCAGAGCTTCATCGCAACTTGAATGTTAATAACAGTGGTGGTGCCAAGCTGCAACAGAAAACTTGCAGGCTGCCATACCAACTGCTGAGCAATAAAATGCTAAATTGCCCTACAAAACTAAGGTAACTGTGCTTGCAATTAGAAACATGAAATAACATAATACTTTCACTTTCTCCTGTTGACAAATTTATGTTATCAGTCAGTTATGTTGTTTGAGATTGCAAATAACTGTTAAGAGAGCAGGTTATGTTGAGAGTTTGACGAAATGGAGTTTAGACGGAAATTCAGAATGAAAGACTCACCTTCACCGCCCACTCCTTCCAATGACTCTTCTGTGTGTCACCCGGCCTATCAGCATCCTGTTCACCTGATTCTGCATCCAATCACCTTCCGGCGCCTTGCTTTTAAAGGACCTTCAGCCGTGTTCATCCTCGCTTGTCAGCTGAGCTCATCCCTCCTCCACGCCACCTCCACCATCTTCCTTCCCATCTCCTCCTGGCTTCCTTGCTCCCTGGCCACCAATCCACTATGGATCAGGGGGAAAACATCTCTAAATCTAAACCTTACAAATGTTCATCTTAGCTTATGTCATTCTCAGCATTCATATCTTCCTCCCAGGTCTGAGCGCCAAAGAAATAACCATGTAATTTCACATCATTAAAACCTTTCTAATTGCCATCCCTTTTCTTTGTGAGTCTTTTCAGATTGAAATCCAAGGTGAGGAAAGTGAGATTACAGAGTATATTATAAAAGTGGTTTGTGTTTTATAATTTAATCTTTTCAGAATGTAGTAAATCCAACATATCATCCTCTCCTAAATTCCAAATAAATCAGAGGCAACACACATGCTGGAACTTGGCTCATAGTTGATTATGCAAGCAATCAGCCCCAGAATGAATCCATTGGCCTGATTTTATTTGTTTGTTTTTGCCCCGATCCCAACTGCATCCTGCTCTTAAAATGGGCACTGTTTGTACATAGATTCTCCGTTATCTCATTAAACCCTGAGAAAACTCAAGCAGCCAGAAGCCTCCATTATTCTTTTTATCTCTGATTAGGGATTCTATTATAAAAGTAAATGAGTTCTGTGGGGTCTGTGCTTTTTCTCTGCCTTTTTCTTTCTTTTGAAGAGAGTTTGCTATGAACACAATTTTCAGGCTCCAAAAATGTACACTGGAAACTAAGGGCCAATTATAATTTAATCAGTCATAGGTTTTCATGTAAGGGGTGGGCTTTAAACATCCATGTTACCTAATGATAAGACAATAGGTGCATACAGAGAGCAGGCTTGTCATGACACATTGATAACACGCTTGTGCAAAAAAGTGTATCACCAATTTTACGACTTTACAGCAAACAGCTGCAGAGAAGTCTGATTCAGGTGCTTTCTCTGACATCCTATTAAAGGACTTGAAGTTGTATGAAGTTGTATGTATGTTGTATGGTGCTTTTGAAGCTACTTTATAAAAAGCTTGGTATGGATGCTGGTGACCATGCTTGGTGGACAACTTGCTAATACAGTGCATTTATTCTTTATAATTTGATCTAGAACAACAAATATTAGACAAAGTTGTATCAAAGTGGATAAGCTAAGTTAATTTGAAGCATTTAAAATCCGGGCTAATTAAGAGAAGACAATTAGTCCAAAATAATAAAAACTTTATGTACAAATAGAGGATCTCACAGTTGGGCCCATGTTTCTTTACTATTTTTTCCTTTTTCATGTGACACCACTACTGCTGCTGCTGTTGTGATCTGGTTGCCATGGCTCCTTCTAATCTCCTGGTTTTACTAATGAAGGGAAGAAACAGTTGGCGTTTGTTACTTGACATGGGTAGCCCACCTACTTCATGTCCCTTAAGGTTGAACCAAAAGGGCTTTTTTAACATGTGATACAAGGAGATTTTTTTTTACTGAATCAAGGGAAAGTTGGGTTACTAAAATAGAAGATGCATAACAAGCCAAGCCATGTCCCACATAGTGTTTTTTTTTTTTTCTGTGTCATTACACAGTTGTATTGTGAAGTGAGAAGACAGCATAATCATCCACGGTCAAATCATAATGCATCCCTATGTTAAGCCATGTACAGTTGCTTTGGGTTTTTAAATCCTAGCCATTTGTGTGTCACTTCTCCTATGATGTGATAGGATTAAATACTGCACTGTATTTTTATCCCAAGATGAAAAATGTGTTGTCACTGTAAATGCAATGAATTCAATTGGTTGAATAGGTGAATATTCGCTATTAAAAGGCCTGAGATGCTCCATTGAAACATGCACAACACTCACAATCAGTCATTTTCAGCTAAGTAGAGGCATAAATCTTATCTATTACCATTGCTAGAAGTATGCAGAAATATTAATAAAATAAAAAATAAATATAATAAAAAACAGTTTCACTATAACATCCACCTGCTTGGGAAGCTGCAGCTGTAATGATAGTGACAACAAGGAGTCCACAGACTCATTATATTCTAATGTATACTTTCTGAATTTCCATCCATGCACACCACAGTGGTTGTCAGAAACCAGGAGCTGACTGGGAATTCATTGTAAAGAAAACTATTGCATGTAGAAAGCATTGCTTTTAAAAAATATTGTCATGACTGAACTATTTGTTTCCATATTCAAACCAGAGAAAGAATTGGGAACATGAGCTCAGCAGGTCGAACAAAGTTTTGCATTGGACATTTTATATCTCCAACTTTATACACATGAGACTGTGAAAGCTGACATGTCATTCATAGTGTTATAATTATATTTTCTCCCTGCATCTACTAGAAATATCACAGAATGCAGTTTTTTATGAGAATTATCTTGGATGGTATCTAACCTGCTTCATTAACTGAGGACGTGGCATGAAAAATGGCTACAAATTTACACCTGTGGCTTGTGCAGATGTGTGTAGAGTATCCCCTCATATGTCTGGCTCCATGTGCTAAGGTGTAATTTTTTAATGGGTAAAGATATCTTCCATTGATTCATATAAACTTGCTTATTAGGAATGAAAATGTGCATGACCAAACTGCTGAAGAGGAAGCCAGCTGAATGAGCTGACAAAGTAAAAACAAATAGATTGCAGTGTGCTTGGAGAAAGTGGTTCGGAAGCATATCCATTAGCCAAACACGGCTTAGAGCTGACCCACATAAAGTACACCACAGCTTTTTCTGTTACTGTTTGTACCTTGGATAACAGGATAGCTTAATTACAGCTGGAAGTATGCAAAAAACTGCATGTATGGTCGTAAGTACGAGACTGTTGTGTTTTTGGTTTTGACCGGCTCCATTGCAATATCTCTGAATTCAGTTTGACAGACCAGCTGTGGTGCCAGCTAAGATCATTCTGTCCAGCTGTCCAGACAATAAAGTGTTGGCTCTGTTGTAATACCTGCACCCTGATACAGTGGTGTACATTAAAGGAAATAAGTTTTTAACCTTAACCTGTCATATTTGGGGTAAGATATCTGGTGGAAACATTAGACTTTGGAGCAGTTTTTTCAGCTATGGGTTTGATATAACAGTGGGGCAATGAACAAGATCATAGATGCCATGAAATCTAGGGTGATGAAAGTCATTGGGTGGCCTAAGTCAGGAGCAGTGACAATTTAGTTTTAATGCCAGCAACAATGGCTACATCATAGAAACAGGGTATATTAATTCATTTCAGTTCAGGAGAGTGTTATTTCCCGTTGCATTGTGAACGGTGGGTAACTTTAAAATGGGCTAAGTCAATTCAACCGAATCATATAGGTTTCAAGTCAGGTACATACTATCTTTATGATCCAAGATGGCGCCGCAGATGGTCGCCTCGGCGTGTTGGTACGCATTGTTTTGTTTTGTTTTTTGCTTTAAAACGGTCTTCTGTGATGGTACCCGGAGCTCTCTCACCAGAGAAGAACTCATGAACATCAGGGCTACTACACCAGAGGAGTTATTTCCAACTTTTCTGCCTACTGCTCTGGAATTTTTGGACATTCTGGTCAAAGGTGCGCTCACCTTTGTTCACGCGGTGAAACGCCGGAAGAGAGGGAAACGGGCTGGGGTGCTGGTACGTCTTCGCCAGCGTGGACTACGAACACCGTTACCTGGAATATTTCTCTCTAACGTGCGCTCACTTCCCAACAAAATTGAGGAACTACAAATGCTGTTGGGGAAAAACAGGGACTTTTATTCATCGGCAGTTTTGTGCTTCACGGAGACGTGGCTGTGTGGATTAATACCGGACTCTGCGCTGCAGCTGGCAGGATTCCAGCTCTACAGAGCGGACAGAGACACGGAACTCTCCGGCAAAGCGAAATTTGGAGGAATCTGTTTTTACCTCAACTGTGGTTGGTGCAACGACGTGACAGTGATTCAGCAGCACTGTTCTCCAGACCTGGAAGCCTTCATCATAAACTGTAAGCCTTTCTATTCCCCCCGTGAGTTCGCTTCGTTCATCCTGGTCGGTGTTTACATCCCGCCGCAAGCTAACGTGCAGGTCGCAGAGCGCATGCTCGCCGACCAGATACTGAGTGTGGAGCGGACCAACCCGGACTCCTTAGTAATTGTCGTTGGCGACTTTAACAAAGGTAATCTGACCCACAAACTCCCCAAATATAGACAGTTTATAAAATGTCCGACCAGAGAGGACAACATTCTGGATCACTGTTACACCACCATCAGAGACGCTTATCACGCCGTCCCACGTGCTGCACTGGGCCAATCCGACCACATCATGGTCCACCTGATTCCTGCATACAGGCAGAAACTAAAGCTCTGCAAACCTGTTGTGAGGACGACAAGGAAGTGGAGCAGTGAGGCTGTGGAGAATCTCCAGGCGTGTTTAGGCTGTACAGACTGGGATGTGTTCAGGACTACTACCAACAGTCTGGACGAGTACACAGAGGCTGTGACTTCCTACATCAGCTTCTGTGAGGACAGCTGTGTACCATCATGCACTAGGGTGAGTTACAACAACGACAAACCCTGGTTCACAGCTAAACTCAGAAGGTTAAGACTGGATAAGGAAGAGGCCTTCAGGAGTGGGGACAAAGACATATACAGAGAGGCTAAGTACAAGTTTGGCAAGGCAGTGAAATAGGCCAAACGACTGTACTCTGAGAAGCTCCAAATCCAGTTCTCAGCCAATGACTCTGCGTCTGTCTGGAAAGGGCTCAAGCAAATCACCAACTACAAGCCGAAAGCCCCCCACTCCATCAACGACCGACGCCTCGCCAACGACCTGAACGAGTTCTACTGCCGCTTTGAAAGACAAAGGGACAGTCCTGTAACCATCCCCCACGACACCCCCCAACAGCTGCAGCCACAATCCACCACCCCCACCTCCCCAACCTCAAGAGGGGCCTTGGCACCCCCAACCCCCACCCTGAAGTTCCCCCCCACCAGCCCCCTACCCACGCCGAGGACGGCTCTATCCATCCAGGAGAGGGACGTCAACAAACTCTTCAGGAGACAGAACCCCCGGAAAGCTGCTGGTCCGGATTCTGTCTCACCAGCCAGCCTGAAGCACTGCGCTGATCAGCTGTCTCTAGTCTTCACAGACATTTTTAACACCTCACTGGAGACATGTCATGTGCCAGCCTGCTTCAAGTCCTCCACCATCGTCCCTGTTCCCAAGAAGCCAAGGACCACAGGGCTTAATGACTTCAGACCCGTTGCCCTGACCTCTGTGGTGATGAAGTCCTTTGAGCGCCTTGTGCTCTCACACCTAAAAGACATCACCGACCCCCTCCTGGACCCCCTGCAGTTTGCCTACAGAGCCAACAGGTCTGTAGATGATGCAGTCAACCTAGCCCTTCACTTCATCCTCCGGCACCTGGACTCCACAGGAATCTATGCCAGGATCCTGTTTGTGGATTTCAGCTCTGCCTTCAACACCATCGTTCCAGTTCTGCTACAGGAGAAGCTCTCCCAGCTGAGTGTGCCCGACTCCACCTGCAGGTGGATCACTGACTTCCTGTCTGACAGGAAGCAGCGCGGGAGGCTGGGAAGCACGTCTCTGACTCCCTGACCATCAGCACCGGTTCCCCCCAAGGCTGTGTTCTCTCTCCTCTGCTCTTCTCCCTCTACACCAACAGCTGCACCTCCAGTCACCAGTCTGTCAAGCTTCTGAAGTTTGCGGACGACACCACCCTGATCGGACTCATCTCTGATGGTGACGAGTCTGCGTACAGATGGGAGGTGGACCATCTGTTGGACTGGTGCAGCCAGAACAACCTTGAGCTCAACGCTCTAAAGACAGTGGAGATGGTTGTGGACTTCAGGCAGAACCCAGCCCCACCTGCCCCCATCACCCTCTGTGACTCCACAATTGACACTGTGGAATCTTTCCGCTTCCTGGGAACCATCATCTCCCAGGATCTCAAGTGGGAGCCAAACATCAGCTCCCTCATCAAGAAAGCCCAGCAGAGGATGTTCTTCCTGCGGCAGCTGAAGAAATTCAACCTGCCAAAGACTATGATGGTGCACTTCTACACAGCCATCATTGAGTCCATCTTCACCTCCTCCATCACCATCTGGTACGCCGCTGCTACAGCCAAGGATAAGGGCAGGCTGCAGCATGTCATTCGGTCTGCTGAGAAGGTGATTGGCTGCAGTCTACTGTCGCTCCAGGAACTGTACACCTCCAGGACCCTGAAGCGGGCAGGGAAGATTCTGGCTGATCCCTCCCACCCCGGTCACCGACTCTTTGAGACTCTCCCCTCTGGCAGGAGGCTGCGGTCCATCCGGACCAAAACCTCACGCCACAAGAACAGTTTTTTCCCATCTGCCACCAGCCTGGTTAACAAAGCCCGGAAACCACCCTGACACTCTCCCTTTCCCCCACACCCCCCCTTTTTTTGCTGACAGGACACCTGTAACCTGTAACTCTATGCGTTACATTAACGCTCAGCATGGACTCCTGCTTTACTTGCACTTCCATACTTGCACAATGATCACCTGCACTGTTGTATTGCTCTTGCATCTTATACTGCTCTATATTTACTCTCACTCACTTAAAACTGTGCACATATATTTATATTATATTGTAGATATGTTTATACTGTTTAATTTGTACTGTATTGCACCGACTACGCCAAAACAAATTCCTTGTATGTCCAAAAACGTATTTGGCAATAAAGCTTTTCTGATTCTGATTCTGATTCTGATACATTCCAATTAATCCTAACCATTGAACAGTGCAGTCAGATTCAGTTATTTATTCAAATTGGACAAAACGTTTTTCTATCAAAGGAAACCCAGCAGATTGCATTGAGTCAGTGACTTGTAGCAGTCACTCCTCCTGGATGAGCATGTAGAGACAGTGGACAGTCACTGGCGTTGACCTAGCAGCAATCCCTCATACTGAGCATGCATGTAGCGACAGTGGAGAGGAAAAACTCCCTTTTAACAGGAAGAGACCTCCAGCAAAACCAGGCTCAGTGTGAGCAGCAATCTGCCACGACCGACTGGGGGTTTGAGAGAACAGAGCAGTGTCATAATGTTAGTGGCCAACTTGACCCACACAGAGCAGAAAGACCCAGAGAACAGAGAACCATTTAGGAAGTTTATTGAGAGGCTGTAGGGTGAGGGAAGGACAGCTGCTACCTGGAACAGGAAGCTGCAACAGATAGAACAGGTGAGAATCTGCCTGCATGAAAAATGATAAATATACAGACGGGTTTACGGACCTAGCTGGGTTCAGATCCACCAGGGAGAGGGAGCTGTGTCCAGACCGGAGGAAGGCTGCACCGGTGGCCGCCAGAGTTTCAGAGGCTGGAGGTTGGAGAACCGTCGGAGGGTGGATAGGCTCGGCAAGGTGCAGCTCAGGCGGATTGCCAGCTAGTAAGTATTCTGGGTTTCTTTCTTCCGTTCAGGCTGGTTCAGGTCTCCCCTTAAAGGAGCGAGACGGGTTCAGGATCCTAAACAAGACAGAGGTTTAGTATCTTTTCAAAGGTAACTCACTGCAAAAACTGACAACTTCCTTAGGTTAATTGCACTTATTTTATCTCTTAAACTCCACTTGTTAAATTAGGTTTTTTTACACAAAATTTAAGTTTATGTGTTTTCTAATGTTTAACCTAAAGTTCTAAATTGTCCTGGCTGTTGTTACACTTATCAGAGTTGAGACCATGCAAATCTGAAAGTTGATTTTACTCATAGTTTTAAGGCAGCTTTTGAACTTTTGCTTCTACGTTAAGAGACATAAAATTTATTACAGTGTGGAACAGACAAGACTTAATCTGGCCAGGCAATCCATCCTCTTTATACTTGTCCAGGTGATCATCCCAACAAGCTGCACCTGTCACCTTCTAGTAACGCTCTCTGGTTGCACCTAGTGGCTGAAGATGGTTAGCAGCCTAAGAAAGAGTCCAGACTCTGACAAGCAGAGAAGGAAAAAGAACACAGAAGCACTGATCCATAAGTACTTTCTATGGGAAAGAAAAGTTAATGGATGTAGCTCCTTTAGTCATTTCATCTAGGAAGAAAAAACAGATAAACTGAGCCAGTTTTTAAGATTAGAGAATGAAAGAGAGCACATACAGTTAGTCACAGTAAAAGCTCAGTCAGTAGCTATGTCTAGGAGAGAGACAGGGTTAAACACTGAAAGACAGGGCCAAATGTAAGATCGGTAGCAGGTGAGCATTAAGTTGTTGCCAGCAGAAGCTTGGACGATGCCTCCCTGCAGGAAGCTGTCACAGGTAGACACAAAGTCAGGCCAGGTGTAGTTTCTAGGAAGAGAAAAGAGAGTGAACATAAAGTTAAAAGCTAAAATAACAGCAAATAATGCAAAATTGGATAGTATGAGAATGTAGCGGAGAGAGTGAAAGTGGTCATTATGTCCTCCAGCAGCCTAAGCCTATAGCAGCATAACTACAGAGATAGCTCAAAATAACCTAAGCCACTCTAACTATATGTTTTATCAAAAAGGAAAGTTTTAAGCCTAGCCTTAAAAGTAGACAGGACTAAAACTGGAAGCTGGTTCCATAGGAGAAAAGTCTGATGACTAAAGGATCTGCCTCCCATTGTACTTCTAGAGACTCTAGGAACCACCAGTAAACCTGCAGTCTGAGAACGAAGTGCTCTGTTAGGAATATATGCAACAATCAGATCTCTGATGTGTGATGGAGCTAGATCATTAAGGGCTTTATATGTGAGTAGGAGAATTTTAAATTATATTCTAGTTTTAACAGTGAGCCGGTGAAGGGAAGCTAAAATAGGAGAAATATGATATCTCTTTTCAATTTTCATCAGAACTCTTGCTGCAGCATATTGAATCAGCTGAAGGCTTTTAACTGCATATTGTTGACAGCCTGATATTAAAGAATTACAATAGTCCAGCCTTGAAGTAATAAATGCATGGACTAGTTTTTCAGCATAATTCCTGGATAGTATATTTCTAATTTTGGCAATATTCTGGAGGTGAAAGAAGGAAATCCTAGAAACCTGTTTAATATGGGATTTAAATGACATGTCATGGTCAAAAATAACACCAAGGTTTTTTACTTTATTACCAGAGGTCAATTTAATGCCATCCAGGTTCAGTGATTGACTAAGCAGTTTCTGTTTCAAAGACTCTGGTCCAAAGACGACAACGTCTGTCTTGTCTGAATTTAGAAACAGAAAATTTAAAGTCATCCAAGTTTTTGTGTCTTCCAGATATGCTTGTAGTCTATCTAACTGTTTGGGCTCATCAGGATTTATGGATAAATGAAGCTGAGTATCATCAGCATAACAGTGAAAATGTATGCTATGCTGCCTGATAATTGTACCTATTGGAAGCATATGTATAGTGAAGAGAATTGGCCCAAGCACTGAACCCTGTGGTACTCCACAATTTACCCTGGAGTTTAAAGATGATTTATCATGAACAAACTGGAATCTGTCAGACAAATAAGAATTAAACCAACATAGCGCTGTTCCTCTGATCCCTACAGCATATTCCAGCCTTTCTACGAGAATATTGTGATCGACTGTATCAAATACAGCACTGAGATCTAACAGGACAAGTACAGACACGAGTCCATTATCTGAGCCTAGGAGAATATCATTAGTGACTTTCAGCAGAGCTGTTTCAGTGCTATGATGAGCACTGAAACGTAATGATGTCAAATGTATTTTTGCATTAACAGGATGGACAAAAACAAAATAAAATTAAAAAAAAGGGTACGGGTTCCTACCCAGAAAATGAACAACCTACAGAGCTCGCCTCCCCTAAATGAGCAATCTGGTAAGTGTTGAGATAATACTGTGAACTGGTATAGTTTCTGTTATGTGCACTTTATGTTGCAAATAGAGGGGGGGGGATAATCATAACATTATGGTCCCAATGACATCTAAAAACACCAGTGTTAATTGTTGTCCCCAAACAGAAATTGTTAAACATTTTCTCTTTCGCTCGCTCTCAGGGTGTTTTGCATTCCTTAGATGGGAGGATGGTTATACTGGCAAAATCTTTACAGGATCTGGCAAGAGATGAGGCTTCTGTGCAGCTACAATATCAGGAGATCCTGTTTTAGCAAAGTGGTCAGATGGTAAATTTTACAGAGCCACTGCTGAATATATTTCAGGGGAAGATCAGGCCAAGCCACCAAAAAGCACCCCAAATACGCAGGAGTCATTTTTAAATATGTTAAAAGATGATGAGCCATCCGACTCAATGTCAGAGTCTGACACCATTGTAATAAATAGGAGCCCACTGTCTGAACATGGCGAGAAAATCCCAACGCTGAATTCATAACCTGACGGGGGAAATGCAACAGGCCGCAACACTACCACTTTCTGTGACTGTATATATCTGTGTTGTAACCTATGCAATTTAATATGTTCAAAACTTGCCTGCCATTAAAGCCTTTAACCATTTTAAAGAGTAGCTTCGTACTTTTTTACTCTTGTACTGTTTGTACTGTTTCTCCCTTTCAGATCCTGGTCAGGTCAGAGAGCTTCAGACTCTTTGAGACCTCATTGGAGAGAGACATTGCAACAGCCCATCTTCACCATCGGGCCAGCAGAAGCTCTTTCCTGGGAGTGGCATATTCATCTCATCGTTCTGCCTTGCTGCCATGAAACACGCATCAAAACCACATTGCATGCGTCAGTTTCATGCATTTTTTGATAATTTCTTCACTATTTAGGAGTGTCAAAATGCAGTCCCCTTTGATCGTCCCGGCAACAATCCCTGAGGAAAGGAAGGAAGCAGGTCCTTGACCATAAAAAAGTCGATGGAATCCTAAGTAAGTTTTCTCAAAATTAGGCTTTGTGTGTTTTCAGGCCAGGATTGTGGGGATAATGACTGACTGATGACCAGGACATTGTAGCAATGATTACTGTCAGAATAGAAATTTTACACCGGAAATTGCATTTTTCCAGTATCACTTAGAGCATCTTTAAAGGAGACATACCATGTAAATTGACCATTTTGAGCTTTAAACCATGTTGTAACATGTGTCCCTTGTCAAAAACATACCTGGTGTACTATTTCACTTCAATCACGCAGTTTTGAGTAATTTTTATCACTTTGGATGTTTCTTCTTGCTTTTCTTCTTCTACTACTCAAGTGTTCAAATCTTTACTTTCTTGTACAATGCATCATAGCAACCCTCTTTCTGCATGGAGTATGCATGTTCTCCCTGTGCATGCGTGGGTTCTCTCCAGGTACTCCAGCGTCCTCCCACAGTGCAAAAACATGACTGTTAGGTTAATTGGTGTGTGCATAGTTGTTTGTCCTGTATGTCTCTGTGTTTACCCTGCAATGGACTGGCGACCTGTCCAGGGTCTACCCTCCCTCTCGCCCGTAGACTGCTGGAGATAGGAACCAGCTCCCTCATGACCCAGTATGGAAGAAGCGGGTATAGAAAATTAATGAATGAATGAAACGATAAACACCAAACTTTCCTCCACGTTTTTAAAGTAGATAATCCAACATTGGATCGCTTCTGAGCCGTTCTCGAAGTGTGTTTACTTCTATAGCACGGAGCGCTAACCACGCTGCTCCATGAAACTGAAAGGTTATTCTTTCTAAGTCATTACCGCTTTCACCAGCAAGGGGAGCTCCTGATCCAATTCCTCTCCAGGCCCAAAGCGTTTTACAACCTGTTGCAGGTTATTCTCACAGAGACATTATTTTAAATTTTAAAATGTAAAATATAAATGCTCAGGCCTCCAAACTCATGTTTTTAAGTCTGGTTTTGAGCCCCATTTGCATCATATGTCACCTTTAAGGATAACAAACTATTGTTTACATTTATGTTTATGATTGGCCACCAAACTTACTTGCTGGTTTGCAATTCTTTGAACTGAGATGGACATCTCGCCCTGCTATGTCTTTTTAACCAGAAGTGCAGTTGTGTATGTTCTATGTGGTCTCTTTGTCAAATTACTCATGTCAGATTTTTATACTCTTGTTGGGACCTAGACATGGATTTCAACATTAATCTCCGGTACGGACTTTTCTGGAACTTTCAAAATAAATTGCATTCACCTACGTCCGGCAACAGCCAAGCAAACTGTAACAGCAGAGTTCCCATGATGCCACTGTCTGAATAAGAGCACGCCCTCTCCAACAAGCCGATCTTTTCCACCGGTGATCATCGGGATAGGAGGGGAACAGCGCGCTGATGTCTCTTTGCTGGCAAAAAACACATAACTCTTCAACTGGATCCAAGAGTGTCATAAGATCACGCGATCATATGCACAAGTTAAGTATGAGTGAATAACTGTTTGTGTACCCAGTATTCATTCATAAAAACAGGAATTAAGGTACACGCCTGGCTTGATTTTCTCTCTGAGGCCTGCAGAAGCAAACGGTGTCCCAGAGAAGTCCCTGCAGAGACGCTGTCTCTACAAGCCGAGTGAAGCGGTTTCCTTGACTGAGAGGAGGACAAACAACGGAGGTCGCATCACCGTGTTAATGTACAGTGTGGTTAGCGGACACAACGAGCCGTCTTTCATCCACAACTACGGAGGTTAGCTGGAAGCTAACCCTTTGTTCACACAGCGGCCGCACCTTCAACCCCTCCCCACAGCTAAGGAGGTTAGCTGAAAGCTAACCGTTTGTTGACTGTGGATGCGTTATTCAAACTTCACCGCCTTGGACAACGTTCCTCACCACAGATCATGAGGTTAAGAGTTTGGGTAGAATAATATAGAAGCGATTTAGATTGAAATTATCTAAACGTTTATCATTTTATGAAGTTTGGTTTTGTTTGTGTTGAACTCAGCTATCTTGGTGCTAGCAGAATATCTGCAGCACACATGTTCAGTTTGTGTTCTTTGTTTGTGTGTTTTTAAAGGTAAGACAAACTACTTGAAGGGTGATTTTAAACACAATATTGATCATAACGCGCCGTCCGCGCTTATACATTTTAACCCTTTTATTGACGGTATTTGTAAAGGTGTGGTTTTGATTCTGGTGCTAAGCTATCAGCCTCCTTTGTTAGCTTCAACTGCTAACAGGTAAGGACAGTGCTTGCTGCCAAATAATATTTACCCAGAAAGGTTTAGTTTTCAATTCAGTAAATAATGTGTCCCTAACATCATTTTACTAAATTTAATAACTAAGTAAACACCATTAAGCCCATTTCTCCAGAAAGATTTGGCTCTTTTCCAAAATACTCCCTTAAAAATATTTATTTAAATATTATTCTAATAAATAAAGGCAGCTAATTAAACACCGTTGAGAAATAGTCATTCATAAGGTTGGTTTTATTCTGCAGATCATTATTTAAAACATTATTTTATTAAAATAATATTTTATCTGATCTTGCATTGTGAATGGTTGTTTAAACGTTTGCTGTTTATTGCCTAAATTAGTTCCAAGACTAACTTAACCTCCCTTCCATATTCTTCAAGATAATCCTTGGTTCTCAAACATAAATAACATTGCATGGTAATGTTGCATCACTCCTTCAGTCATGGTTTTCAATAATCTTTAATCAACATAGCCCATTAGTCTTCCTTATTCTTGAATTCTGCTTGGTAGTTTAGTTGGATTGTTTTAGCATAGTAAAGAGTTTGTTGATTGAAATATGTTTGACTTTGAGTTGATTTATTTTTGTTAATAAACGTTTGTATTTTAAGAAATTGTGTGAATTAATTCCATGTGTGTGCAGAGTTTATGCTGTTCAATAATGTCAGAGCTCGTATCACACCTTTCTATTTTGTCCTAATACTATCGCCTTACTGGGCTGGTATTCACAGGACAACCCTTAACAGACCGAAATATTATTTGATAAAATATTAATATCAAATAATATTCTCAGATTCATAATCCCAACACTCTTGTCTTACAGCCATTTCCTGAGATGTGCTACTCTACCTGATTGGGACCAAATCAAGGAGGCCAAGCTCAAGAAAGCCTTTATCAACAAATGTAGGGCCAAAGCAGGTTCTAAGGAGCAGGCCACTGCTTTAGCCTACAGTATGTGGACTGCTTTTGCTCTCTCTCTCCCTTTTTGTTACCATTTTCATGGACCATGTTCACATGATTCCATGCGCTTGATTCAAACCCAAGTGTGATTGTTCCATGTACCTCAGCAGTGCTGGTCATTCTTTACAATCTGGAAGTTTTCATTTTCTGTATGTAGGCCAGATCACTTCATAGAATGCACCACAGTTCACATGGTGATTATTCCAGTTCCATAAACAAAGCTTTCACATCATTCTAAAATGATCTCTGGGTGTAAATGACATTGTATTTAATTTATTTTTATTTTTGTGTCTTTTTTTACATTTTATATTGTTGTATTTTGTAAAAAAAGTGGTGTTACCCAACTAAGTTTTTAACTTATCATTATTGTGTATTGTTTTTACAGTTAATTGTAATTATTAAAGATAATAAATCTTATCTTACATTTTCAATTAGTTCTCGCATTTCTCAAATATGGCTCAGATATCATTCTCATAATTTATAATTCTAAGACATTAAAGAGAAATGACCAAGACATCGAAGAGACATTGGACACAATGATAAGA
The DNA here is from genome assembly GCF_021462225.1 of Girardinichthys multiradiatus. Classification (NCBI taxonomy): domain Eukaryota; kingdom Metazoa; phylum Chordata; class Actinopteri; order Cyprinodontiformes; family Goodeidae; genus Girardinichthys; species Girardinichthys multiradiatus. The sequence continues at coordinate 7,956,181 of NC_061814.1, forward strand.
TCTCTTTTAAGGCTCATGCTTCTCAGATTTGTCTCATAAAAGTCTCAGATTCATCTCATGTTGTTCTCTTTCATTTTCCTTCAAAATAACCAAGACATAATTGAGATCAGGGGCAAACAATTATGAGATCTCCTGTTTATCCCACTTCTCAAGTATTGCTCAAATGGTTTTCTCAACGCAACCTCCTTATGTCTTAGTGATGTCTTGTCTCTTTAGCTTATCTCTTGCTCCTAAGGGACCCTTAGGAAAAGTAACTCAGAAACAAATGATCACAGAATGATACGAATATGAGAAGCTCAAATTGATCTCAAGAGATGATATTGAGCAATAAATGAGCAACACATTTTTCTATGGGTACCATTCAATAAAAAAAACAGAACTTTTCCAAAATGTTGATATGTTGTTGCAGCAGCGGATCAAATACTTCCTCTGTTCCTCTACCATATGGCTTACATAATAATATAATGAATAGAGACCCATCTACCAGTACAACCGCTGGATACCATGGAGATTGAACACAGTTAAAATATGGGGTTCCATTTGTGTCAAAAATAAGTACATGTAATATGTGTAGATATTGTTGGTCTATGTTGTTGCTATGTGTCTTTGGTTGATGTCTATTGTCTTGATGTTTTTGCCACATGTTGTTGCTTTACGGATATGTCTATGTTGCATATGTGTTTGCTGCATATGTCCATCTTGCATATGTGTTTGATGCATATGTCTATGTTGCATATGTGTTTGTTGGTCCTTTTGTTGTTTAGTGTTGTTGTTGCTTGCTGAAGTACACCATGTCTGATCTACTGTATGTGTTTAGATATTACAAAAATATTGGTTTTTCAATATCAATGGTTTCAAAATTTTTCTATTTTGCCATTGCTATATTTACTTCAGGCATTAAATAGGGCAGCACAGCAAGAGGATGGCGTCCTGGCGCAAATAGCCTCGGGGTGATGATGGAGGGTCATTTTATAGACCTAAAACTTTAAAATAACATTATGGAGTTCAGTCTAGTTACTGTGTATAAATGTGTGCCCACATTAACAGGACTCAGACTGCTGTACATGGTATCTAGTAGAGTATAGATCAGGCTCAGTGAATCCGTACCAAACCCGCGGGCATAAAAAGCCTGACTCGAGTGCCATCAGCACACTTTAATTATGGGTGCGAGCCCGAAGGAAACCCAGTGTGAATAAATATTTTATTGAAGTTATTACTGCTACTGGATGAGGTGCCCACCACCGACTGATAGTGGTGTGACCGAGCATTCCTTGAGAGTGCAGCGGTGCCCGCACGGACTGACTAACTGTGGCAGTCATACCTTAAATAAAATATTTATTGACATCGGGTTTTATTCATTCCACAGTGAGCACTGGCCCAGGGCAGGTCCTGCCCAGACGTGTGTGTCGTGCAGGTCAGGGCAGAGCAGACAGATGGACAGATGTGCTATTTGTCCCCGCTCCCGCAGCTTTAGGATGGGATCCATGCTGACTCTGAGCGCATCCAAAACATGATGTGGATGAGAGAAATGGATCAGAACGCCGGCCATGGCCATGTTCACGTGCGCGCTTCAAGATCTGCTCGTGTCGATTTACCTTCTGTACTTCCTCTCTTTTCATAAAAGAGTAGACAACAACTAAAGTACTAATCCTCTATTTTATAATATGTTTAACCACATTTTGTATTCACTACAACTAAATAGACTAAGCTTTGAGCCTGATCCGACCCGACTGTCTTGCGTAACGTCAAGGCACTACCCGACCAACTTGAAATCTAACTCCAGTATCTAGTGTCTGGGTCGCTGGATTGTTTAGTCATAGTTTGATCAATTAAACATTTACTCTGACACTAGGGCGCTAAATAGGCCAATGGATGCTAACCTTTTTTTTTTCCTTTTTTATGAAAGCCATTTATTTTTATATCAATTGAGAATACACAGTTATCCTTGGACGTCTCTAATATTAAAAATTATGAAAATGCCACCCGTGTCTTTAATCCGAGGCTCTGGGTAGTCACTACAAAGCTTTGGGGTAAATGAGATCTGATTTTATACAAAGCATTCAAATTTCTGAGTAGCATGAGGGCCAGGGGTCATGACAGGCACAAAGTAAAGTTCCCTTTCACTTTGTCCAATACAGTCAATGTGATATTTAGCTAAATATGACAGTACATCTTAAATCAAAATTCTTTTGTAAAACAAAATAGGCAAGATTTCATAGACAAAATTGAACTTTTGTATTATCAATTATTGTACAAATGAGTACAAAATGATACAATAAATCTTCAGCCAAAGCACAGAAAAGGCAAACATCTTTATTACACATCAACACAACGTTTATTGTGACATACAGATACTCAAATAAAAGTTTGGATACATCCCCAAAAAAAGAAGAAACTCTACGTTTTAATACTACTCCAATAGCTTAAATTACTTCAGAAGAAAAGGGTACTGCTTATTGCTCACATTTCAACCATCTCATATTTTAATTTGAGGTTTGACAAAAGTAGCTTGTTATGTTTTAAAAATTGTGATAATACTCTTGACCTACAACATGCTGGAGGGACCATGTCTCTCACCTGGTCTGGGAACATCTCAGGATCCCCCAGGAGGAGCTGAAGGAGGTATCTGGGGAGAGGGACGTCTGGGTGTCTCTGCTGAGTCTGCTGAGTCTGCTGCCCCTGCGACCCAGTCCCACAAAAATCAAGTCCACAGAGGTGAAAAAGAATAGTCTTTTTTGATATGTATAACAATGGGAATAAAATTTTGCTAAAAAGCTCCTTGGCCTTACAATACATACATCCTATAAGACATTGTGGGATTTTTACTGTACGCACCAAGTAACATCTGTCACCAGGGGCCATCCGCTGACCTCTGGCACTGACAACCACACCATGTTCAAAGGAAATTTCATCAGTATTTTCCATCAAGAAGCTTCAACTGAACACACATTTGGAATGCGCAATTATCACTTAAGCTATTTCAGGTCAAAAGTGGGCCCAGCAGCTAAGTTCAATTTGCCAATTCACACCTTTTAATATATTCACAATATTAGAAAGTAATTATTGTCAATGCATATAGTTGTTAACACTAGGACTCCCAGAATTCCAACACTATTAGAACTCCCAAGACCGTCAATTTCACGGCGAGCATTCTGGATGCGGGGGTGGTGATGACGTCATCGCATTAACTCTATAAACGTTTGGTTTTGACAAGAATTAATAATAGTATTTGATCAAAACCTATTATGTTTTATTATTATTTATAAATAGTACTGAAAAATAATACAGAATAGTGGGTATATTTAAAAACAAATCTTTACTAATCAGACCAAAAGCTGGACAGCTCCATGTTATGCCCCCCTTGCACTTCACGGACATAAACTACTGCTGAAAATGCCTTTGGCTCATCCACACTCATGTCCGGGGAGGAATCATCTCCTAAAACTCTGTGGGCCTCAGCCACACTGCAGCCCTGAAATTGGATAAGCATTTTGGCATCCACCACGCAGAGGAATGCGGTCTAAGCTTCTTGGATCTGGCGCTCTGTCAATACGTTCTGGCTCTGACGCCTCCCTCTACTTTCTTCCTCCCCTACCACTGTCCACACAGCGCCATCGTTTCCTGTCTCCTTCTCCTTCCCAGGTGTGCGCCCGTCTTGCGATGAAAACGCTGTAAAGCGCAGAATAGATTGTTGTTAATGGGCTACTATATCTATGACCTAACTAATTGTTTATGTCATTGTCCATTGTCAGTGCCTTAATTTGTAGTTTCTCTCCTGCCAGTGAGCTGGTTTGCTGGGTTTATAGCTGGCCACTGGGCACCTGGCTCGTATCCCTGTCTCTGAACCTGTGCTGATTGTGGCACTGTTGCTATAGTTTATATATTATTAGTTTACTAATCTGTAAACTATAGCCAAAAATGCTAAAATTGTTACATAGGCTAGTCTTTTACTACCTTGAAATAATGCACCACAACCTCCTGCTAATGGGACAACTCGTGTTTTTTTAGCCGGGGGAGGCTCACAAAGACAACTGCACGTCAGACATGTTCATCACATTCAAAGGAGCGGTAAGTCATAAAGAAAATCATAATAAAACTGCTGGTCAGCTGTTTTGGTGCTGCAACTCCAACACGCCATGCACACGCAGGCAGTTAGGTCATATTTGTCAGGAAAACTTTCATACCCATAGGAAAAATGTGTTGCTCATTTATTGCTCAATCTCATCTCTTGAGATCAATTTGAGCTTCTCATATTCATATCATTCTGTGATCATTTGTTTCTGAGTTACATAGACATATACATAAAGCAACAACACGTGGCAAAAACATCAAGACAATAGACATCAACCAAAGACACATAGCAACAACATAGACCAACAACATCTACACATATTACATGTACTTATTTTTGACAAAAATGGAACCCCACTAGTAGTCATTAATGCTGACGAAGGAGTAACACTTATTTCTTAAGCAATTCCTGTTGAGGCAAGATATGCGGAAGGACCTGATCACATCCAAAGTGTTGTTTGATCTCTAATTCATCAGTATGCTCTGGACAATCACAACACAATTTCATTTCGTTGTACATGTTTTATGTACTGTATATAAAACTAGAGTAACTTCTTTGTTGCTTGTTATTTGGAGTGTTACTATGTATGAGAAGAATTTGAAAAACTTAACACTTTCATGGCTCTGGGTAATATTTCCCAGAAACCATCCATGTAAAAAAAGAATTGATCTGTAAAAAATGTTCATATGAGATTTGCATGTCAGTGTAAGTGTATTCAGTAAATGCAGAAGGTAGTATGTTGTTCCAAACACAGTTACCCACTTTGATCTTCCTAACAGCTTTTGGCAGCTGAGTAAGAGTTAGGGGATCTGTGAGTGCATGTGTGTGTGTGTGTGTGGCCCTTGTCACCCGTACTGATTTCCTTTCATGCAGTGGCAGCATGAGTTTCAGTTTCATTTCTGAATGAGCACACAAATATTTTTCAGTAACATTTTTTCACAAACATTTTGCTAATGTTTGAAGTCAAAATGCTTTTAGGCTTCATGTGAACTTTCTTAATGGAATTACATTATGACTATTAATTATAATTATTAACTATAACTAAAAGACCTATAGAGATTGGTGTTATTGAACAAAATACAGTATGCAAAGATCAAGTAAAAAATCTGACAACTTCTCTCTTAAAATAACGCAGTAATATTTGGAAGTGATGCTGATTTGATATTGATCTTCCATTAATGACTAGCAGCATGTTTTAGTGAGCTACTGGGCACATAGTACACAAACATGAACTGTGATAATATGTGGTATTGAAACAAACAAACTGCCTGAATGACTGACTGCTGTCATATGAGGATAGTGATGAAGCTATCATACAAACGTTGTTACAGTGAGATGTGTATGGATTATGTGAGAACACCTGGCACTGATTAGCACTGTATTTATTAAAAATACATTCACATATTCATCCTGTCCATAGAGAGGTGAGCTCTATAAATATTTAATGAGGTGCCATGTGTAGAAGGTTTTGTCAGTACGAAAAAGAAGTTTATTTTAAGTCTAAGCAGTTTACATTCTGTTCTAACCTCAACTTGATTTCCACCGAGTAGACTGTTCAGACTTGTCTTTCTAAAATAAGCACCTTATGTTTCTCCGCTAAAGAACACTAGATCATTTGGTCTTTATCTAATAGGTATATACTGTACCTATAGACTAAGCATAAGCATTCCAAAGTCTGGGATAAGTCCTGATGATCACTGAACTTGACTTCTGACACATTAGTTGCTATAGCTTTTGTTTGTGGTGGAGAGTTTGGAGGACAGGCTCTTTGCCCCCTAAAAAATATAATGCTCATTACTGAGACTGTCAGTGTTAATTTGGATGACTTTTTTATGACCTTCTATTATTATTATATTCTTATCCTCAATTTATGTTTGATTTAACCTAACCTTGGCTAAAGTTGGCTAAACCTTGAAAAACCAAAATAAGTAAAAAATAGCTAAATGAAGGCAAAAGAAAGACTTTATAAGAAATTATACAAAATATAGGACACCCCCACCCCCCAGATTGTTTAAACCAGATTTCTGTAACTCAGTCTGTCTAGTTCCTGTGCTCCCATTGCTTAGCAGTTACTTACTCTATCTTTTTGTGTCTTAGAGCTACTAATGTGGGACTTACATTCAGCCTTCCCTACAGCCCCCTTGGAATCCTGAATGTCACTTCCTGATTCACACTGCCACTAAAATGCCTACCTGGGAAAATTACCTCAATTAAAGACTGAGTTGATCCAAACACTGGATCAACTCATTTAATTCAATATACCATATCTCAGCTGCCTGTTGCCAACAAACAACCACCCAAGGTCATCAAACCAGCCAATCCCTCCCTGGCAGGTTTCTCCCCGGCACCCGTAACTGTCCTAATACACACACACACACACACACATTATATATATATATATAGTCAGTCAGTCATTTTCTACCGCTTATTCCATATTGGGTCGCGGGGAAGCTGGTGACTATCTCCAGCAGTCTATGGGTGACCCTGGACAGGTCGCCAGTCCATCGCAGGGCAACACACAAACAACCATCCACACACTCATTCATACACCTAAGGGCAATTTAGAGTGACCAATTAACCTAACAGGTATGGCTTTGGACTGTGGGAGGAAGCCGGAGTACCCGGTGAGAACCCACGCATGCACGGGGAGAACATGCAAACTCCATGCAGAAAGACCCCCGGCCGGGAATCGTAACCAGGACCTTCTTGCTGCAAGACAACAGTATATATATATATATATATATATATATATATATATATATATATATATATATATATATATATATATAAATAGAATATGCAGTAAATAAAAAAATCAGCTTTTCAAAATATAATCCTTAAAAAAGTATAATATGGTGTATTCTGTATTCTTTGAAGATTTTCTGTTAGTTGTTTTACTTTGAAGTATTATAAAATGCATATTTGATACAGCTGAACATTCTGTCTTTAATATTTTTAAGCTTTCATTTTTCCCTCTACTCTTACAATTCTTATGTCCCAGACCATAAATTACATCCAAGTTATTATCGTTTAGGCAATTTCACTTTTTAGTTTTCCTTCTGTTTTGTTTCTGGCTTTTGAGACCTGCCTTTCAATCAATACATCAGTACCTAACCTTTAAGGTAATGTTTCCAAACTGTAAGAAAACATTTTGAACTTGACAGTGATTCGCAAAAGGAATAAATGAACAAAGCACATCTTGTCACTATTCTTAGCTTTAATGGAACTGAACAACCCTGAGCAGAGCTTTTTCCTGCAGGAGACACTGACAACCAAAGACATCCAAAGATGTGTATTAGAAAGAAATTATCAAACAATAATCATCCAATGTTAAGAAAACTGTCATATCAATAGCAGCTGTGCCGTATTAATCACAAAGTCTACGGCTTAATGTGATGGCTGTATTTTAAGATATAACAGAGTATAGATGCTGTAAGTGAGAATGAGGAAAACAGATCAATTAGTTGTCAAAAAAAATTTAAATAATAGAGAGACTATGGAGTTTTGTACTTGTCTTGTTACTTTATTTGTGAAAATGTACTTTTTAAACTGATAAGAACATAAAAATGAGCAGCTGCATTATGGACTTTAAATATTTACAGTGAAACAAAAAATGACTAATGTGTAGTGTGCCTAATTTTGATGGCCTCTGCCACAGAAGGGTAGTGTTCATCCACAAACATGCCATAATTTCCACAATGGACTTACTTTGTAGTCATAGTTTTCAGTACTGAGTTAATTTTGATTTTAACCTTCCAATCATATTATAGAGTGCAAATATGAAAGAAAATGCATCTGCATTTAATTAAGATATTTAGAGTTTTCTATTGATGTTATTTAAGTTTCCGCCTGAGCAAAGGTTTTGGCCAAGACTGATGATTGTGGGTTGTTTTTCTGTTGATCCGCATAGAAGAGAGATGACAAGATGAAGTTTCTTGAAGCAATGAACATACATTATCGGGGTCTGGGAGACTGTCTCTTTTTTGTTTGCCTGCTGCTTAACCTGCTTCACTCTAGGTGGCGACAGAGCATGGTGACAGGAGGTGTGACAGGTGTTTCTCATCCAGCCTCATCATCTGAGCAGTATAAGAGGAGCTTGCTGTCAGTACTTTGGAACTTGAATGTTAACCACAAGTGGTGACTGCTGTGTCCTGGATTTCCTTCCAGTTTGCTACCTGGTTTCCAGCCGACTTCAAGTATTCCAGAGAACATCTTCAGACAAACGCCAGCTGGCAGTATTCGGGCTCCTTTCCTGGGAAATCTTGCAACGAACCCGGCTCACCCTCCACCGATCTCGTCATCCCCAAGTGCCCACACCAGTGACATACTCACCTACCTCCTGGAAATGACATACCTCACGCAAGCGCTTGTCAGCTTGGCTCTGGTCCATCATCTGCGGGCAGTACCCCTCACTCCCAGACACCTTGCCCTTCTTCCCCCCCCCCGGCGGTTCATCTACCTTCCACCTTTGAGGTGCTCCTGGTCCCGGATTCCTGTAAACATTATCTTACTGGTACAATAAACCTGTTAAACCTTGTCCTGTCTTTTGGTTGTGTTTTGCATGTGGGTCGAAGCAGGACCTAAAACTCTAACACATATAAGAAAACAGTTGGAACGAAGTTCATTTTTCGATGATTTCGACACTCAACAATGGACCTGGCTGATCAAATGTTTAACCTAGCAAATTAACTGAATAGACTGGTTGTTGGTGCGTTTCTTTCCAATAAATAGCCATATCTTTTTAGAAAAAGTGCACTTGCACACAACTAAATAGAGATACATGGTTTAAAAGGCAATATTGATTAGGAAACAGCCGTTGTTAAGATGTATTACCATCCATGTGATTTCAGTGATTTCTATTGGAAGATTCAATATTTGCATTGTCCTGTTGTGCTACAGTGCTTTATTTTAATGATGGTTCTAATTCTCATAAGCAAATACTTGTTGATATCACCCCAACCTAAAAAACAGAATTATACTCAAAAATAATAAATTGTATACAGGTTTAAATATGTCACTTAAAACTAATGAGGTCAAAGAACAGACATTGGTATATATATATTCTCTTTATTCATTGTGGAAGCTCATCAACTCCTACCCACAACAAACCTACACAACAGGGCCTCTTCGTGTTTCTTCATAAAGGCCGAAAAAAATCTACAAAGTATATTTAATAAATAGAACCTAAATAAAATATTCTATAACTGCATTTTTACTTAATTTTCAACAGCTTGGATATTTTCTATTTTAATAGAATTTGTGCTTGTTTCTTGTAAACTGTTGAAAATCTGGGATAGACAATCTGGCATGAATCACCAGATTGACCAGTATACAGTCTCTACTGAAAGTAATTTGTTGTCAATCACATAATTGTAGTACATGATTTATTAATAAATCAAATGGAAAACTTGTAAGAAAAACAGGGCATGGGGCAGAGAAACAGATATGGGGCAGTCAAACAGAGCAGAGTGACAGAGATCAGGCAGCAGAACAGAAGAAAAATGAAAACCAAGCAGAGGGACGTGCTTCATTGTTTGTTTTAAATACTAGCAGAAAATGCTGCAATTTACTTGCAACATTCATTGGAAAAGAACACTCGTTGAACAATGGTTAGAGTTAAGAGAGTTTTTCATCAAACCGGGGAGAAATGCAAGGTGTATGGAGGACCGATCCTGACAAAATTAAAAATAAAAGCAGAAATATATATATTTTGTTTTTCCTTTTCCTTACACATGCGTTTTCATCAAGAAATGTATATATATTTTGTTTTTCCTTTCCCTTAAACATGCGTTTTCATCAAGAAATGTAAATGTTTTCCTTTTCCTGACACATGCCTTTGTTCTTTTGACATTGTAAGGTCTGTCAGCTGCTGCCGACAAATGTGTCCTTTTTTTGCCCGATTTGAAGGATGCGTTGTGAGTATCCTTCGCGGTCCATCTTTTCCCATGATTCATTGCGGGTCGAAGCGGTTTGGTCAAACAGGGGCAGCCATGGCAGACCACAGTGGCAAAAGCTGTGAGTAAACTGTGAAAAATTACACTTTCTGTGACACAAATTAACTTTTACAATGTTTTTAGTGCGGAAATATAACTGTGTAGACGTGAAAAATCTGCTTGATTTATCAAGACATCGCTTAATTTCAAACGTGCTCCGACGTGTTCGGAGTTTTCCGCTCCCACCGTAGTAACTGCCGGCTTGCTTCGCCAGCCCTCCCGGCGGTGGGGCGAGCTAGCCCGGTAGAGATCTGACCGGACTATCGGCACTGAGCTCCCGCTGGCAGTCATCACAGTGAACGTTAAACACAAGTGATTTCTAACAGTTTATGTTAGTGTTATTTTAATGTATTGTGTCATTTGTTCATGTAAGTCGATTTGACATTACAGGTGATATTAAAGGTAACCTGAATAAATGGACAATTTTATGTAATCTTACCGTATCGCTGGAGAGTGTGATTGAGAATAAATAAGCTTTTAAATATTCATTTTTGATGAAGAAATGTGCTATATGTGTTTTTAATAGTATATTTATAATTCAGCTAGCATTATAATTCGTGATTCCAGGTACAGCTGAAGAGAAATACACTCTCAAAGGCAAGCAAATCTCAGTAAAGAAGTGAAAAGTTTGAAAGCGTTTGTTCTAGGCATTTGCATAGAAATATTTTAATATGTTTTGCAAATTAAGACAAATGTAAAATAAAAATAAAAAGACTTGTTTTACACTGATATTAAGCAAGATGTTTTTTTTGTTGTTTTTCTAGGACAAAGGAGCAGATGGGCCAGTTTATTAAGCTCAGGGGTGAGAATGAGCTAAAAACTCAGCCACCGTGGCTTGGAGGTACAAGAACAACATTCTTTGCAGTCAGTTTCTGTCCAGTTTCAACTCCTGTCTTTCTAACTTTCATAAATATCCATCCAGTGACTAACATACTTCTTTTGGTTTTCCCTCTTTCCTTTTGTGTGTTTAGGACATTTCTGGAGAAGACGGGCCAACAGGGGAAGGTCGCCCCCTTGCAGGCCAAAAAAAAGTGAGACAATATGAAAAAGAAATATAAAGTATGCTCACAACTTCTCATGTCACACACAAATAAAAAATATTTCTAAAAGTCTTATTGGTTTCTCTGTTTAGTCAACTCTTTTTTTCTTCCTTCTAACTTTAGGATTTTAAGTATCCAGGGTCAGGAGAGGGAGTCAGTGAAAAGCTCACTGCTGCCACTTGGCCCTGATTTGTCCTCATGGATGAGGTGTTGGCACAGAGGTCTTCCACAACACCTCCTGTCCTGATTGCCTCCATCCCTGAGGACACTCCAGGGCCAAGCGGAGCGGTGGGCAATGTAGAATATAAACTATTTATGTGTGTAATATTAACTATCTATGTGTGTAACTGGCATGTGTACATAGAGCATAGGGGGGTCAAGCTTAGGGAGTGAAGCATAGAAAGTGCAAGTTCCTTGGGGAGTGAAGTAGAGAGTCCAAAGTCATAAATTAGTGAAGGACAAGGAATCACCGATGGGGGAGAAGAAGACAGGGGAGAACAGCGCACAGAGAGGGCAAGGTCATAAATTGGGGGAGGAGACAAGGCTGGAGCCAGACAGGATAAGAACCAAAAGTACTCCTTATTTGGATATGAGGTTATATTGTTGCAGGGGAGATATTTAGACAGGATGATTGTGTATGTGTACTGCATAGCAGCGAAGGGTATATAAAGGTATTGTGGCCCCTTCAAAACGGACAACACACAGACGTTTCCAGGTACCAGTGTAAGTGTGTGTCCCCTCTCTGATTTCAGATTGGTTTTTTATAAACTTGTGGAAACGTACAACTGATCTCTGACTGAGGATTGTCCTTTGGTGCCAAATAAAAGAGTCGGGGAGAGGTGAGGAGTAATGTAAGAGTTAACTGACGGCCAGTAAAGTTTTCCTACCTCAACAGCAACCAGACGGAGAAAGAAGACATTGAGCCAGCAGGAAGGGGTCAGAAAAGAAAGAGGGACAGAGATGATGGATTTGATCAGGGAAGACATGAGGGCACAGAGAATGGACAGACTGTTTTCCATCTTAGAAAGAATGGTACCGAAATAAGGTGCTATATAAGAAATAATCTTAAGTTTTGTTCAGATAATTTCTTAAGGTTTTAAGCTGTTCTAATAAATTTCAACATTGTTTTTGTCACCAATGTATTTTATTTCCATTTGACCCAACAATACATCAACTTAATTTAAATTTCTAAACACAGTTTATTTTGAAAATTACAAATAGCATTTTATACAGAATGTGGAAAAAAACAACATTCAAACAGATCAAGATTACAAGACAAAAGGAATAAAATAAAACTATGTACAAATATTTACAACGGTGACAGCAGGATCAACCTGAGTGACCGGTTCCTGGAAAAACCTCTTCAACAGAACAAAAAGGCAGATGTCTTTCTGAACAGAAAGTCTCTGGCGGTGTGACTAAATCACTCGCAAGGTCAGAGACATGGATGGGATGCTGCAACTGAGACCTGTGGTTTGTCTTTCTCGTGGTCTGCAGATGTTTGTGATGCCTCTTTCCGCTGTCCATGTTATCAAGTTTAAAGGGCTGGCTGGACCACATCACTAAGATGTAATCAGAAATATGCAGAATTAGAAGATGGTGCTCACAAAATATGACAATTAGGTATACCCCTCAAACATTAATCACATCTATGATATTATACTTGCCTGCATATAGTAGTCATGTTCTGGTGGTGTGTACATACACTGCTGAAATAAAATATAGGGAAGACTTAAACAACACAATATAACTCCAAGTAAATCAAACTTCTGTGAAATCAAACTGTCCACTTAGGAAGCAACACTGATTGACAATCAGTTTCACATGCTGTGGTGCAAAGGGAATAGACAACAGGGGGAAATCTTTGGCGATTAGCAAGACACACTCAATAAAGGAGTGGTTCTGCAGGTGGGGACCACAGACCACTTCTCAGTACCTATGCTTTCTGGCTGATGTTTTGGTCTCTTTTGAATGATGGTGGTGCTTTCACACTCATGGTAATATGAGACGGCTGTCCGGCTAATATAAAGGCTGGTTTCTATCACCTATACAGGTCCTTCTCAAAATATTAGCATATTGTGATAAAGTTCATTATTTTCCATAATGTCATAATGAAAATTTAACATTCATATATTTTAGATTCATTGCACACTAACTGAAATATTTCCGGTCTTTTATTGTCTTAATACAGATGATTTTGGCATACAGCTCATGAAAACCCAAAATTCCTATCTCACAAAATTAGCATATTTCATCCGACCAATAAAAGAAAAGTGTTTTTAAAACAAAAAACGTCAACCTTCAAATAATCATGTACAGTTATGCACTCAATACTTGGTCGGGAATCCTTTTGCAGAAATGACTGCTTCAGTGCGGTGTGGCATGGAGGCAATCAGCCTGTGGCACTGCTGAGGTCTTATGGAGGCCCAGGATGCTTCGATAGCGGCCTTTAGCTCATCCAGAGTGTTGGGTCTTGAGTCTCTCAACATTCTCTTCACAATATCCCACAGATTCTCTATGGGGTTCAGGTCAGGAGAGTTGGCAGGCCAATTGAGCACAGTGATACCATGGTCAGTAAACCGTTTACCAGTGGTTTTGGCACTGTGAGCAGGTGCCAGGTCGTGCTGAAAAATGAAATATTCATCTCCATAAAGCTTTTCAGCAGATGGAAGCATGAAGTGCTCCAAAATCTCCTGATAGCTAGCTGCATTGACCCTGCCCTTGATAAAGCACAGTGGACCAACACCAGCAGCTGACACGGCACCCCAGACCATCACTGACTGTGGGTACTTGACACTGGACTTCTGGCATTTTGGCATTTCCTTCTCCCCAGTCTTCCTCCAGACTCTGGCACCTTGATTTCCGAATGACATGCAGAATTTGCTTTCATCCGAAAAAAGTACTTTGGACCACTGAGCAACAGTCCAGTGCTGCTTCTCTGTAGCCCAGGTCAGGCGCTTCTGCCGCTGTTTCTGGTTCAAAAGTGGCTTGACCTGGGGATTGCGGCACCTGTAGCCTATTTTCTGCACACGCCTGTGCACGGTGGCTCTGGATGTTTCTACTCCAGACTCAGTCCACTGCTTCCGCAGGTCCCCCAAGGTCTGGAATTGGACCTTTTCCACAATCTTCCTCAGGGTCCGGTCACCTCTTCTCGTTGTGCAGCGTTTTCTGCCACACTTTTTCCTTCCCACAGACTTCCCACTGCGGTGCCTTGATACAGCACTCTGGGAACAGCCTATACGTTCAGAAATTTCTTTCTGTGTCTTACCCTCTTGCTTGAGGGTGTCAATAGTGGCCTTCTGGACAGCAGTCAGGTCGGCAGTCTGACCCATGATTGGAGTTTTGAGTGATGAACCAGGCTATCTTTTGCAGGTGTTTAGAGTTAACTCGTTGATTCAGATGATTAGGTTCATGGCTCGTTTAGAGACCCTTTTAATGATATGCTAATTTTGTGAGATAGGAATTTTGGGTTTTCATGAGCTGTATGCCAAAATCATCCGTATTAAGACAATAAAAGACCTGCAATATTTCAGTTAGTGTGCAATGAATCTAAAATATATTAATGTTAAATTTTCATCATTACATTATGGAAAATAATGAACTTTATCACAATATGATAATGTTTTGAGAAGGACCTGTACTGTTACAGCAACGTGGTCAGCCCTCAAATAGTAGCCTTTGCACCTTTACTGTGGACCCTCAAATTACAAGGCAACTTCAGTGATATGGTTACTCTGACATTTAACCCCGCCCACTACTTTCCAGTTTCCAGAAGACATATTGAAAATATCCATATAGAAATTAAATTGGATCAAAACATTCCTGTAAATTTTGTCTACGGAAAGATCGTCATAAGACTACACTTCATACCGGTGATATCACAACATAGCCTGAGATAAATTTTATTTGCATGAACTATTCCAGAGATATATATAATGTCTAAGTCTGATTGATTATCATTCATATTCCCCTGGTCCTTCAAAACTGTGCGCCAAGCAGGCAAGAGAGAACATGGCACAGCTAAGTCTGAGACGTGATCCTAATTGCTTTGTAAATTATTATGTAAATCAATCAGGCGGTAATCTGCCAGGGTTTTATGGGGCCCCGGTCATCTACGAATTGGATAATTATTTTCAAAATTATTTTGCTTCGTATCCCCTCTGGTTAAAAAAGGATTTGGTATTGCAAAATCCCATCTGAAAACGGCTGCATCAAATATTGCTTCGGACGTCATAGGTAGGGCCGTGAGTAAAACGAGTGGTTCTACACACACCGATGGTCAAGAAGGTTCAGGAATTATGATTTTATCCAAAAGACCCAGAACAAGACCCCTTGGTAATTGTTTAAGGACGGTTAAAAAACAACAACAAGCACAAAAAAGTTGGAGCTGACAAACGAAGAGGACGGAAGTCTTCCGCAAGTTAAATAATGGCTCTTTTACATAACAAACCATCAGAGTGCAAGCTGGCAGAGTTGGACTTATTTTCTGCTCTGATGACGCAGCTATCGATCGAAGATAAAATTCACACTGAGATCCAGCCTTTATCAGCAATCACCGATGGAAGCACAATTGAGTTTTTCATTCTCAATGATATGCTGTGGCATCTCAGAGTGAAAATTGCTAACGAGGATGGAACAAACCTGCCGAATGATGCACCTGCTCATCAACTACCCGTTAAACACCATCTTTAGTCATTGTAATGTCACTCTCGGAGATCGACTTATTTCACAATCCAGCGCCACACATCCATATAGAGCCATGATTGAGACATTGTTAAACTTTTCTGAGGATTCTTTAAAAAGCCAGTTTAGCTCTGGTCTTTTTTCAAAGACACTACAGGGGCTCTGAATTCAATCGTTACAACTAACAGCCCTAACTAAGGTCTTAACAATAAAGCAGGCTTTACGGCAAATTCCAGGGAGGTACATCTTCTAGGCCCCCTGCATGCTGACATATATTTCTGTGAGAGACTTTTTTTAAACTCTGTTGACCCCAAAATTAAACTTACAAGAGCCAACAATTCTTTTTATGTCATGGGCGCACGAGACTCCACTTTCAAACTCAGGATATTAGGAGCATCTCTTTTCATCAAAAACGTTACTGTCTCTCCAGCTGTACAACTGGGTCACACTACAGCTTTAATGAAAGCAAATGGTCTCTATCCACTTTCACGTGTGAATGTAAAAACATATTCCATCCCTGAAAATTCAAGGGTGTGCAACCAAGAGAATCTTTTCTTAGGTGTCTTTCCCAAGTATGTGGTGACTGTGTTACTGGATCATAACGCTTTTACAGAAATACGTGATCTCAGTCCATTTGCTTTTAATCATTTTGATATGGAATATTTAGCATTATGCAAGACAAATTCCTGCTAAGGCCTTCCAACCCAATTTTAACCAAGGCAATTCAGTGAGACAGTATTACAACTTGTTTACGGCTACAGGACGACATCTAAAAGATCTTCCGCTGAGCATAACACGTCAAGAATTTAATCAAGGATACTCTTTATTCGCATTTAAGCTTAACCCGGGTGAGGACACAGATGCTCTATCTCTACTTTCCAGCGGAAATTTAAGATTGGAAATGCGATTTAGGCAACCATTGACTCATACAACCACGCTGATCATCTACGCTTGTTATGACTCTATTTTAGAGATTGATTCAAAGAGGCGTGTGCTGGTGGATTATTATTAATCTAATCAGACATTAATAATCACGAAATTGAGGATCTACTGCATCATCTGTTGGGAGATTTGTTTTACAGTGTATGGGCCTGCGACCAGCTGCCGCTGACACATTCACAAGACCCACATACTTTATAGTGAACACACATCCTTCACACATGCCTTCGAGAGCACTGGTTGGCTCTGACTCTGGAAGAGAGTGGTGAAGCCAGCATTTTTGACTCTTATGGGTTCCCTCTGAATTTTGATTTCTACTTGTCAAGCATCATAAGATTTTTAAAAGACAGATCATAATTTTGTTTAAATTCTAATGAAAATGTATATCGGTGTGTGTGTGTGTGTGTGTGTGTGTGAAGTAGAGCATGATGCTAGACATGAAAATATAATCAAAGATTTTATTGAATGAAAGAAATTGGTTACACATCTAATTTTCTTATAACGGTTTATGATGAAAATGTGATCCATCGGCGAGGTAGTATTGTTTTACGAAGAGACTTTTTTGGCTTCATGGTAGTATTTTTAGGGTCTTCCTGCACGGATCTCGACCAATGGGGAGAAAGAGTTATCTGCTTTTTTCTTGTCTGCTTAATGCAAGGGAATGCTTCAACACTTTCAATAAATGATGCCTCTCCATCTGTTTAGAGCTGTCTATATTCATCACGAGCATAAGGGTTATTGACAGAAGATATGGGGATGTTTACCTCTGACAAGGTGTGTAGAAACTCTGACCATCCTCGGGGTAGCGGTGCTCTAGATTTTTTAAACGGTAGCATGACAATTTTCAACAAGTCAATCATATGGGACCCTTTTACAATATTTCCTTTAAATACAAACTCTCCTTGCGAAGTCCAACCCCTACTTCTTTCGGATAATTTCTTCAAAATGTACTCAGCATCTTTACGGTTATGCTTTGGCAGGCTTTTGAGTACATCCATAATAATCTGATCCGATGCAATCTGGTCATGCCCCAGGCCATGTTTTTCTTCATACTACTCATGCTCTGGAGTATCGCTCGATGTGTCACACTGAAGCGTCAAACTCACCCGTGGTTCTTATTTCACACACTGCTTGAGTAGAGTGAGATACCTCTGCAAAAGTGCATCAGATTTTTTGTATTTTTTCATAAGTCAAACTGGGGTCATTCAATATCGCTCTCATTTCAGCATCCAAATTCTCCTCATCCGCCTGTCTGATGGATGTTTCTGACTGGGTCAAATGCCTGAATTGATGTTGGGAAATGAGAAACATCTTCTGCAATGTTCTGAGAGACATTATCTCCTGATGATTTCACCCACTAGATCACCGATCAAGGGGGCAAGAGCTGTTAGGATGGGGAGAATAAAACCACCTCCCTGGTTTTTGAGAGCCAGCTGTTTACGTTTGATACCAGTTCTTTTATCAGCCAACAACCTGAAGATTTTTCACTGCTTCTTCAATTTCTGGTCTTGAGAGGGCGATAGTTTAATGTTACCTTTTAAAATATTCAGAGCAATCTCATACAGAGCCTGAAGAAAGTCGGGTTAGCAGTGTGCAACAATATCTTTACGTTTCTGAGGAGTGGCTTGGTATAGAGCCCTGAATAATGGGACATTCCTTTTTATACGCGCAGACATGATGACTTACTTTGTTTTGGGCATGTACACAGCAGGCCACTGGTGAGGAATTATGCCCATTCTCAGTCTGAAATGTTCTGGGCAGGCAGGCGTGAAATCGATGATTAAATAACCATCAGTGTCTATCGTTGCGTCTTCAAAACTCTCCAGGAAGAGACCCTTTTGCGATGCAAACATTTGGCCGGCCAGTATATTCAACTGCAGTTTATCTCTTGGGTTCTTAAACAACACCATATAATTACTGTTCAAACTAATGGTGTGACTGTACTTTCCCTGATAAAATCCATTCTGAGTCAACAGCATGATGCTCATATTACGATGTTGACGAAACTGTGTAAAGACCTTCATTACGTTTTCATCATCTGAGGTTTGGGCAATGACATCATCTAAAATAACCAGATGATTCTGATCAGGAGGAAACAGGTTTTCATCTTCAAAAGAATGAGGCAATCCTTCCATAAATTTAATATTTTTATTCATCTTCTGCAATTCTGCATACATGGGCTGAAAACATGTGTAAATCCATAAAATATTTTCTGGAACAACATCCATGACATGGTTACAATTTTGTAAAACACTTTTTACAAAAAACATTTTCCCACAGCCGCTGGGTCCTATAGTCAAACATGAAAAAGGCATTCTAAACACAGTTTTGCTACTGTTGGAGTTTGTTACCTAGAACTCCTGCGTGCTCGTTTGTTTTGGTAAAGCTAAGTCCTGCTATACTGTTTTAGTAAAAATAAATAATAAAAGAAAATAAAAAGACTGCGCAGTCAAGTTATTCTGGCCGGCCAGGTGAAACGCTGCAGCCCCGTAGCTGCTCAACAAGAACGCTTCTGCCTTTCTCCCCAGCTTCAGGAGTTTTTATTGAAAAGCCAGGCATGCACATGCAAAACAAAACACACATCCTATCAAGTGTCAGTTGGCCTGTCTGAAGTATCTTCATTGTTGCCGGGTAGAAAAACATACATTCTTATCAAATGTCAGTTGAGCTGTATGTCAGTTGGACTGACTGATATATCTAAGTCAAACACACACAAAAGCCTGACTGTTAGCCAGGCAAATTATATCTAAGTTAAACACACACAGAAGGCCTGCCAGCCAGGCCACCAAGCCACACAATACATTTTATTTCACACATTATTAAATATAACTTGAGCATAACAATTCAGACCCTATTAAGTATTTTAAATGTTTCCAACATTACCCCCTTTTGAAGTCTCAATAAGACTTCACCCTAAAATGCCCGCAGACTATATTTTAAGCAACTTTAAATCTTCAGCATGCCTTCCTGCTCCTCATCATCACCGTCTACCTCTAGCAGTGGCATCATGGTGGGATGCTGAGAAGCCTTCCCTTCTATAGTGGAGGTGATAAATCTTACCACCAGAGAACAAATACATGGTACACAACAACACCCGCACATCACAATAATAGCTACAAACACAGCAATAGAAATCAACAAAGACATTATCAGTCCTTTCCAGTGTCCAAACATGCCCGTCATCCACTCCTCCAGGGGATTATGAATTCCAGAATGTTCATGCATGGTTGCGGAGAGGGTTTTAAGTCCCTCTAAAGCCTTTGACACTGAACCATCCGGTGCAGTGTTGTTGGGAATAAAAGTACAACACATATCCCCAAACATCGAACAGTTTTTCTGCTAACAACATATCTAATGCCATTCGGTTTTGCACAACCATGAGGGAGGTTGGTGCCAATTTTTCAGACAGACCTTCTACTGCATCCCTTGTTAGGTTAGCTAGACGTACAACATTGTAATGGATGTAGTTGATGCAGTCAACATTCTTATTTGGGGTCACGGGAAAAAAGGTTGCAATTATTGGGATATTTTCAAAACCTGCTGAGACTTGATCTGTGATTTTATATTCATTTGGCACTCCCCAAGGTGCTTGTCAGGTTTAACCAACCTAACAATATTTAAACAACACAGAAAAGAAGAGAGAGACAAAGTATTAGTTATTTACTCGTACGAGGAGAACGGTCAGAGATATGTTCAGTTACAAGTCTTCCAACCGCTCTGAACAACATCTCTCCAAACCCCCTTTTTATTTAGGATTGTCCCTAGTTACAATGAACATTAATCTCTAAAGGATGGGAAAACAACAGCTGCATCATAAACAGGTCATAAACACCTTTATTTGTTAACAACATCTTTCCCACAGTCTCCTCCAACTTTGTAGGGTCAGCTCTGGCCTCTTGTTCAGTGCAATCAGCCCCTCTTTATGACCTCCTCAACTGGACTGCTTCCTTTCTCGCAAGCTCAGCTCCACTTTATGACCTTAACCTGCAGACAAAATTACTCACACACATCTTGAATGATTTTAAGATAAAATAGTCAAGTTAAAGAATAGGAGAAAATATAAGATAAATCTATATTCAATTATTCCAACATTTCCCCCCTGTATATCTTATATCTGCTCATATTCTCATATCACTTAACAGCCACTTCTGTTAGATTTTTTTAACTGTAAGATTATTTTCATGAGTACAAAGACAATTATACTCAGAGGTATTTACTGACATTTAAATCACAGAATCATATAGAAATGGATCTGGATACAGGTCAGAAAAGTGGTCAGTCCCATCCTCGTCATCTTCATCATCCTGATGTTTAAATAACGGATAGAGTTGTGTAACTCTGTTTTCCATAGGAGAAATAGCTGTGGTGATAAGACGGTTAACAGAGTACAAAAGCAGGGAATTCAACAATATCCACACAATGTCAAAATTGCAGCAAACACTGCAAAGGAAATTATTACTGATGATACTAACATTTTATACTTCCCAAACATATCCAGCCAGGAGTCCCACATCGAGGCGTCTACTCCATAATGCTCTTTCATTTTGCCATTTAGAGATCTCAAACCTTCTATGGCTTTCATTTGGCCACCATCAGCCAGCAGCAGTGCTGTTAGGTGTGAATGTGCAACATTTTTCTCCAAAAATAGCACAAACATCTCCTTTTTCAGCTAACAACATGTCCAAAGCAATTCTATTCTGGAATGCTATCAGGGAAGTTGAAGCCAATTAGTCATGGACAGTTCAAACCCGCTTTGTCCAATTTCCTAGTTTTTGTACATTGTAATGAATATAGTTGATCCTGTCTACGTTTCTGTTCAACGTACACCACCAACAGATACTTGATTCAAATCTTGCAGCTACTTGATCAATTAATTTATATTCATCTATAGCATCTATGTATGTAGAGTCTCCCTCAGTCTGCCAAGCTACTTCTCTGCACTTCCTATCACACCAATCATGTGGATTTAACACTAGATAGTCCATCTGTTACTTCATCTACTAACATAGGATATAACCATAAAGTAATTAAGCACAGAGTCCTGTTACTTTTGAAGGTAATCAATCAAACAACCACCACCAAATGTCTCCTCTAGAGACTGGTTTAAAACACTTATTTACTTTTACAATTGTAATACACCATACTGCAATGAGATTTCCCAATTTATTACCTCTCTCTGTCATATTTATGCATGTATAGTTTCCAGTGGTGACTCGCTTATGGAAAACTGATTTATCCTTATCTGTTCTAATTACAGGACAAAAACAGAATCCTTATGCTGACACATTTCATTAGGATTAGTTTGATTCATTACTTCCATCACACAGAGTTGTGGTATCACAGCTGGAATTAGCCTGTGACCCATCCGCACAACACAATCTCTTTCTCTACTGTTGTGGAATTTTCTTATCAAAGTGGGTAGAAGTTGACTCATAACAAGAGAAAATCCGGACTTTGTCTTTATAAGTTTTATTCAAAGGCATTCAGCGTTTGAAGACCCTGACACTGAGGTTAGTCAGTGAAACAGAGCCCCGAACGCTATTTACACACAGTATTTATACCAGAACAAGACAGTGTTATCTCAACTGCAAAGAGTCTGTGTTTTACGACCCTAGACCCTTCTCGGGTTCAAAGGTGACAAGGTTACCTAGGAACAACCATCTACCCTCCCAAAGGCATCACCCTGAAAAATGGCCTTAACCATTAAACTTCTGATAATGACTTTACAGCTTTCTCCAATAACACAGAGGTTCAGGGGAGTGAGGTAACCCAAAGGTCATACACTGTGGAATGCTTACTGCAAGAATTTCCATCACACTCCTTTCTTCTGATTACAAGATAATCACAACTAAAGGAAAATTCTTCAAAACCATCAGCTAACAGATAATCCAAAGCCATTCTAGTTTGCAAACTCATCGTTCTAATAGCTTAGGCTGATTGAAGTATAAGTTGTGAACGTAGGTAGTAAGTGAGCTAGATAACATACTCCAGACCAAGTAGCAGGCAGATACAGATATGATCTATTTCCACACATCCAACCCATGTTCTTAGGACACGAAAACCCATCTCTACTAGGAAAAGTAACAAGAATCCTGGTTAATTTACATGCCATGCCATACAATTAACCTCCATCCGGTAAGGCTGTAAGATTAAGAGTTAACACAAAGGGATCTGGAGCCAAAGATTCTGAAATAGTATAAGGATCAGTCCTGACAGGACAAGGTCTAGATGTATTAATGTGGGTCAAGGCACATGAAACTGGTATAATAGTTTTACAACCCTCCGTCTTTCCAAGGAAATAAAGTGTACTTTCCTCCTGTGTAATACAAATATCTGGATCTTTAATCGGATTTCTAATACCCCGAATTCTATAAAGAGTTCCTGTAGAAGCACACGTTAAATTAATCTCACTAGAAAATCTACTAACATTTCTGCTTTTTCTTACAGTATAATTCCTCACAGTTTTGATGCATCAGTTGCCACCATACATTAACAGTATGATCATAGTAGTCAGAAAAGTGATGAATCTCTCTTCGAATCCGCTGATGAATATTATTAGTCAGATTAACCACACATTGTCTTTGTTGTACCTTTTCCCAAAATGAACACAAGAGTTATAAAAATACCTGCAATACCAATCATTAGCATCAGAACAAACCATCTTCCATATAGCTGCATTGTGACCTTGAAGTGGAATGTCCTTTCTTCTGGTACTGAAAGCAAACAGTTTTTTTTCAAAGAAAACAAATTATAAACACAACTTAAAAAACAAAAAAAAACAAAAAATCTTGCTGACTCTCCTGAGTGGCTTCAAGCTGCCCTGTTACCAGTCTGGTACAGGGGGGCGGTCGTAGGAAGTTCCTCTAGAAATATATTTAGAAACAGGAACTCTAACCTGCTGGAAGTTCGGCTTCCATAGTCCAACTAAACAACAGTGGAAATGAACACATTCAAATTTGTAATAATACCATAATGATAAATATCAAGCAATAAACATAAAAGTTAGATAAAAGCATCCGAGATATCCTCCTCAGAGTCAGTCTCGCTGTCAAAGTGGGAGGAAAGAATCTCTCACTATGGTGTGTGTGCAGTGAGGCAAATTACCTTATGATTTCTAACTTTCAGGCAATGCGATGGCCTTAAGTAGATTCTGAAATATTGTTGCACTGCTCACGGGATTATTGTGCCCTTGTAAGAACAGTGTTCTTCAACCACCTGTTCAATCACTCGCCAGTGATCAGCTTACAGTTCTTTGTCTTGTGGTGGTCTGCTGTCCTCACATCTTTCAGCCGTGGATGATCCAGTTAGAAGATGACTTGTCCTGGAAGCCAGATGAAGCTGAAGGTGCTGGAGTTTTCCTGCAGCTTTCCTGGGTGTCTAGTAGGATCTAATATGGGCCATTCCAGCGCCTGGACTTCCTGTGTTTTCTCCTAGATTCTCTGACCAAAATCCAGTCCCCAGGAATAAAGGACTGGAGGGTGGAAGTGGCTGTTTCTGGTAATGCAGCCTTCACCATCTGTGAAACTTGAGAAAACACAGTGGACAGGTTTTGACAGTAAAACAACATCCTATCTTCACACAAAGATGTGGAAGAAAATTATCTTGGAAATATCCCCATGTCCAAATTAGGAGACCTGCCACACAGCACTTCAAAAGGACTGAGATTTGCCTGTGTCCTTTGTCTCAATCTCATATAAGTGAGAACAATAGGTAGAGCCTTCACAACACTTGGCTAATTTTCAATTCAAAGTCCCATTCTCAAACCTAAGTGCTTAACTACATGAACTTCATCAAAACATCCAACAAAATCAAAAGAATTGATCTTCTGACTTCACCTGATATACTAGCAGTGACCATCAGCTAAATATTCTGAATATCAAAAATGTGACATGATGTTTGAGGAAGGTCTGATTACAGGTCAACATTTCATAGTTTCAGAATACCCAAAAAGAATTTCAAAAATGGTCTAATCTATGGAGATATAAAATTTCACAAAAGAATCAACAACATCTCTTTCAAACAGGTTTTCAGAATGTGGTCTTAGGGAGCTATGCACCATTTATATAAACAAAGTACAACGTCTCTCTCGCATTGTTACTAAGTCCTCACTGGAGGTATGAGCTACCCTTTTTCCCATGAGTGCAAAAACGTTTGGAACCCCATGTTGCTTTATTCTGACATTCCCCTCTTCTGGCGCAGGGTCCAACCCATGCGACAATCCAGCAAAAAGTTTGTACAAAAATGTTTTAATAACCAAGATCACATAACCTAGAACCAAATAAATGAATTCTGACATAACTATGTGTCACTATGAATTTAACGAAAGCAACATAAAGAAAATCCAGATGTTTTTAACTGCAATTCAGTTCCATTAACAACTAAACACAAACTTTAGTTATTCAGTTCATCAATGTCTCACTTAGAAATTAGTCACATATCATCCTGATTTGTCTTGTACAAAGATGAGTATTAGATTAATGGACATCTAATGTAATTCAGATGCATAAACCCTACAAATTCGAATCTAATAAATAATTCCCACCAAGTATAAAGTCATGACTCAGATTCTTTATCAAAAATATATTCCTTACTCTTGCATATCTTGAACTGTCAGCTAGCTTAATGGTACCAGGGAAACCTTCAATCTAATAAATCACCAATGATTCTGCATGCAAAACTAATTCTTCAAACTAGTTTAAACTATTTCATTAACCTTTTAATAATAAAACACATAAATCTAAAAGTCATGCAACATCCTTAATCATTATACAAAAAAAAACAACATGTTATTAAGGCAACAATCACTACAAGCATTTTGATTCTATTGTCTCTTAAACAGTGTTAAAACTCAGGAAGGGAGGTGCTGAGTGTTACCATGACAACAAAGGCATGAACCAACCTGGTAGGTGGGCGGGGTCAGGAAGAACTAACCTTTGATTGACAGCCTATGGGCGGACCCACAGTTTCTTCATCCCATCCCACATTAGTGTAACTTAAACTGCAAAGCTATTAACATGCACCTACCTCAGAAACAAGCTGCTTCTTAACTCTCCTGAAAACTCAAAGTTTAATCAATCTGAGATTTAGAAACATTATTCTAAACATGGATTATTGTTTCATGCAACATATAATCAAACATTCATACCAACAAAACAAAGACAAAACATCAGAGACAAACAAATGGCCAAATTTGAAGCTTCAAGAATTCAAAGACATTTTTAACAATCTCTTTTCAGAATATGTTTTCTCAGCCATATCTTTTAATGCTATAATTGATCAATTTTGTTATGACAATCGTCAGGATCCTTTTTAAAAATGAGTGCACATAGTCCAAAGAGATCTCAAAGTATTTAGAAGCACAGCAACAGTTTTCTCTTATATGAATCCAAATTTACTGATGCTGAAACCTTTTGCTAATTCTTTGTACTGTAACTCTGTAATAATAACTACAATCCTGAGAGTTATTGTTATAGTTCTCTTTTTGTTTGGCTCAATTTGATCGCAGCTGCATTGCAGAATTTCAAGTTAAATGCACAGAAGTATTTTTAATTTAATTCAATTCAAATTCAAAGATACTTTATTGATCCCCGAGGGGAAATTAGAAACGTCAGCATTGACATTTTCATGTTATACCCAAACTAAACAAAACTGCAGTGTTTGACTTAATCAGAAATTAAGATAAGAAGCTTGTCTCCAAACTGGACTTTTTCTCATTTTCTTTAATTTGGGCTATTTCAATTTTGAGAGTTGGGGAGAACTTATTACTAGAACCCCTCTTTAATAATCCAAATGCTGATAAATGTTCCAATATTTTATCTCTTAGTAATCTGAAATCACCTTGTGTACCTTTGTACTCATATGTATTCCTTTAATCTTTAAACCCTAAGAAATCAAACAAGGAGACTTGAGTTTGAGTCGACCATCCTCTTACTGTTAAGAGAGCCTTTATTTATTTTCTTTTCCTAAAATGAAGGATTTTACTTGTCTGAATTCTGTTATAAAGAATCTTAGCCTTGGTTCCAAAACTAAACTCTTCAACCCCAATCTGTGTTCTCCAGAGTAGACATTTTTGAGTATTATTGCATTTCAAAGCCACCAAATGACTGGAACTCATCATTGGCTTAGATCTGTTTTGATGAGTAATCAGTCTACCTTTAATTAAGTATTACAATTTTATAGACCCAAAATCTATAGCTTACAGGCTTCAGGAGTCCAGGAACCACATGTTGAGTACTACTGCATTGAACAATGGTGTTAACTTTCTGCAGAGATTGAAGGATTGGCTAAATATATTGTTTCTGCTTGGACCATAATCAGATTTAAAATTATTAGTTCACAGCTCCTAATTTACCTCAGATCATATTTGCTCCAAACCCAGTTCATAAGAAGCTTCAGACAAACATTATGCTAAAAAAACAAAAACAAAACAAATAAAAACCAGATCTGTTTTAAAATAAAGAAAAAGCATGCTTAAAAAAACTTGTTACTGTGGTGGAAAATAACTCCACGGTTCTGAAGGCCTTTTCATGCAGAGTCTTTTAGGAAACATGAGATTAGTTTAATTTTTGTGTGGTACCACTGTCCAATCAGATTCTTTCTAAATAACCCAATTTTTCATACTCATTTTAAAGGTTTGTTTTACCAAGGGAAATGTGTTGAACAAAACCAATTACTCTCAAAAGTTTTAAAAGTTTTAGCTGGTGATATCTTAGAAAACAACAAGTGTTTTAATATTTCTGTGCAACACAGAACTGATCAGGTGTCCTTTCCTTCTCCAAAGGGAGAAAAAAGAACTTGCAGAACCAAGCCTTTCATAGTTTTTGTCAGGACCTGATATAAGGTACAGTGTAAATCAACACGCTGCATGAATCAGAAGAGGGAAGAAAAAAACCTAATATAACCTCTTCCCAGCAGCTGCTGTGAAAAACAATGAATTTGTACTTTCCATAAGCGTCAGTTAACACTTGCGGACAAAAACTGCACCAAACTGTAAGTACTGTGTCAGAAACTGTATGAAGACCATCTGCAGTAAAAACTACGCCTGTTTTAATGAGGTCTCTACCCATTAGATTTATGGAATACAAACTCTGACAACAGAAAATAATACCTGAAGGAGAAACCCATCAGGTTTTACGCATTCGCTGGGTTTCAAAAATGCTCCTTCATGAGATCTGTCCTGAAAATATCATAGAAACACATGGTTACTGCTGAGTTTTGGAGATGTTGTAACTTCCTCTGCATTTTCATAACTTTTAATAACTAGAATAATTGACCCTGAATATTCCACGACGAAAGAGAACTTGCTTCTCTGAAAGAATTAACCGGAAAGTATCAAATGAACTAAGTTATCACCCTTTTAAAGATACTTTTCTAACCCTAAAATAATATTTTAACCCGCTATATCTGTCCACGTTAAGCAAGCGTCACATGAGCAGTGGTTAATAAGCGTTCTTCATTGCAGAAAATAGGAAAAGATTTATGCAAATGTGTGTGTGTTTGTACGTTACCCCCATTAGTTTCTTAATCGCTCCAGAGTCAGAATGTCATGGCACACAGTCCTCTATCAGTCCAAAAAACAACCAGGCCTTTCAGGTCTGTTGGTGAGACATTCACTCATTCTTTGTCCACTTTAACTTCTTCAGGAGGGAGAAAGAAGAAACTTTGCTCCGATTTTTCTTCTGCCCGCATAAGATGCTTTCAATATAAATCCAGTGTATCACTCTTCTGGCTCTTGCAAACAGCATGGATCGTTGTCCATCTCAGTGGGTCCAGAGTTCTTCTGAGTTTTTTTTTTGTTTTTCTTGTAGAAAGTCACACTGCGATTTTCAACATGCAGGAAGGCAGATCTCTCTCTTTCAGGCCGTGCTGGAGAAGCATCTCTGGCGGAGTAGCCATGGAGAAGGGCAGGTTTCTAAAATCCAGACTCAAAAACGCAGATGTTGAACTCAAATCCCATATATGTGTGTATTTGTGTGTGAGAGAGGCAGAAGAAAAGTTTAGTATAGGTTCAGATTTTTGCACAAAGAAATATTATCAGTCAGTCAGTCAGTTGTCCACCTGCCTGTCACTTCCTTCCACAACATGCACTATAATCCTTTCTAAAACAACTTTCTTTTCGACCCTCTAATGTCCCTTTTCACTTTTACCTTCTTTCCCGACTGATCGCAATATTTAAGACAAACAAAACTTCCTTCAGGAAAGTTTTAACTCTTTAACCCCTTAATTGATGCACTCTGTGCTTTTTAATCTTTTCTTATGTTTGTTTTATTTATTTTTCCATCAACTGTTTTACTTGAAACTTTTTAAACTATTTAACTTATTTACACTCAAACTTCCACGCTGTGAAAAACCAAACTTATCTTCCAAATTAAAGCACATTTAACACAATCATCCCCACTTTTTCCTTTCATTATTTTATAAATCAGAGTATGAAGAAGGAGACACCCCTGATGCCTCAAGGTTCCGGAACCATTTTTTTTTTTTCCTGTTCAGCGGCACGTCTGCCCACTGGCTTTTCTCCTTTATGAGGTGTAGAAAATTGCTAAAAACCACCCGCAAAACCCTGTGTTTTGCTTTATCCCATTGTTACCAATGAGAACCTCCCTGCCATTCCTTTTGCAGGGTAACTGGGCCCTCAGCTGATGTCCTCCCTCTTGCAACTCTGGAACCTAATTAATTAGTTAGGAGATGATGGTTAATGTGTAATAAAAATAATAATATAAATTATATCATACAGAGCAACTTCTCACCCAGATATATTTGAC
The DNA here is from genome assembly GCF_021462225.1 of Girardinichthys multiradiatus. Lineage (NCBI taxonomy): Eukaryota > Metazoa > Chordata > Actinopteri > Cyprinodontiformes > Goodeidae > Girardinichthys > Girardinichthys multiradiatus. Next base: position 7,985,672 of record NC_061814.1, read on the forward strand.
AACAAATTGTTCGGATCTAATCAGCCAGAAGCCGCAGGCGGACACCCGGACTCCACTACCGTAATATGGAGGTGGACTGAGGACAACGTCTCCAGGCTGGCCAGGCGTCCGTGTCCCCCTCCTGCGGTCTCCTCTGGCACGTCAGATCCTGTTCGTGACGCTAAAATTGTTGTGGAATTTTCTTATCAAAGTGGGTAGAAGTTGACTCATAACAAGAGAAAATCCGGACTTTGTCTTTATAAGTTTTATTCAAAGGCATTCAGCGTTTGAAGACCCTGACACTGAGGTTAGTCAGTGAAACAGAGCCCCGAACGCTATTTACACACAGTATTTATACCAGAACAAGACAGTGTTATCTCAACTGCAAAGAGTCTGTGTTTTACGACCCTAGACCCTTCTCGGGTTCAAAGGTGACAAGGTTACCTAGGAACAACCATCTACCCTCCCAAAGGCATCACCCTGAAAAATGGCCTTAACCATTAAACTTCTGATAATGACTTTTACAGCTTTCTCCAATAACACGGAGGTTCAGGGGAGTGAGGTAACCCAAAGGTCATACACTGTGGAATGCTTACTGCAAGAATTTCCATCACACTACCATCAATAACCAGTTATTATTTGTTCCTGATACTCCAGTAATAACCTGGAACTTAGTCATCTGTGGTTAACTTTCCTAACATAATTTTCACTCTCCTTGCTTTGTTACCTGGATTGCATTATCAGCTATATGGAACTTAAACAACTTCTTTTAATAACTAGCATAAGCAGTGGTGCACTACTCTGGTGTCCAATTATTTCCTTCATCAGCTACCATCATGGACCATGAGGTGTCTCTTCTATCATTAGTTAAGTACCATTTATAACTTCTATAATCCTGTCCTTTCCTTCCTCATTTAGTCAAGCTAATGAGTGGGATCAGCACCACAGCTATGGTTTTAGATTTCACGCACACTTGAATACCATAAGTATAAGAAGTTTGTTTAGTGCACATAGTTATGTTATCTTGCCTACCTTGATTTAGCGCTACTTGTTTCATATGACTCATAACATATGTTGTTACATTCTAATTCATCTTGACTGGTTCCCAGAAATACCAGAAAAATAAAAATCAATATAAGAAAAAAATATATATAACCACCCAACATCGGAAAGCATTGCTCATCCATCTAGAAATCGTTTTGACTGAAGTTTTCACTCCTCTAAATGGTTCCAGTGTCTTAATTGTCTTCACTGACTTTCGGGTCTCTCCAGCCTCTAAATGTCTGGGTCCACCCTATTATCAGTCTATAAATCACTTCCCCTGACGGAGCTTTCAACCGAAATGATCTTTTTACAATGTGTAAGGTGAATACAGGTTGATCTCTCAGTTATTTTTACTGCTGTAGGAGTGGTTAATAATACCTAATATGGATCCTCCCACTTAGGTGAATACCAATGCTTCTTCTTTACACTCCTTATTAACACCCAGTCTCCTGGTTTCACTAGTTAGTTCTCCTGCTGGGAAATAGAACATTTCTCATAGTTTAAATTTATTTCTGTTGGTTTCTAACATACTCCTCATATAATCAACTAGGTTGGCTTTTTCATCCAACTTCCACTTATTTTTGAACTGTGGTAATCTGTATGGTCTTCCAAATAACATTTCAAAGGGTGTTAACCCTGAGGTGCTTGTAATGTTTAGTTGGAAATAGTTATATCCGTTTAGAAAATGCATCTATAATGACTAAACAAAACTTTTTCCCTTCACTGTGGTTTAGCTCAATAAAATCCATATGAATTGTTTGAAAAGGGTATCTTAGTTTTGCAAACTGTCCCCTTCGTTGTCTTAAATTCCCTTTTGGATAATGTTTTACACATGCTAAACATGTTTTACAAAAAAATTTTTTTAATAAGAATTTTTAGAATTTAATCAATATGTTATATAATATTAATATATCTGTCCTACTATTACCCCCTGTTGAGAAATTATGAAACACGATGGCTCAAATATTGCTTCCATTTATAGGTTCTTTGGTAGGACAGGTTTATTATCTGGTCATATATAGTTTTCATCTTTTAATGCAGCTCCATGTTTTTTCCACATTGATATCTCCTGTAGTGAGCTTTGTTGTTGCATCTTTTCTAACACTATATCCATTGTCACCAATGCATATCATGTTTGTGTCTTCTCCCTCTCATCTTTTTAGAGAAATCATTCACATAAACTATTTAAGTGATCCTGCAAATCACTTCTAATTTTTTCTTTCTTCTTTTTTTTCTAATTCTGCAGTATTAATGCTGAAACTGCATGGGAAACTCTTAAGGTTAAAAGGTGAAACAACACTATTGCAGCACTGCAACTGTCATTTTAGGCTGCAATTACAGCTCTCACACAATATAGTTGTGCACACGCAACACTATCTAGTTTTGAAAAGAAATAGGCTATTATTTTCATTTTATCTCCATGTTGTTGAACCAGAACTGAAGTCATAAAATGTCCCTTGCAATCTACCATCTGAACAAACGGTTTACTATAGTCTAATGCTAAAGCAGTACTGGAAACTAGAACCTGCTTTATGTTGGTAAATGCTTCTTCAGCTTCTACACTCCATTTCAATTTAGGCGTAATTTTCAGCTCTTCCTCATACATTAATTTGTTTAATGGAGCTACTATTTCTGCATAATTTGGCACCCAGTTTCTACAATAATTAGTTAGTCCAAGGAAGGACATCATTTACTTTTTTGTTACTGGTTTTAGAACTTGTAATATTGCAGTCTTTCTTTCTTCTACAATTGTGCGTCCCCCTGCGCTAAAATTGTGACCTAAGTATTTAACGTCATTTTTACACAATTGAAGTTTCTTTTTACTGACTTCGTGTCCCTCTTCTGCTAAATGTTTTAATAATGCTATTGTATCATTTTTACAAGTCTCCTCATCAGGAGAGGCTAGTAGCACATCATCAACATATAATCAACTCTGACTACCTCCTGGAGGGTCAAACTTAGCCATACTTTCACTCATTACCTGAAAGTATATAGTTGGACTTTCACAGTAGGCTTGAGGTAGTCTGGTATAAGTAAATCTTTGTCCCTCAAAGGTAAATGCAAACCAGAACTGCCTATCTTTCCTGTTGATGGAGCTTGTTGTTTTAACTGGAAAAATTGGGGTGTTACATGGTGAATCCTCACATTTTATTATCACCCCTGCAGTTATTAAATCCTTTATTACTGGTTTTATCCCTTCACGAGCATCATATTTCAAAGGGTATTGTTTTACTTGGGGCCTGTATTCTGTTTTTGCTCTAATTTGAACAGGTAATGCTCCTTTACTAAACCCACATCAGTAGGGTCTGTTGACCATAATTATCAGGGACTTAAAAAAACTGTTCCTACTGTTCAGTAAGGAATATTTCTCATTGTTGTTTTGTATGCAAATGTATCCCTTCCTGCACTGTCACTGTCCAAAATAATAATTGTCTAATTAATCCTGTGGATGTACTAGGTTCTGTATTCATTATTGTTACAAATTGTTCGGGGAGTGGTGGCCTAGTGGTTAGAGCAGGAGGTTTGCATTCCAGAGGGGACACAAGGGGCCAGGTTTGTATCCCACAGATTGCCAATCTGGGTCCCTGAGCAAGACCCTTAGCCCCAGAATGCTCCCCGGGCGCTGCACAACGGTCTAATTTCCCCTTGGGGATCAATAAAGTATTAATTAATTAAACCAGTCTTTGACATCTTTTCCCCTCTGCACTATTCTCCCTATATCATGCTACTTGAGTTCTTTATCCTTGAATATATTTGTGGAGGTGACCACATGTTGCAGAGTTTCCTAGTGTCTTCCTCTAACACTACTTCAGCAACTGACGTACTCTTCCTATCTGTATAAACATAAGTTACCATGACGTTTATAGGGGTTAGTTTATTTAATACTTCTTCATAAATTTTATCCTGTCCAGGAGTATTTTTATACCACATGGTAATATGTAGATCATCTGGTGTCATCTGATCTTATAGTTGAGTAATGACATTTCTTCCTTCTGTTAATAAAGCTTTCCCTACGTCTAGGGGTGGCTTATTCAGAACATTCAGTTAATAGTGGTAATAAGGTGGTCCTACTCCTTTTTTAACATCAACACCCTGATGTTATTTGTCTGTAATCTCCTCTGCTCACTCCTCTCTGACCCCTGCGGTTTTTGTCCTTTGCCTCTAAATTTTTCTCTACCTCTATCTTTTAATAATAAATCTGCTCTTCTTCTTCTTGCTGAAAAAAAGGTGTTGCCTATTTATTTATTTATTTATTTTTCCTTCATAACTTTTTCTGCATGGAGGGCATGATTTACATAGTCTTCTAGATTTGCTGTGGGGAACCCTATAAAATGTCTCCTACCCAGGTATTAATTGCATCCCTGGAACTAGCATGTAGTGCATTTGTTTTTTTTTTAACTGCTGTCAATAAGCTCCTTGCTCATCTTCTTGTAGACCACTATGTATTTTAAACACTTTTGTCAGTCTAATCCTATATTCTTCAAAAGGTTATTCCTCTTTTTGTTTCACTCTGGCTATTAAAAAGAGTAAAATATTTTCTAAGGTTACACAGAAAAAAAACCCTGTCATGCCACGAACCTCCGTGACACACTGTATCAACAGCCTTCAGCGTCTCAAAACAATAATAATAAAAAGATAAACACAAATAAAACATACATGAGGTAAAGCCATGGTCGGGATGGATTTATTCACCAAAGGGACTCATTTTAGCCCATCTTATCCTGTCGAACCTCATCAGACCTTTGGTACAAAACAAAAACTTTCCACCTGCTCTTTTACTCCCTTTCTTCTGTCCTGCTATTCCACTTTGCAAGTCCATCAAAAATTACTTCTTAGCCCTCTGACCTTTTCTGCTTTCCACAAAAACGACCATTCTTATCTCCTGCATCACATCTTTCTCTTTTAAGTTATTTTTAAACAATTATCTACATCCTCATAACCTTCTTTGTCCATTTTTCTTAAATCACGTTTACTTTTAATGTACTTTTAATTATTGCATCCTATAGATCACCTAATTTTTTAGAGTTTAAACGACCATCATAATGATATGTGGTTATCCATTTATCTAAATATTTTAATTTTAATATTTTAATTTGATCCTGTGCTTCCATAATTTCCAATCTTTACATTATTATTCATTTTAGTGTATTTAAATCACCCTTTTCCCATTTTTTTTATTTAAATTTGGTCCAGCATATAAATACCTAGGGTATTCTAAATACTGGATTATTCTGCTCAGTAGGGTGACAGAAAAATCTCCTTTTGTGGTAATTCTCACTTCAACTCTTCCGAGTGGAGAATTCTTGCCTTTGCTTCCACAAACGTTAGTCACTTACAATCCCACTGTTTTGGTATGAGGCAAAACCTAGTGGTTTAAATCCTCCATTCATTTCTCACATACACACATTTAAATGCGGATTTTTTCTTAGTATTTTTTGTTGTTTAAAATACTTAAACGCAGATTTTACTTAGTATTTTTTTGTTGTTGTTTAAAATACTTGAACGCAGACTCCGCCGTTCTGGAAACACGGAATTTTAGTATTACTTTCTTAATACTTAAGAGGACTCTGTCGTCCCCTATAACCTCGGAATTTTCTGTATTTTCCCTAATACTTTAAACAGGACTCCGGCGCACTGCTGTTACCTGTTAGGGCCTAGGATTCACAGGATTTGTTTACTTCACGCAATGACCCCCAGTCATTCGTCATACTTTTGTTTGGGCTGGAATCCGACCCTTAAGGGGAGGGTGATGTCGTGAAGCAACATCTTTGGTTTTGTTGTGGTCTTGTGTTTTCTATTACTTTTGAATTTCTCTAAGTTCTTTTAGTAGTTTATTTTCTATTATTTGTCATGGTTTTCTTATGACAATTATTATATTCGTTGCATTGTAGTTCCCTTGTCTTCCTTGTAGTTTCTGGTTTAGTTTCCCATTTAGTATATCTGTGTTTATTTATGTTTTGGTATTTGTTCACCTGCGCTCTTTGTTTACTAGTTTATTTTCTCTGTTTCTCCTCATCCTGGTTCCCTTTCTGTGGTTTAGGTTTTGTTTATTTACAGTCAGGGTTCCTTTATGGGTTCTTTGTTAATTATTAGGCTTTGGTGTTTCTTCTATTCCCTTTAGTTTCTCAGTTTGCTTTAGTTAATGATTATTCTAGGTTCTTATGTTTCTTTTGTTTTTTTATCTTTGTCCATAGTTTTGCTTTGATCTGTTTTCCCTGAGTTTTGTTATTTATAGTTTTGTTTTTGTAGTCAGGTTCCTTTGGTGATGTTATTGTCCAGCTTCCCTCATGTTTTCCCCTCTGGATTTACAGTGCCTTGCAACAGTACTCGGCCCCCTTGAACTTTTCAACCTCTTGGCACAATTCAGGCTTCAAACATAAAGACATAAAATTCAAATTTTTTGTGAAGAATCAACAAGTAGGACACAATCATGAAGTGGAATGAAAATTATTGGATGTGTCAAACTTTTTTAACAAATAAAAAACTGAAAAGTGGGGCTTGCAATATTATTCGGCCCCTTTACTTTCAGTGAAGTAAACTCACTCCAGAAGTTCAGTGAGGATCTCTGAATGATCCAATGTTGTCCCAAATGACTGATGATGATAAATAGAATCCACCTGTGTGTAATCAAGTCTCCGTATAAATGCACCTACTCTGTGATAGTCTCAGGGTTCTGTTCAAAGTGCAGAGAGCATCATGAAGACCAAGGAACACACCGGGCAGGTCCGAGATACTGTTGTGGAGAAGTTTAAAGCCGGATTTGGATACAAAAAGATTTCCCAAGCTTTAAACATCCTAAGGAGCACTGTGCAAGCAATCATACTGAAATGGAAGGAGTATCAGACCACTGCAGATCTACCAAGACCCGGCCATCCCTCTAAACTTTCATCTCGAACAAGGAGAAAACTGATCAGAGATTCAGCCAAGAGGCCCATGATCACTCTGGATGAACTGCAGAGATCTACAGCTGAGGTGGGAGAGTCTGTCCATAGGACAACAATCAGTTGTACACTGCACAAATCTGGCCTTTATGGAAAAGTGGCAAGAAGAAAGCCATTTCTCAAAGATACCCATAAAAAGTCTCGTTTAAGATTTGCCACAAGCCACCTGGGAGACACACCAAACATGTGGAAGAAGGTGCTCTGGTCAGATGAAACCAAAATTGAACTGTTTGGCCACAATGTAAAACGATATGTTTGGCGTAAAAGCAACACAGCTCATCACCCTGAACACACCATCCCCACTGTCAAACATGGTGGTGGCAGCATCATGGTTTGGGTCTGCTTTTAGTCAGGAGGGACAGGGAAGATGGTCAAAATTGGTGGGAAGATGGATGGGGCCAAATACAGGATGATTCTGGAAGAAAACTTGTTGGAGTCTTCAAGAGACCTGAGACTGGGACGGAGATTTATCTTCCAACAAGACAATGATCCAAAACGTAAAGCCAAATCTACAATGGAATGGTTCACAAATAAACGTATCCAGGTGTTGGAATGGCCAAGTCAAAGTCCAGACCTGAATCCAATCGAGAATCTGTGGAAAGAGCTGAAGACTGCTGTTCATGAACGCTCTCCATCCAACCTCACTGAGCTCCAGCTGTTTTGCAAGGAAGAATGGGCAAAAATTTCATTCTCTCGATTTGCAAAACTGATAGAGACATCCCCCAAGTGACTTGCAGCTGTAATTGCAGCAAAGGGTGGTGCTACAAAGTATTAACACAAGGGGGCCGGATAATATTGCATGCCCCACTTTTCAGTTTTTTATTTGTTACAAAAGTTTGACACATCCAATAAATTTCATTCCACTTCACGATTGTGTCCCACTTGTTGTTGATTCTTCACAAAAAAATAGAATTTTATATCTTTATGTTTGAAGCCTGAAATGTGGCAAGAGGTTGAAAAGTTCAAGGGGGCCGAATACTTTCGCAAGGCACTGTATGTTACGGTTTGGCTCTCGTGTTTCGTTTTGTTTCTAGCCTTGTCACCTTAGCAACTATTCATATTCCCTCAGTTCTCTACAGCCTGGTCCACACCTGAGTTCCAGCTCCCCTGATTTCCCATCTCTCGTTCTCATTGGTCCATACTCCACTTCCCTCTGTTCATAAGCTCTCTGTTCTTGTTTGTTCCTCGCTGGTTCCTTCCGTTCAAATCATATATCTCCGTTCACCTACCTTCGTCTATGTACTTTGCCTACTATGTTCCTGCAGTATCAACTTTGTAAGTTTTTGGATTTCTTGTATCTGCATTGATTTTGGCACGTTCTTGCTATGTTTGGAAAACCTTTTTGAACTTATCTTTGAATTAAAGAAGAAGACTCCTTTAAACATGCAGCTGCCGATCTCTGGCCTGTGCTTTGGTCACTCTAAACCTCAGAACGTGACACAGACGTCTTAAGAGCAAACCTTCCTTCATCCTATGTGTACATGAATGTTTCTGTCTTTTTATATAGGTGATGTTTGCAGATTGTAGGTATTGTTTTACCTTCTTTTTTTGCAGGGACTGATTCGCGACGCGAATAAACAGAAAAGTTCCGATTTTTGAACTCCAGCGAAATTCGCTGCGCGTCCATCGCGCGTTCGCTTTGCTCTTTGCTCTTTGCTACTGGCATCGCGTCCTTCTCATCGCATCGCTCTTGAACGCACCTCTACATAGGCTTAATATGTAAATCACTCGCTCCTGTCGAGTAATTCGCAGTCGGTCTGAATGCACCAATAAAAATAGAACCACCTACTTTGTAAAAAGTAGTAAGACATTTGTTTTCAAAAAAGAATATCAACACTCACCTACACTTTAGAAAACAAGCTATACAAATAAAAACAATGAAATGCTTCAAAACATCTTGGTCTAATGAGGCCCAAAGAGAAAATACCCACTTCCTCTCATAATGTCCGCTTTTGAACCGGTCCATGGTGCTACCATATTCTCCAAATTAGATCTCAGAAATGCCTACTATCTTGTCAGGATCTGCCAGGGAGTGGAAGACGGCCTTCAAAACACCGTTGGGCCATTTCGAGTACCTGGTCATGCCATTTGGACTGTGCAATGCTCCTGCTGTTTACCAGGCTTTAGTCAATGACATTCTCAGAGACCTTCTGAATATTTTTGTTTTCGTGTACCTTGATGATATTTTGATTTACTCCAAGGACATTGAGGAGCATCGCACACGTTAGCCAGGTATTTCAGCGTTTCCTGGAGAACCGCCTGTTTGTTAAGGCCGAAAAGTGTGAATTTCATCAGCCGTATGTCACATTTTTGGGCTACATCCTCGAGGGTGGAAAGGTACGTTCTGATCCAGAGAAGATAAGGGCAGTTCTGGAATGGCCTGAACCAGACTCCCGAAAAGCTCTTCAGCTTTCTTTTGGTTTTGCTAATTTCTACAGGCATTTCATCAAGGGCTATAGTATCATAGCTGCACCCCTCACCGCACTAACTTCATCTAAGGTCTCGTTTTCCTGGTCATCTGAAGCCGAAGCGGCTTTTCAGGCCCTAAAAGTAAAGTTCTCACAAGCCCCTATCTTAGTTCACCCAGACTCCTCAAAACAGTTCATCCTGGAAGTTGATGCTTCTGACATCGGTGTGGGGGCTGTTCTTTCTCAGAACTCTGAGGAGGGGAGATTTCATCCCTGTGCTTTTTTTTCTCGCAGATTAAGCAACACTGAAGGAACTATGATGTGGAGGACAGAGAATTACTAGCCATAAAACTGGCGCTTGAAGAATGGCATCACTGGCTGGAGGGAGCCAAGCATTCTGTGCAAGTCTGGACTGATCATAAAAACTTGGCCTTCCTCCAGTCAGCAAAGAGACTCAATCCTCAACAGTCCCGTTTTGATTTATGTATCTCTTTCAGCCCTGGACCCAAGAATGTTAGGCCAGATACCCTCTCCAGACAGTTTCCCACTGACGACTCGGTGGAGGAACCAGCTCCCATTTTGCCTTCCAACTGGACAGTAGGAGCACTTAGATGGGAGATTGAGGATGTCATTAACAGGGCTCAACAACAGGAACCTGATCCTGGCACGGGACCACTGAACCACATTTATGTTCCCTCTCAAGTACGTGATAAGCTCATTGATTGGCTTAATTCAGCCAAATTTTCGGCTCATCCTGGTGTGAGCAGAACCATAGCGTTGGTCCAGAGAAGGTTTTGGTGGCCATCCACACATAAAGATGTCAAAGATTTTGTTCATGCTTGTGCCAATTTTTGCCAGGAACAAGTCCAGCAATCAGCCCCCTGCAGGTTTTCTCCAACCCCTCAGCATACCTAATCGACCTTGGTCCCACATTGTCTTAGATTTTGTTACAGGACTGCCTTGTTCTTCAGGTATGACTACTGTACTCACAATCGTTGACCGTTTTACTAAGTCATGTCATCTCATACCCCTAAGAAAACTTCCATCAGCATTACAAACAGCAAAACTCCTTACCCAGGAGGTCTTTCACCTCCATGGGATTCCTCAGGACATTCTGTCTGACCGCGGCCCACAGTTCATCTCTCAGGTTTGGAGACAGTTTTGTTTAGATTTAGGAGCTAAAGTTTCACTCACTTCTGGATACCATCCTCAGTCCAACAGTCAGACAGAAAGATTAAACCAACAACTGGAATCCACCTTACGTTGCCTCACATCCACAAACCCCACAAACTGGTGCTCATATCTACCCTGGGTTGAGTATGCCCTCAACTCTCACATATCTTCTGCAACTGGACGTTCACCTTTCGAAATATCTCTCGGATACCAGCCACCTATGTTTTCAGCCGACGAAAAGGACATTACAATCACATCAGTTCAACAACACATTCGCCGCTGCCATAAGATCTGGACCACAACCATTCAAGCCCTCCAACAAACTGCTGACCAAAATAAGCGTTTTGCTGATCGAAGACTCTGACCTGCACCCGAGTATCGGCCTGGCCAGAAACTGTGGTTATCGGCACGAGACGTGCCACTCAAGTCTATATCTAGGAAAGTTTCGCCTCGCTTCATTGGTCCTTACGAAATTGAGACTGTTATCAGCCCCTCTACGGTTTCCACGTCTCTCCGATTAAGCTGGTGATCTCCAGTGGTTTGTGTGTGTGTGTGTTTGTGTTCACTTTATTTTTAGCTTTCAGATGGTTCCAGAGTTTCTCAGGTGCACAGAGTGACAGGTGCGACTGATCTGCTGATAGCCTTAAGGAGTATTTAAGCAGGAGGCTGCCAGCACTTCGATGCCATAATGTTTGCCTTCAGTGGCTGAAACCTGAACCTTGTTTATCTTCGTTGAGCTTCGTCTTTGGCTCCAGTGATTTCCTGGACGTTCAAGTTTACCTACGTTTTGTGGATTACGTTCTGGATTTTGTGTTTTGGATTAAGCTGGCAGCTTCCTGGAAATTCCCGACTCCTGGACCAAGGCGGAGGCATACCCTGTCCACCCTCCAATGCAAGTACCGGAACATTCAACTCTTTCATGAACTCACCAGTATTCACTCCGCAGCTCGTACTGAAGCATCTGGACAACCTAGCTTCGCACACCCATGTTCTGACTTCCTCTACCCCTGACGACCTGACGGCATTTACTTAATAAGACACTTTCTTGTTTACAAGTATCATTTTCGTTAACACCGTTCCCTGTTTCACCAGTTCTCTTCCCCTCTCTTTCAGTTGGCCAATTTACCCATTCATGTCCCTGTGTTCACGTACTGTAAATAAACACCGTTACACTTTCAGCTTGTTTCCTTTGAGTGTTCTCTGTATGTGGGTCAGTGCTATATCGAAAATGACACTTTGGTGCTACATGTACACTTTGACACAAAATATGAGAAATGTAAGAGAAATACTGCAAACTGGAGAAACATCAGTCAACTTTCTGAGGCTGACTCATGAGAAAATTGCATAAGCTTCTGAAACGTATGGCTGTGGCATGCCATCAGAATTCGCCACTCCCTCATGGCCACACTCTCCAGCTAAAGCAGTCAGTACTGGCGACTGTCTAAGATCATCATGTTATCTTTTACTTGGGACAGTTTAACATTGATAAGGTGAAGAACATCAAACACTGACTGCCTAAAGGAAAACGGGACACTTCCTGTTCTCAGGGGGCGGGGCTTCGATGATGTCAGCATCTGACCAGTGAATATTGTTCAGGCCTAGAGGCAGATCAATCCCAGAAGGTTTCATGTGTCTGTGACTTTCCTTGTAGGAGCTGTCAATTTAGTGTTTTATGGCGATAAGTAATATTTTGAGGCGTGGCCACGCCCACACGCTTTCATGTATCAAAAAGCTTTTGATAACTTTTGATCCCCAATGCCTTAAGAGTATACAGAGTGATTTTCAAGTCTCTATGTCAAAAGCTGTAGGAGGAGTTTGCTCAGATATGCGGGCTAGAAACGCCCAAAAAACGGTAAAAATGGCAACTTCAATCCAAAATGGCCGACTTCCTGTGGTGTTTGGACCAATGCTCCAAGAGACCTTTTTGTAGGTCCTGAGAAGGTACATATTTGTACCAAATTTTAGAATCCTTGGTCAAAGCATGGCTTGGGGCAGTTTTATTTTTATTTTCTAGGGGACGCTGTGTACGAATTAGGCCACACCCACTGAATATGTCATCAGATCTCTGTTCGGGACTGGACAAGGATCAATGACATTGAATTTGGTGCAGATCAGATGATATATGTGGAATTCAGAGCCAAACGTATGGCCATGGCGTGACCTCCAACTTCGCCGTGCCACCACAGCCACGCCCTTTTATGAAAAGTCACTGTGCCTCAAACAAAGTTAGACCCACTAGTTATCTGTCTTCTGACAGAGTTTCAAGTTGATTGGGTGAAGAAGATCAGAGAGGCACCTTTCCAAGTGAAAAAAGTGACTTCCTGTTCTGAGGGGCCGTGGCTTTGATGATGTCAGCATGTGACCTCATAGGATTGTCGGGAACCCGAATGTCCTCCTTCATGCCAACTTTGGTGTGATTTTGAATTTTTTTGGGAAAGTTATTGCAATGTTTCTCTTTTGGCGCGAACGTGACGTTCATGGCCCGGCTACGCCCCCTAAACACGGCCAAAAACTCACGATTTTGATAACTTTGAATCCCCCATCCCTTAACTGCATGTAGACCAAATATGAACCCGATAGCTCAAAATCCCTAGGAGGAGTTTGTTAAAGTTCGAGGTGAGTAAAAGTGAAAAACGGGCAAAAATTGACGTTTAATCCAAAATGGCCGACTTCCTGTGCATTGTAGGGCATACCCCCAAGAGACTTTTTTTCTTTGCTTGCGGAGCTCTAGCATTGTGCCGAATTTCAGATCTCCACGACTTACGGTTTGGGCTATCTCACGTTTGGGGCGTGGTTAATTGGTTTGGCCACGCCCACTGACGACGACATTAAGGTTTAAAAATTTCACGCGGGGGGCAATTTTGGGTAAAAGCGTGTGCATCTTGGGGCTTGGCAAAGTCCCCATATTGCCCTGCAAAGAGGCAGCAGAAAAATAATAATAACATAGCGATTACAATAGGCCCTTGCAGTTTTCCTGCTCGGGCCTAAATACACTGCATCGTTTGCAAAGTGCTTCTGTCAAGGATTGAATGGGTTAACAGGTGTCAAGCTTCTCTGTGAGTGTGAGCATCACAAACCCACTTTATAGAGTCAACACAAAACAAATTTGTCAATGACCTTCTTAACTTCAATACAGTACAGAATTATGTAGAAGCAAACGTCAAACGGACATCAATAAACACTTTCTCTGACACACTCACACAACACAAAACATGATTGTGTCCAGTTGTGATTGGCAGATGATCCAGAGGTAACATAAAGCCTTTCTTCCACCCTCAAACTGAGCTGTCAGTCAAGCTGGTGGAGGGCAACGTTGCAATATTGCTGCTGGAAATAGGCTGTCCTCACCTCATGTCTGTCAGTAGACAAACAACATAATGTTTTAGACAGAAATAAAACTGAGTGGCCACATTTACCCGCACAGTCTATAATACAGGTCCTTCTCAAAAAAGTTTGCATATTGTGATAAAGTTAATTATTTTCCATAATGTCATGATGAAAATTTAACATTCATATATTTTAGATTCATTGCACACTAACTGAGATATTTCAGGTCTTTTATTGTCTTAATACGGATGATTTTGGCATACAGCTCATGAAAACCCAAAATTCCTATCTCACAAAATTAGCATATCATTAAAAGGGTCACCTCAACTCTCCTGTTTCCACCAGAACTGTCCATCGGGAGCTCCACAGGGTCAATATACACGGCTGGGCTGCTATAGCCAAACCTTTGGTCACTCATACCAATGCCACATGTCAGTTTCAATGGTGCAAGGAGCGTAAATGTTGGGGTGTAGACAATGTGAAACATGTATTGTTCTCTGATGAGTCCAGCTTTACTGTTTTCCCCACATCCGGGAGAGTTATGGTGTGGAGAAGCCCCAAAGAAGCATACCACCCAGACTGTTGCATGCCCAGAGTGAAGCATGGGGGTGGATCAGTGATGGTTTGGGCTGCCATATCATGGCATTCCCTTAGCCCAATACTTTTGCTAGTTGTGCTGCCAAGGACTACTGAGCCATTCTTGAGGACCATGTGCATCCAATGGTTCAAACATTGCATCCTGAAGGTGGTGCCGTGTATCAGGATGACAATGCACCAATACACACAGCAAGACTGGTGAAAGATTGGTTTGATGAACATGAAAGTGAAGTTGAACATGTGCCATGGCCTGCACAGTCACCAGATCTAAATATTATTGAGCCACTTTGGGGTGTTTTGGAGGAGCGAGTCCAATCTCAGCAGTCTACAGAGCCTTGATGTTACAACCACAAGCTTTATTGTGTTTTATTAACATTTTATATGTTACAACAACACAAAGTATTGCATAATAGTGAGGTCGGAGATTTTCAATTCTTTTCTTAAGTGTTGCATTTGTTTTTAGTTTCCTGTACTCTATGTCATATCAACCAGTGTTGGAGATTTGTGTTTTTGTTTATTTCCCTTTGTCAGGTCCTTTGTTTACCTTCTGTGTTAATCTTGTGTATTGGTCACACTCCCCTGTCTTCCTGCAGCCTGGTCCACATCTGTCCATTGTTCCCCTGTTTATCTTGTCTCACAGTTCATTGGTTTACACTTCACTACCCTCTGTATTTAAGACTTCTGATTTCCATTGTTCGTCTCCGCCTCTCCTTCCTGTTCCAGAGGGGTTCGAGGATGAACCGCCTCTCCTTCTTGTTCCAATTCCAGAGAGGGTTCGAGGATGAACTGCCTCAATCTTTGAGCCCCAAGAGCTCTGACGCAAATCTTCAGCGCTCCGAAGCAGATCTTCGGGCCCCACCGTGGGTGTAACCGGCTTCCACGCTGTTCTCTAGAGCTCTTCCTCTACGCTGCTGGGCTGGCCTCCAGACCACCTGCTCCTTCGTCGCAATAGAATCCGGTCACTAAAAGGATCCTGCAGCAGGAGAAGTGTTAATAACTCTGTATGTATTTCTGGCGTACTGCAGAGAGTAGCGCACGCCAGGCTGAAGTAGCGCACGCCAGGCTGAAGTGACGGAGGAGCAGCAATTGCCATTGTGGGGCTCGAGGTTGGCGATTTCTCTCCCTCAGCCTCTTCTGGACTGCGCAGACAGCGTCGTAGGCGCGACACATTAGCTGCTGTCTCCGCTGTAGGTCGGCTCGACGATTCACCTCTTATCCCTGAGGGGTTCAAAGAGGAACTCCTCCAGAGCTCCTCTGACGTTCCTCTACGCTCCTCAGCCGGCCTCCGGGCCCGTGTTCCTTCGTGCCTCCTAGACTTCTTCTCAGTCATCAATGGCCGCTGTGATCTCCACCTCCCGGCCATCCACCTGAACTCTGTGCCTGCTCGGGACGACCTCTGGGTCACCCGCCTGAACTGTTTTGTATTTTGTTTCTTCCCGTCCTCTTGCTTGCACTTTGGTCCTGCTTCACCTTAAAATGGAAAACTCTAGAATAAAATCCAGGTCGACCAATTTAAGTCACCCAATTAGTAACCTGTATGTAGTTTTATCTCAGTGTAAATTCAGCTGTTCTGTGAAGGTCTCGCATGTTTGTAAGATACAATTTGTTCACAAGCAGCTTCACGCAGACCAAGGAACACCACAGAGAGGTGAGGGATACAGTCTAAAGCGATACAGAAGTTTAAAGAAGTATTACGTTAACATTCAAAGCTTTAAACACCACATAGGACACTGTATAGTCCATCATCTGAAAATGGAAAGAAGATGGCACAACTGTAAACCCATCAAAACATGACTGTTCAACTAAGATAACAGGCCGAGCAAGGAGAGTATTAATCAGAGAATGAGCCAAGAGGCTCATGGTAACTAGGGTGGAACTGCTTGGGGTGGGGGAACCTGTTGACTGCTTAAAGTGTTTTGTCAAAGGGTCTAGGAGTCAGCCTGTCTCTGTTGCACCCCTGACTCGCCAAGCAAGGTAGGCCTGCATAGGCCAACTTGTATCCAGAGGGACCAGATGACTTTACAGGTTAATGGAATGATCTAGTGATAATGTATAGTTTGTGACATCAGGCAGGGGCAGGATTTCCAAGCATAAACAAGATTGGTCAGAAATTATTTCCGACAAGTAGAGTTACTAAGGGTGTATTCACACCACAAAAGTCCTTTAGTCCGCTTGTTTGGTCTGGACCAAAAACAGACTTTATTTTTTTTGTTTGTTGCGGTTTGCTTTCACGTTGTACTTTTTGCAAGTGAACTATTACTTGTAAACAAAGCCACATGGGTGGCGATCTGCGGGCTATATTTTTGAAAACTCACCGCTATGCAGGAACTGGCCTCCCCTGTGTGAATTCCCAGAGGGAGGAGGCTTGTCTTTACAGACTCAAAACATATATCCATGAAAACAATCACTGTAAAATCAACAAACTGAACTATTTCGAAAGTTCCATTTTAAGTCTTCCTGTAGTTCCCCCAAATACCAAAAAAGTAGAAAATTAAGATTTGTGTGCAAGCTTGGAGCACTTATGGGTTCATTTGCATTAGTTGATTGCCTTCAAACATCTTACTTCTCATTGCTTTTCAAGTTAGGTAAGTTTATTGGAGGAAGAAAGGTCTCTGTGACAATATTGACTTCTGCATATCCTGTTTTGTTTTTTTCAGCTTTTCTTGTCCCTTAGGTTCCGTGACACCATAAGTAAGACAAATGAAAAGTAGAAGGAAAAATAGAAAAAAATCAGTCACTCCCTTAGGAGAACAATGACTGTTTACCTAAGATATTCAGCACAGCAAACATTCAGGCAGATTGGTTTGTTTAGGAGACTTATCTGAAAGCTGTACAGAGGCTCACAGGCATGTAGTTACAGCTAGAAAAATGACAGTGTTGCCCACATGCACACCTGATCATGTACTTGCCACACACTTTCCCACAAGTACCCAGGCTTTCTTCTGCCTACTCATCCTCACTTTGCAGATTACAAGGCACACCGAGGACAATAACACAACTGAACCATTACTTGGCATACTTCTTTATAGACACAATATGGAATTTTTTAAAGGCGACAAGTAATATTAGAGTATAGAAGCAGCTAAAATCAGAGAGAAAATGTTTAAGAGATGAAATATCATGTTACTGACCCTCAGAATGTTCACAGTTTAAATGAATAACTTCTAAAATGTTGCAAACAAGTCTTACAGCACCAACATCTATGTCTACCACTTTATTAGGTACACCTGGTCAACACAAATCACAGCTCAGCCATTCACATGGCAGCAGTTCTTTGCTTCTAGGAATCCACTCGTGGTGAAGATAAGTTGCAGACGTTTTAACCGAGGATCCGAAGGGGGAAGAGGTCTTCCAATGACTCAGCCTTACCTTCCTCAGGTTCGAACTTCTCTTCGAACTTTTCTGAAGAGGCGATCAATTTTCTTTCTACCCTCTTTAATTACAGCTCTGGTCATTTAATGACGATTACAGATAAATCCCCTTCTTTAAGGATATCTTAACGGAGAATCATAATCGGGTACAAAAAAAATCTAATCAGTTGGGAACTTTTGTTTTTATATTATGGATTCAATGCCTCTTTTCTCCATCAGGTCTCACTACCATCCCCCATTTCCCACCCTCTCTGTATTCTGGAGAGTACTGCTCTGCTGAACTGCTCTTTATTCAGCTCATGTACTACCTGACACTGACAGCTGACTGACACTCTGCAGTCCTCTTCCTGGGACTTACCAATTTAACTAACATGCTATAACATGGAAAACAACTTCACACAGCTATATGAGGTCCACACGGCTCATATACTTGGAGAACAGAATAAACTTTATTCTGAAAACAGCCAGAAAAAGCTTAATTTAAGAAAATGAACATCACATTCAATCATGTGATGTTAACTGTTGTTAGAGTTAAAAAGCTGATAATTACAGATCAGTGCAAAAGAAGACACGAATTAACCAAATAAGTTTGGCTTGCACGGGAGAGACAGTCTTCTGCAGAACAGCAACTTCCTTCTCACAAAGGAAGAAGTCCTTGCACCAGCCTTTTATTTACAACTCACATTCTTACAAGTAAAAAGCAGGAATCAGTTCAGCCAATTCTTACAGAGATTTCAAGTTAGAAGAGTGGTCATTCCCATATATGGTATAAGCATGTAATGTCCAGGGATTGATCCACTCCAGACCACATTCCTTAACTTTCCACTCCCTTTGTCCACACTAAAAAAACAATCACAGGAATCATCTTAACTAGAGTAGAACTTAAAACATAAACCTTGTTTAAACTAAACAATGATAACTTATATACATTTCCCCAACAACTATCATTCAGTGCAAACTGAATGATACTACAAAATCTGATGTGAATAAAGATCCATAATAACCCATTTATTTATAGCTATGTGTTACTTGAAAATATGAATTCATATTGTGTGATGCACATATCTTTTTTATACAATACAGAATAAGGCAAAATTGCATTTCACATGTTGGGAGGATTGCGACTAGGCAGTAATGGGTTTCAGAGTGGCCTTAGTAATTTGGTTCATGCTAGCAGTCTCTTCCTGACCTGTTTTGAGGCTTTACCTCATCCAGCCATTGTTATGATTCTGGTCTATTTGTCTGCATTGCCCCTGTCTGCTTCCTATCCTCTCTGTGCTGAAGTTATTCAGATCATTGTTTTCACCTGCCAGCACCTTTATCACGCCTCACTCACTCCACCTGTAAACCTGGCTTTATATGCTGCTCTCTAGCTGACAACCAGCGCCAGATTATTGAAAGCCTTGTGTGAGTAAATGTCCAGTGGTCCTTCCTTCCTTCCTTGCCTGCCTGCCTGCCTGCCTGATCTCGATCTCATTTCTGCCCCGTGGATTTTCCTGTTCCGCCTTGCCCACCTCGGATATCTCCCTGGCTTCAGATCTCTGGGCATCAACCTTGTTTCCTCTTCCTGACCACCGCCTCCTGCTTAACCACTGGATCTGTCAATCTGAATCTACCTCCCTGTGTCTGACCTCGCTTCTGAGCTTCAACTACCGATTCAAGTCAAGTCCTCGGATGCTGTCATCTGTTTTCTGCTTCCCGTCTTCGACCCAGTTTTTGTCCCCTGATCACCGAAACACCGAAACTCTCTGGGCTAGTAAACCTGAAGTTCCCTCCCTGTGTAAGCTTATTGTGGCTGTGCTGGATCTGATCATAATGTCAAGCCGAGGAGTCCTGTTCACATTCCCTCATACACACATTGATGTCACCACACTGTCACCAGCCAACTACACTGAGGAGCCGAAAATCAGCATCCCCGCTCTCCCACAGATTCTGAGAAAATTAGTGGCTTTTTCTCTGAGTCTCATCTTGCCCACAGTTCTCTGCTCAGCCACTAACCTATCTGTCTGCCCTTAGAAGTTCCTGGTCCCGCTGCTGGCGGCTTCCAGCCATTCAACGACAGATTTCAATAAACCTTTAAACATTCATCTGTTGTGTCCGACTGAAATTCCGGGTCCTCTTTGCTAATGTACAGGTCCTTCTCAAAATATTAGCATATTGTGATAAAGTTTAATATTTTCCATAATGTCATGATGAAAATTTAACATTCATATATTTTAGATTCATTGCACACTAACTGAGATATTTCAGGTCTTTTATTGTCTTAATACGGATGATTTTGGCATACAGCTCATGAAAACCCAAAATTCCTATCTCACAAAATTAGCATATCATTAAAAGGGTCTCTAAACGAGCTATGAACCTAAACATTTGAATCAACGAGTTAACTCTAAACACCTGCAAAAGATTCCTGAGGCCTTTAAAACTCCCAGCCTGGTTCATCACTCAAAACCCCAATCATGGGTGAGACTGCCGACCTGACTGCTGTCCAGAAGGCCACTATTGACACCCTCAAGCAAGAGGGTAAGACACAGAAAGAAATTTCTGAACGAATAGGCTGTTCCCAGAGTGCTGTATCAAGGCACCTCAGTGGGAAGTCTGTGGGAAGGAAAAAGTGTGGCAGAAAACGCTGCACAACGAGAAGAGGTGACCGGACCCTGAGGAAGATTGTGGAGAAGGGCTGATTCCAGACCTTGGGGGACCTGCGGAAGCAGTGGACTGAGTCTGGAGTAGAAACATCCAGAGCCACCGTGCACAGGCGTGTGCAGGAAATGGGCTACAGGTGCCGCATTCCCCAGGTCAAGCCACTTTTGAACCAGAAACAGCGGCAGAAGCGCCTGACCTGGGCTACAGAGAAGCAGCACTGGACTATTGCTCAGTGGTCCAAACTACTTTTTTCGGATGAAAGCAAATTCTGCATGTCATTCGGAAATCAAGGTGCCAGAGTCTGGAGGAAGACTGGCAAGAAGGAAATGCCAAAATGCCAGAAGTCCAGTGTCAAGTACCCACAGTCAGTGATGGTCTGGGGTGCCGTGTCAGCTGCTGGTGTTGGTCCACTGTGTTTTATCAAGGGCAGAGTCAATGCAGCTAGCTATCAGTAGATTTTGGAGCACTTCATGCTTCCATCTGCTGAAAAGCTTTATGGAGATGAAGATTTCATTTTTCAGCACGACCTGGCACCTGCTCACAGTGCCAAAACCACTGCTAAATGGTTTACTGACCATGGTATCACTGTGCTCAATTGGCCTGCCAACTCTCCTGACCTGAACCCCATAGAGAATCTGTAGGATATTGTGAAGAGAATGTTGAGAGACTCAAGACCCAACACTCTGGATGAGCTAAAGGCCGCTATCGAAGCATCCTGGGCCTCCATAAGACCCCGCAATGCCACAGGCTGATTGCCTCCATGCCACGCCGCATTGAAGCAGTCATTTCTGCCAAAGGATTCCCGACCAAGTATTGAGTGCATAACTGTACATGATTATTTGAAGGTTGACGTTTTTTGTATTAAAAACACTTTTCTTTTATTGGTCGGATGAAATATGCTAATTCTGTGAGATAGGAATTTTGGGTTTTCATGAGCTGTATGCCAAAATCATCCGTATTAAGACAATAAAAGACCTGAAATATGTCAGTTAGTGGGCAATGAATCTAAAATATATGAATGTTAAATTTTCATCATGACATTATGGAAAATAATGAACTTTATCACAATATGCTAATATTTTGAGAAGGACCTGTAATGGAAAATTCTTTTAAAGTGCTCTGATATTCCCTTCACCTCTCTCCTCTGACCTCTGTGTTTTATTAGTGTTCTGTTATTTAGAGCAGATGGACTCTAAATTCAAATGCTGGAGAGTTTTATGGTTAACACTTCCTGAAGTGTATATTTCAAGGGAAGGTAGATGGGTGCCCTCATAAATAACTTTGTTAACTCTGACCCGGGGAGGGTCTAGGGGCCATATTTCTAAAACTCTTTGAAGTTGAGATAACACCCTCATTTGTGATATAAATACTGTTTGTGATTTCTGTTCGTTGCTCTGTTTCACTGACTAACCTCAGTGTCAGGGTCTTCAAACGCTGAATGCCTTTGAATAAAACTTATAAGACAAAGTCCGGATTTTCTCTTGTTATGAGTCAACTTCTACCCACTTTGATAAGAAAATTCCACAACACTAACCTTTACAGCTTTTGTACTGCCCAAAGGGACATGGTCATCTCATCAAGTTAAAGGTTTTGAAGCAGACCCACCACTTATCAGCAGGGAGGAATGTTAGCTGCCAGTGCACTAGTACATCCAGCTGGAGTTGGGGGCAATGCTATGAAGACAAAACAAATGCAACGCTAAATTTAAGTAAAAAGCAGAGATGGGTATAGTAGCCAAACGTTTTACTCAAGTAAGAGTAGTAGTACTTATGTTTTTACTCAAATATAGGTAAAAATGTTGGTGTAGTAAAACTACTTTTCTGAAAGTTCTGTACATTTAGGTGAAAATATGCAACTTGTTGCTACCCAACTCTGATAGCAAGTCTTCCATTATTATTTCATGTGTACAGATTATAAAATATACAAAAAATGAAATTGCATTCCTCTTTTTGTCTAAAGGATATAATTTGGAGCAGCACTTGAATCTCATGACATTTAAGCAATGGAGTTTTCCAACAAGCCGACATAACTTTCTTTTGATCAATAAATGACCATTTACCAGTCTCTCTTCAATCTCAATGGCTACTTAATGTTATATTATGTCAGTTTTGTCTGTAATGTAGGGCTCAAATGCAGGCAAGTAGACAAGAGGCAAGCTAACCAGAATGAAGGTATTTAATGTTTTGGAAACAAGAATTGAAAACAAGTGTGGCAAAACCTGAAATATGGAAGGTAGACAACAGTGAATGATTGAAAATGGAATGAATAAATGCCTGGCAGACTAATTATTAGGATTAATACCAGGCAAGACTAATTACAAAAGCTAAAAAATTATTTAAAGATAATATAAATCATCCTATGAATAACTCCAAATACCAAACAATAAGTTGGCAGTGGAACAGGAGTGACAACAAATTAAGCAGTTGAAAGAAAACCGTGCACAAAAGGAAACAGACTACTAAAATAAAACAGGAACTGAGGTCCTCAAGGAGAGCACTAAAACTCTAATGGATACCTTAACCAAGGTATAAAAGGCTTTATGTAACACATTTTAAATAACAATTCAAGACAAAGTTTAAATAATGACCACACTGGCTAATGGGTGAAGTCAGTTTCCAGTTTTTATGTGGATAGTGAAATGTTAGCTGTCAGCACTGCAAGAACTTTCAGCTGCATTCAGGTGGTGCTCCGAAGATGGTTTTAAACATAAGCACAGTAGTCTTCTAGTCATTAGTGTATATGCTGCATGATTTCCTAAAGCTAAAATTAGTTCCTCCTGTAATCTAGGGAAGAAACTTTCATGTAGCTCAGCACTAAGCCCAGTCTGCCAAATGCTTGGCTGCCAAGCCTCTATATCCATATATAAAGTACACCTCCCAACTAGGCTACCGCCTTAGGAGCTGGTCATGCAGCTCATGCTACACAACAAGCTCTCCACCTTCATCATTGAAGACAAAGCTTATCTTCATCAAAAACAAAAACAAAATCCTTGGTATCACATGGAAACAAGAGCAAACTTACATTTTCTATAGCCAGACAGCCTGCTTAAAAGGTGTGCATTGACATTCTCGAGCTATACAGCATAAAACATTTTTAAAACATGGTGGTATAAAGCTGCAATTTCACAAATAAAAATAATGTGTCAGGCAATTTACAAACTTGGTGAATAACAATCTAGCAAGCTAAAACAGTTGATTGATAAGGATAATGCAGCAAAGATTTGGTGACCTACAATGAAAAAGTAATGTTGCTTTTAACCCTTGCAAATCCAGGCAAAGTGGGAAATGCTCACGATTTAACCACATGTATAAGTGGATACATTAGAGGATTTTAAGGAGAGGTTCTGGGAAGATACTGTAGTAATAATTCATGTAGTAGAAAGATGTAAAACTGCTGTGAGCCTGTTGGAATGTTAGGTACATCCTGGCAGGTGGTGGAAAGCTAACCTAGACAGATGTATCCTGTTTTCGTTATTATTATTTTTTATTGTCAATTTTAATTGCTAAAGCAGCTAAAACAGATCGTGTACATCTGACTATCTAAAGCCATCCACCACTTTTTAATTTCCAACAACTCAAATAATATGTTTCTTACATCATTGTTAATACATTTAGCCAGTAGTTACAACTCCAAATTCCAATTAAGTACGGATGTTGTGTAAAACGTAAATAAAAACAGAATGCAGTGAGTTGCAAATGTTCAACCTGAAAAACCTGACTGTTGTTTAAAAATATTCACTCATTTTGAATTTGATTCTTGCAACACGTTCCAAGAAAGCTGGGACAGGGGCAACAAAGTACTGGGAAAGATGAGGAATGCTCAAAAACCACCTGTTTGGAACATGTCACAGGTGAGCAGGTTAACTGGAAACCTGAGTGTCATGATTGGGTATAAAAGGAACAGCCCCGAAAGGCTCAGTTGTTCACAAGCAAGGATTAGGCGAGGTTCACCACTTTGTGAATAAATACACAATCAAATAGTCCAACAGTTTAAGGAACAACTGTTTTCAGCTTACAGTTGCAAGTAATTTAGGGATTTCTTCATCAAGATTTGATTGGTGTTCTTATGCATTTTTAATTTCAGTGTATTGTATTCAGTGTATGCATTTATGTATCTAAACATCTAAAGACAACTTAGTGATGTTCAAAATGATCATCAGTAGGGGAGAGAAAGTAGATTTAAGTGATTTTCAACACAACATAGTTGTTAGTGCCAGGTGGGCCTAACCCCAACCCATCTCCCATGTTTATGGAGAATGCTCCAAAAATATCCAGTTGCGTTGAGAAAATGTCTTGCTGATGTCAGAGGTTAGAAGAGAATGGCCAGACTGGCCAAGGCACAGAGGCAAAGCTAGGTCAAATACCGTAGGCTGATGTAGGAGATATTTAATATAATACTTTGGGTGTCTTAGTACCAGTTGAGCATTGTTTAAACACCATAGCCTACCGGAGTATTGTTGCTTACCATGACTGTCCTTTTATAGACACAGTGTATGCATCTTCTGATAATAATATCTAATAATGCACCGAAGCCCAAATTCAACTTGGTATCAACAATATATATTTAACACCTCCTACGCATTATTATATATATCTTTTGTGGCTATAGCATAGAAAGACTTGATGATATAGAAAAATAATGCTCTAGCATCACCTTACTATGCATTTAACCACTACAAATACTTATTCTCATACACCAGGAAACTGAAAGTGAAACCAGCTGCATGACCTACTTCCTGAATAATTCGGTAAATAATTACCTGACCATTGTGGTGTACTCTTAAAGGCAATGAAATTTAATTTCCAGAAGATCAGTTTATCATCAGGACTTGATGTTCCAAAAAAACCCTTCTCCGTAACACAGACATGCCATGATAAGGAACAGTGTGATCCATTAAATATTTGTTGAGTGTATATTTACCTTAACATCAGTGAGCATACTTATTGCTGACAAACTGAAAAGAAAGATAGTTGGAAGGGTTGACAGGTAGGAGCAATACAAAACAGACTATAGCAAGAATTTGGCCTTTTACAGTCAGTCATTGTGCCAAGTGTCAACAAATGCCTGTAAAGTTACAACCTTTGACCCCTCTGCCATCCACCATCACAGAAATCCTCCCAGATGGGTTTGGCCTCTGGTCCTTGGAGCTGACATGGCACAGAGCTCTGAAGGCTTCACTGTGTGTGTGCATGTCTACATCTCCTTTTTATGAAGCCTAAAAGTGGAATGGTCATGTTTGTCTGTCATCATGTCCCAGCTTGTTTAGCTAACTGGCATCATTTCTGCCTAGGGACTTTCTTTTCCACACCAAACCCAGTACAGTATGTTTCAACTGAAACCCTACCAGTATATATTTGAGCACTGTTTGTTTGAAATTGTATAAATTTTTCTCATAATACTGTGAATTCTTGTTAAATAAAAAAATGTAATTTCCCACATCTCACCATCCTTGAACAAAACAAAGTATTTGCTCAAAAAATATTAAAATAATTCCTTTGTAGATAATCAGTGCTGTAGGTTTTCACCTTTACTTTTCTGTTAATTTCTATTAACACCCACTTCATTAGAAGACCTTTAGCCCTGCTCCAAAAAATAAATGGTTCTTTTTCTGTATTAGCACCAAACCAGCCATGATTTGTGCATTCTAAATCTGTTCAACTTTGAGACAATTTATCAGACTATAATATTCAGATGTTGTGAAAGTGCTTGCATTTGAAGCGTAATCCTATTTTTCATTTTTAGGCGTGAGGCATAATTTCATGATTTTCGTTTCCAATCTTAGAAGCTATTGCCAGACTATAAGTCATAAGCACAGAGTCATATCTCCTGGTTTTTCAGTTTACTGATTCTCATTTTCTGCTGTGAAAACAATTTAAGCAAAAATATCTTGTTCAAAAGAGGGATCTCTGCATCATTTGAAAATTTTTATATGTCATTACTTAGTTGAAATCCCAGAAGAGTTTAGTTTGAACAAGTAATTTATTTCTCATTTCCCATAAACCATGCTTTGAAAAAACATTTGCTCCCTTGAAGAGTTTGTCTGTTTTTCCTTTACTGTCACACTGAGAGATTAAAATCATCAAACAAATGTTTTTATGGCAGACAAAAAGGAACAGAGTAAATAAAAAAAGCTTTTTGCAAATTATGATTTTATTTATTAGAGGAAAAAACAAATGATCAAACTAATTTTTTCTATTTAAAAAAATGTATCTTCCCCCTTGTTAAATCATAATTTTCGTGTCCTTAACCTTATTTTTTGGAAAGCTATTTTCCGTTTCACTTTACATACTCAGGTCTGATTGTTACCAGAACTGTAGAATCAAAAAATATTGTAAACAGAACCCATCTGACAATATGAAGTAGGTTAAAATATCCCAAAATGCAGCATAATGCCCCACCTAAAGAAATTCAACAACAGGTGAATAAAACAAGTTTCCACAAAGATAGTTTCTTCCCCCATGCTATTGTTGGGACCCCTGCCATGGATTAACATGAAGTGAACATGAAGTGAACATGGATGAACATAAACAAAGGCCAGTATAAATCTCTGCACCTTTCAACATCACACTTACAGTGCCTTGCGAAAGTATTCGGCCCCCTTGAACTTTTCAACCTCTTGCCACATTTCAGGCTTCAAACATAAAGATATAAAATTAAAATTTTTTGTGAAGAATCAACAACAAGTGGGACACAATCGTGAAGTGGAATGAAATTTATTGGATGTGTTAAATGTTTTTAACAAACAAAAAACTGAAATGTTATTCGGCCCACTTGCGTTAATACTTTGTAGCGCCACCCTTTGCTGCAATTACAGCTGCAAGTCGCTTGGGGTATGTCTCTATCAGTTTTGCACATCGAGAGACTGAAATTCTTGCCCATTCTTCCTTGCAAAACAGCTCGAGCTCAGTGAGGTTGGATGGAGAGCGTTCGTGAACAGCAGTCTTCAGCTCTTTCCACAGATTCTCGATTGGATTCAGGTCTGGACTTTGACTTGGCCATTCCAACACCTGGATATGTTTATTTGTGAACCATTCCATTGTAGATTTGGCTTTATGTTTTGGATCATTGTCTTGTTGGAAGATAAATCTCCGTCCCAATCTCAGGTCTCTTGCAGACTCCAACAGGTTTTCTTCCAGAATCATCCTGTATTTGGCCCCATCCATCTTCCCACCAATTTTGACCATCTTCCCTGTCCCTGCTGAAGAAAAGCAGGCCCAAACCATGATGCTGCCACCACCATGTTTGACAGTGGGGATGGTGTGTTCAGGGTGATGAGCTGTTGCTTTTACGCCAAACATATCGTTTTGCATTGTGGCCAAACAGTTCGATTTTGGTTTCATCTGACCAGAGCACCTTCTTCCACATGTTTGGTTTGTCTGCCAGGTGGCCTGTGGCAAATTTTAAACAAGACTTTTTATGGATATCTTTGAGAAATGGCTTTCTTCTTGCCACTCTTCCATAAAGGCCATATTTGTGCAGTGTACGACTGATTGTTGTCCTATAGACAGACTTTCCCATCCGGGTGTAGATCTCTCCAGTTCATCCAGAGTGATCATGGGCCTCTTGGCTGCATCTCTGATCAGTCTTCTCCTTGTTCTAGATGAAAGTTTAGAGGGACGGCCGGGTATTGGTAGATTTGCAGTGGTCTGATACTCCTTCCATGTCAATATGATTGCTTGCACAGTGCTCCTTGGGATGTTTATAGCTTGGGAAATCTTTTTGTATCCAAATCCAGCTTTAAACTTCTCCACAACAGTATCTCAGACCTGCCTGGTGTATTCCTTGGTCTTCATGATGTTCTCTGCGCTTTGAACAGAACCTTGAGACTATCACAGAGCAAGTGCATTTATAAACACGGGTTGATTCTATTTATCATCATCAGTCATTTGGGACAACATTGGATCATTCAGAGATCCTCACTGAACATCTGGAGTGAGTTTGCTGCACTGAAAGTAAAGGGGCCAAATAATATTGCACACCCCACCTTTCAGTTTTTTATTTGTTAAAAAAGTTTGACACATCCAATAAATTTCATTCAACTTCACAATTGTGTCCCATTTGTTGTTGATTCTTCACAAAAACTTTTATAGCTTTATGTTTGAAGCCAGAAATGTGGCAAGAGTTTGAAAAGTTCAAGGGGGCCGAATATTTTCGCAAGGCACTGTACCTACTTCCAGCTCAACCCAGGAAGCGGAGGAGTCAGAGCTGAAATCTCTGACCCGGGAGCATGTTTCCCCTTCTGCTCGCTCTCATTCCGGCTGCGGACAGCATCTAATGGAGGGACCAGGCCATGCGTCATCTGAAAAACTTGAAACACGCGGGCGAGTACGGCTTCTACTTCAAAGAATCCTTGGATCCAAAAGTGGTAGTCATGCTGATCGTAAATAACAAAGTTAAGTAATGAATTTGCTATTCAAGTACCTGGCATTCATTCTTAAAAAGGGAGTAATAAAACAAGTGTGGCTTGACTTTCCTTTTGAGGCCTCCAGAAGCAGCCCTAACCCAACCAGATTTTTCCTGACGGCCTGAAGAAGATGGCATCGGGACCTTAGCATCGCATATCTTCCTGCGTGCATGTCCCCACTGAAATTGACGCAACGTGACTTTGTCGTACTGTTCAACCGGGACAGCTAAACAGCCGACCCCTTACAGCTACTGAGATTAGCTGCAACCCTTTAATGCCCACACATGGATTACCGGAATAGCTTCCCTTCCCTCAACTCGTCACCCAGGAAACCCTGTCTTCAGAATGGTTCATGTAAGAGGTAGTGTTTGGGCAGAGAAAATTAGTTTAGCGTGAAATAATCTAAATAATGTTCATTTAATGACGTTTGGTGTTTGTTGGTGTTGAGAAAACTCAGCTAAGTGCTAGCAGATTAGCTGCTCAGTTAATGACGTGTTTTGTGTTGTGTTTTTAAAGTTAAGACAACTTTATTTAAAGGGTGATTTTTAAACACAGATTGGCCATAACACACCGTCACCGCTTTATTGATGGCATTTTAAAGGTACATGTTTAATTTTAAAAGAAGTGGTACAAGCTCTAAGCTTCTTTTAGCTTAGCTTCAACCGTTAATGGCTAAGGTAACATGTGAATCTATTAAGACTCATTTATCCAGAAAGGTTGTTAGTTTCCAATCTATGAAAATAATATTTCCCTAGATATATTTTTGCTGAATGTGACTGCTAATTAAACACCATTAAGACTAATTTATCCAGAAAGGTTTGGTTCTTATTCAAAATAATATTTTCTTAAATATTATTTTAATATTTCCTTGTAATATTTCATCAAAGATTGTTGTATTAAATAAAGGCAGCTAATTAAACACAACTTTGTTTTATTCAGCAAACCATTCTTTAAAATATTTTATTTTTATAAAAATAATGTTTTATTTGATCTTGTATTGTGTATGGTTGTTTGAAGGTATACCAATTATTGCCTAAGGGTGTCTTCACACCAGGAAAGTCCTTTGGTCCGGACCAAAAGCGGACTTTATTGTTTTCGTTTGGTGAGTTTTTTTATCACATTGTACTTTTTGCAAGTGAACTATAACTTGTAAACAAAGCCACATGGGTGACGATCATTGCTCCTATTAGACAGAAATGACAGGGGTGGGAGAGCACAGACCCGGAAGCGAGTAGCGCAATTATACGAATTATTTTATTGACTGTGCCACCGTGGTACCATACCAGCACAATTGTGCAGTGTAATTTTACCCCTATCATCACACGTGGTCATACCTTTTGTGTGTGATTATGTCTATTGAAAACTATCAAGTTATGTTAAAGCCATGATGACAAGAACTACCCCTCTAGATTTTACATTTCATATTTTAACTAGTTTTCTGGTAAACGAATAGCATACATAAACACACATAAGTCACTGTAGCCTATTATGCATTCCATCTATCTTAATACATTCATACATCCCTGTTACCCATAGTCTTTTTTATTTAGCTCATGTCATCTTACTATGACCTTTTTATCTTATTTTACAGGAGGACCTGGGTCAATCCACTTTCACAGGATTGGTGGTAACTCATTCAAACAACATCGAGACATCCAGACAGAAACTGGTTTTTCAACATCTCTGTGGTATTCTACAACCCTATTTAACTCAGAAACACATAAGGTACAGAAGATTTCATTCTGTGAAGAACCATGTGGCAATTTGTTTGTGGAGACTTGCCACCAACATGGAATTCAGATCCATCTCCTACCTCTTTTGAGTTGGCATATCAACGTGCTGTCTCATCACACAGGAAGTTATTACAGCAATAAAAACATTATTAAAACAACATTACCTAAATACACTATCTGCAGGTGACTGTAGAAAAATTATTCAAGGCTTCAAAGACAAATGAAGATTCCCACAAGTTGTAGGAGTCATTGACGATACCCATGTTCCCATCAAAGCCCCCACAAATACACCAGCAGACTATTGTAATAGAAAGGGCCAATATTCTGTCATCTATAGGTGGTTGTAGAACACAAAATGAGAATATGGGATGTAAATATTGGGCAACCAGGACAAGTATATGATGCTCGTGTTTTTGCACTCTCTTCTCTATTTGACAATACCCCAGAGGGGTGAACTTTTTCCACAATGGAACGAAACTATTGAAGAAGAAAATTTTCCTCTCATGATTTTAGGTGATGCTGCCTATCCGTTACTCCCCTGGCTTATGAAGCCATTCCGAGAAAGCAGAGCTTTGACTGTTGATCAAAGTAACTTTAACTACAGACTTAGCCAGGCACGAATGACAGTGGAACAAGCTTTTGGGCACCTCAAGGGGCACTGGAGATGCCTCCTTAAACAAAATGAGTCACTGATTAGTCAAGTCATATTAGCATGTTGTCTTGCATAGCTTTGGAAAATTCATCATGCAGAATACATGAATGGAGAGGAAATCGAAGAACAAGAAAATGACACATGTGAGGCAGGTGGAGAGAATCTGGCACAGGTTACAGATTGGATGGCTTGGGACACCAGAAATACTCTGTCAGTTGACTTTTCAAGGTTCTAAGGTCCATTTGTATGTATAAGGAATAATGTTAACATAACTAGCTGTACCTCAAAACTAACAGTAATATTGCTCTTACAATGTTTTTGAACAAAGACACTATTGCTTGAAATATTACAATGTCACTTAACTTTTCCAACATATTTCTTTGCATTACTTGTACAACGAACCAAAATTCTCTTACTCATACTCGTTGTCTTCCGCTTCATCCAGGACCGGGTCGCGGGGGAAGCAGACTCCGTAGAGACACCCATACGTCCCTCTCCCCATACATCTCCTCCAGGGGGAGCCCAAGGTGGTCCCAGGCCAGCCAAGAGACATAGTCCCTCCAGCGTGTCCAGGTCAGTCCCCTGGGCCTCCTCCCGGTGGGACGTGCCTGTAACACCTCCCAAGGAAGGCCTGTAGGAGGCATCTGGTATAGATGCCTGAGCCACCTCAACTGGCTCCTCTCGATGTGGAGGAGCAGCGGCTGTACTCTGAGCCCCTCCCGGATGGCCGAGCTCCTCACCCTATCTCTAAGGGAGTGCTCAGCCACCCTACAGAGGAAGCTCATTTTAGCAGCTTGTATCCGGGATCTCGTTCTTTCGGTAATGACCCATATTTCAGGGTAGGAATGTAGACCGACCGGTAAATTGAGAGCTTCGCTCTTTGGCTCAGTTCTCTCTTCACCACAACGGACCAGCACAGCATCCCCATTACTGCGGCTGCCAGATCGATCCGATCTCCTGCTCCATTCTCCTCTCACTTGTGAACAAGAGCTCAAGATACTTGAGGCAGGAACCCCCCTCCAACCTGAAGAGGACAGGCCACCATTTTCCGGTCGAGAACCATGGCGTCGGACTTGGAGGAGCATATCTTCATCCCAGCCGCTTCACACTCGGCTGCGAACTGCCCCAGTGCATGCTGTAGGTTTTGGCTAAAGGGGCCAGTAGGACCATCTGCAAAAAGAAGAGATAAAATCCTCTGGTCCCCAAACCAGACCCCCTCCGGCCCTTGGCTGCGCCTAGAAACCCTGTCCATACAAGTTATGAACAGGACCGGTGACAAAGGGCAGCCCTGCCGGAGTCCAACATGCACCGAGAACAGGTCCAATGCGGACCAAACTCCTGCTCCGCTTGTACAGAGACTGGAAGGCCCCTAATAAAGGGCCCCCGACTCCGTACTCCTGGGGCAACCCCCTCTGGGCAGAACAAGGGACACAGTCGAATGCCAATTCCAGGTCCACAAAACACATGTGGACCGGTTGGGCAAACTCCCATGAACCGTCGAGTACCCTGCAAAGGGTGTAGAGCTGGTCCAGTGTTCCACGGCAGGAATGAAAACCACACCGCTCCTCCTCCTTAAGTCGAGGTTCGACTATCGACTGGTCTCTCCTCTCCAATACTCTGGCATAGGCCTTACCAGGGAGGCTGAGGAGTGTGATTCCCCTGTAGTTGAAACACACCCTCCGGTCACCCTTCACCACTCCGGTCTGCCAGTCTAGAGGCACTGTCCCTGACCGCCACGCAATGTTGAAGAGGCCATGACAGCCCCACAACATCCAGAGACTTGAGGTACTCAAGCCGGATCTCATCCACCGCCGAAGCCCTGCCACCATGGAGCTTTTTAACCACCTTGGTGACTTCAGCCTGGGTGATGAAAGAGTCCAACCTCAAGTCCCCACCCTCTGCTTCCACTAGGGAATGCGTGATGGCAGAATTGAGGAGATCCTCAAAGTACTCCTTCCACCTCCTGATAAAATCCCCAGTCGAGGTCAGCAGTTCCCCACCCCCACTGTAAACAGTATTGGCAAAGCATTGCTTCTCCCTCCTGAGGCGCCGGACGGTTTGCCAGAATCGCTTCGAGGCCAACCGGTAGTCCTTCTCCATGGCCTCAACGAACGCCTCCCAGGCCCAAGTTTTTGCCTCATGAGGCCAAGCGTACCTGCAGCACGCTTGGCCTCATGGTACCCGTCAGCCACCTTAGGAGTCCCACAAGCCAACCTTCTTCAGCTTGACAGCATCCCTTACTGCCGGTGTCCACCACCGGGTTTGGGGATTGCCGCCGTGATGTGTACCGCAGACCTTATGGCCACAGCATCACCAGTAGATTTGGAGAATCATGGTCCACTTGGAATTCATGACTGCAATCTCCCACAGAATCTCGTCAAAGCCCTCACAGAGGTGGGAGTTGAATACATCCCTGGCTGAGGGCTTCGCCAAATGTTCTCCGCAGACCCTCACGCAGAGACCTGCCAAATCTGTCCGGCTTTCTCCTCTTCCAGCAGTTCCAACTCACCCTCAGGTGGTGATCAGTGGACAGCTCAGCCTCTCTCTTCACCCAAGTGTCTAAAACATGCAGCTGAAGGTCTTAAGACACAACAAACTCGATCATCGACCTCCTGCCTAGGGTGTCCTGGTGCCAAGTGCACTGATGAACACCCTTATTCTTGAACATGGTGTTCATTATGGACAATCCATGACTAGAACAGAAGTCCAATAATGAAACACCACTCGGATTCAGATTGGAGAGGCTATTCCTCCTGATCACGCCTCTCCAAGTGTCACTATCATTTCCCAAGTGGACGCTGAAGTCCCCCAGCAGAATAATGGAGTCCCCGGGAGGGGCACTATGCAGCACCTCTGACAGGGACGCCAAGAAGGCTGGGTACTCCGCACTACCACTCAGCCCATAGGCCGAAACGACAGTCAGAGACCAGTCCCGAACCCGAAGGCGCAAGGATGCGACCCTCTCATCCACTGAGGTAAACCCCAACATGAGACAGCTGAGCTGGGGGGCAACAAGCAAACCCACCCCGGCTTGCCACCTCTCCCCTGCAGGCCACTCCAGAGTAGTAGAGAGTCCAGCCTTTCTCAAGGAGATGGGTTCCAGTGCCCATGCTGTGCTTGGAGGTGAGCCCAACTATTTCTGGTTGATATCTCTTGACCTCTCACACAGACTGATGCATATGATCCTCTGTGCATCAGTCCCTCATAGTTTCTCCTGCGTCTCTCGACCCCAGGCCTGCAGCCATGCCTGGGGTCGGGAGATGATCTACAGGTCATCAAAATGCCGACTGTAATTTACTCTATGAAGGATGTCTGACACTGGTTGATTACCATGTGTATAATTTTGTGCTTCCCCATGTGCATTGAGTATAGGTGGTTCCATGTGCTGTGTGTGCTCCTGTGTTTTGGACAGTGGGGACTGAAGAAAGGACCAAGTGTTGCTAGATGGAGGAGGATGGGTGTTTTTGGGTTCTTCTTCTTCTTATTATTATTATTATTCTTGATAGGTTTTGAATCATGTTTCTGTTTATTATTTTCCTGGTCAAGTTAGGTTTTTTGCTAGTTAGTTAGTTAGTTTACTAGTTGTGTTTCTATTAGTTTGTATTCAAGAGTCTCTGTTTTGCTTCAGCCACCTTTTGTTCTCTCCTGTCTGACAATTAACTTTATTTGGTTCACCTGCACCTAGCATTCAGTCTCCTTGTTTCACTTGGTTCTTGCTCCATATATACACCTCTGTTCTGTTCATTCCCTGCGGAAACATTTCGGATCATGCCACCCTGGTTAAGGATCATGCCATGCCTGTCTTGTTACTGTTTAGTTCCTCCCTCCTCTTACGAGAGAGTTTGTGTTTTTCTTAAGATTAAAACCTTCACAAACCGTGACACCTGGTAGGAGTAGATGTAGGAGTTGCATAATTTGGAATCTTTTATCCTCTGCCTCCTGGTGTGCCTTTAAAAGATTCTCAAAAGCCATACTCTCCTGTGTTTGATGCTGTTGCTCGGCTTCAAACATCTGTTGCAGCTGCTTTGTTTGCTGGATATAAGCTTGCAACACAGAATCAGACAATGAAGTGTCAACTTTGTGCTTTCTGCCTAAGTCCCTGCCTGAACACCACGAACTGCCAGCCTTTCTTTTTTGATTTCATTCGATCCTTCATAGCTGAGTTAAGCACTGTTGTCCTCTCTGCCATCAGTATTATCAGATGGCTCTGCCGTCTCCTTGCTGTCTTTAACTGAAATATAAACAAAACAATTACAATGCTGCAAAATAAAGCTTATATTTTTGATAATGGATAAAGTTTGCCTCATGCAAATAGGTTTGTTATCTGTCGTGATTTGTGTGCTTGATTGTTTCTTTACACAGGGTGATCTAAACAGTTTTATTAAAATGTTAATCATGGTAAATAGATGCACGCTGTTGGAAACCAGATAACTAACCTTTTTTTATTTAATCTCAAAATCTAGTGGCCATAACTAATCAAAATGAATATTTGACACTTACAGCTAAAATAAGACACAACAGTAGAGATTAACCCATTTACTATTGTGCTCAACTTTGCCGGAGTTGCTGTTCGAAGGTGAAGGGGAGACTTCGGAGGATGAATGGTTGTCTGCCCATGGGCTGTTTGTTTCTATTATGTTGATGGGACAAACTGATGAATGGTTGTCTGCCCATGGGCTGTTTGTTTCTATTATGTTGACGGGACAAACTGTTGGTCTTGTTTCCCAGTATTTTATCAACTTTGTCAAACCATGGACATTTGACTTTATCTTTTCCCGAACTCCCACTCTTATTCTATGCATCTCATGCTTTTTGATAACTTTGGCGAAGTTTTTTAACTATAATGCGGCATTGTTCAGGAGACCACTTGAACCCTGGCTCCTTCATTTTATCACTAAACCTGCTGAAAAGGACTGCTTTCTTTTGTCTTCTCTAGCAGTTGGGTGATGTGTGCCCAAATTTCAAATAGGCACAGTGTCT
Source organism: Girardinichthys multiradiatus (assembly GCF_021462225.1). Classification (NCBI taxonomy): domain Eukaryota; kingdom Metazoa; phylum Chordata; class Actinopteri; order Cyprinodontiformes; family Goodeidae; genus Girardinichthys; species Girardinichthys multiradiatus. The sequence continues at coordinate 8,021,928 of NC_061814.1, forward strand.
CCTCGTTGCTCCAGGTCTTTCCACGTGTCATTTTTCGTAGCATCCATACAGTGGCAGTGCTAAAGGGCTAATTTTTTACCCCAACAACGGTGGCTCTTGAAGTCCAAAAAGGCCATATGTTTCCTGTAGTAGGTTCGAGTTGAGGTCGGTCGGGGGGGAAACGAAGGGGGAACGAACTCGGGTCTGTTTAAAGCGGACCAAAAGTGGCAAGTGACAATACACCCTAAGTTAGTTTCAAGACTAACTTAACTTCATTTCCAGATTATTCAAGATAATCCTTGATTCTCAAACATAAATATTGCATGGTAATATTGCACCACTCTTTCGGTCATGGTTTTCAACCACCTTTGATCAGCTTCTTTATATTGTACATAGTTGGTCTACCTTATTCTTTTATTTTGCTTGGTAGTTTAGTTGGATTGTTCTAGTGTAGTGAAGAGTTTGTTGATTGAAATATGTTTAACTTTGAGATGACTTATTTTTGTTAATAAATTCTTGTATTTTAAGAAATTGTGTGAATTTATTCCATGTGTGTTCAGAGTTTTGCCTTTCACTAATGTCAGAGCTTGGCTCACCCCTTTCACTATTGTCCTAATACCGCCACCTTATTGGGCTGGTATTCACCGGACAACACTTAACAGACCGAATTATTATTTAATAAAATATAAACATATTAAAATAAAAAATTAAACAATACATTCATTATAATAATCACAACACTATCACATTGCTGAACACTTAACAGTCAAGAGTGACCAGTTCAACATTTTGCATATTTACACAAATTTGACCTTGTTTTCTTCTCTTGTAAAAACACTGTACATGTAGTTACTTGATATTTATTTCCTTGAAATGTCTATTTAAAATGTCTGTACATTGAAAGCAAAATGAAACTGAAGTCAAATTATATGTGTGCACAAATGTGGCCAATAAAGCTGATTCTGCCTTTAATTTGAAAACAAATCCATTAACATTGTTCTGGAGAAGGGTTATAAAACCATTTTTAAAGCTTTTGGACTCATACCACAGTAATAGCCATTATCCACAAAAGGAAAAGAGATGGAACTGTGGTGAGCCTTTGGATTGGCAGGCCAACAAATTTACTCTAGTTCAATGAGAAGTGAGAAAAGTAATCTAGAAAGTCAAAGAACAACCCTGAACACTTGCCTCAGTTAAGATCGATGTTATGTTAATGATTTAATAATAAGAAAGAAACAAGACAAAAATGGCATTCGTAAGAGAATTGGAAGGTGAGCGTCCTGTTACATCGGGCGGAACACTGATACAGCATTTCTGGGACAGTTTTGCTATCAAGTCTAGCCCTAATGTTTAAGTTCACTTTGATTAAGACAATTGTCAAAAGCACACCAGAAAGTCCACTTCTGAATAGCAGAAGTGAAAGTTTAGACTTAAATGCAGTACTGGGGTGCGACAGTGGCGCAGGGGTAAAATACGTGACCCACCTTAAGAGGCTTTAGTCCTCAACATAGCGTGTCGTAAATTCGACTCCCGGCCAAGGCGACCTTTGCTGCATGTCTTTCCATTCTCTCCACCCGTTTCCTGTCAGCTTATTAAACATTAGAAAAATAAAGGCCACTGGTACAAAGAAACATTTAAAGTAATTAAAAAAATATGTTGTACACAACAGTGGCAGCAACATACTGTGGGATGTTTTTCTTTAACAGGGACTGGAAAGCTGGTCAGAGTGGATCGGCAAATGGACAGAGCTAAACACAGGGCAAGCATGCAGGGACCCTGTTAGAAGCTGCAAAAGATTTGAGAACAGGGCTGTGGTTCACCTTCCAGCAGACCCTAAACGACTCCAAACATCCAACCAGAGCTCAAATAAAATAATTTAAATTAGGGAGAAACAATGTACTTTTTGATGCAATGAGATGCTGGCAAGGATAATTCTTACTTGATCAATAAATATTAAAACTTAATTACCTTAAGAAAAAAATCACTTGGATAAGATCCATGCCAAATGTAGGATCTGTGAGAAAAAACTAAGTCTTTTGAAACATAAGAAACTATATTACACATTTTAAGATGGAAGTAAAACGGTGGATCTTTACTGCCATTAAAAACCAGAAGCCCATCAAGTTAATGCAAAAGATTCCCTCTAACTCAGGAAAAGTGAAGGTACTTACAAAGATCATTCCAGCGATTTCAGCAAAGGATCTGTGGCCAGCGAGAGTCATTTAGAATCAGAGCTTTTGTGCTATGCAGCAGCCTTTTTAGAATAAAATCCCACCTCGAAGACACTTCAGTAAAAGGATTTCCAGAGGTACTACGGCAAGACCAAAACAAACTCGTGATATAACAAGCAGGTAAAACAGCCATACCATGTGATGTATTGTATGTAAAGTCACTCCCATGGAATCTAATGTCACTGAATGCACATTTTCTGATGCACAGCACCTAGCATGTGGTGTGCTCCACACAAGAGCAACAAAGGGCCTAAGGTTCCCAGCCGTAGTTGAAATAAAAGCACTACGATGCGTGAGAATGGCTGATATTTAAATGTATATGAGTATTTTTGACAAGAATTGAAAATAGATGTTTAGAAAAGTTCTCTGTCCAACATGTGGACTATTTTGAAATGAATAGCTGGGCAAAATAGAATTTAATCTCTTGATGTGTAGAAATGGTGGAAATATAGCCTCAAAGACTGAGCCAGGACACATCCCAGATAACTGGAAGACTCCTATCTTTAAAAATCCTAAGAGGTTTATTATAATAACATGATGCAAATTCCAGTGTTAGGTGTTTGAAACATTTTACCAACATCCAAAAAAGCTGTTTTCATATTGACAATGACATACCGTTCACTCCAAAACACATTAATTCAAACTATAGTGGGAAATAATCTGGGCTTCGACTGGGTCTCTGTGCATTCTGCCGATCCTTCTTTGCATTTCAATAGCAATAATAAAAAACGTATACATATGACTAACTCATCCTTTGTAAGTACATCTTTAACAGCAGTATGATGGATTATCAGGTATAAGAGGTTTTGAAAAGACAGGTAGACTGTTATCCTTCTGTGCTATGGGAGGATTTGTTGATAACCTTTTCCCTCACTACTTTGGAACGCACTTGTGTCACTGTTGAAGAAATTGGAACTTGCTTTATCTGGGCAGAAGCAACACACTCTTCTTATACATTTCATTTTCTTCACAATGACAGCTTATGCGAGAATGGATTCAATGCATGCCCCTGACCCAGAGGAACAGGTATCATTGCTGACGTCTGTGAGTGTTTGAGAGAGCAAACATTTTGAAATAATCCTGCGGCATTCTTACATTACTGTACTGCATAGCCCAAAGACTTCTATTACACAGTAAATTACAGCAATGCTTTTAGGTTCAAACATCACATTTCCTGCCCTTTTGTTAGTTTAGCTGTACATTGCTGTATTAAGGGTAACTGTATAAAAAGTATGACCATCCTCACCAGGAGGCCAGTGGAAATGTTTGCACAGTGGCTATGTGATTTTGGACAAATGTTGGTAATAGCATGTCTCAGGTTATACAGAGGCAAGAGAGGAGGTAGATAACACACTGTTAAATATTTTTCCCAAAGCTTTTAGTTTTTTCAAACTAAACATGCTACTTAAGAGAAATCAGCTTCAAACATTGCAGACAACATAAAATAAATTCTGCATTTATTTGTAAATTAATTACTTTGAACAGCGTACTTAAATCATTTTTATGTTACTGTTAGGTATTGTAGTGGTATTATGGAATCAGAGTTTGAAACATTCTTTCTGGGGTGCCAGCCAGGTCTCTCTCCTGACATATTTATTCTGCAATCCAAAATCCCGCACAAGGGAAAAAAGGCAGAGACATGCTCATCACCCGAAACATTGATGGAGAATCACCCAACAACCACAATTTAATTGTCCACAGCAACAAACAACAAAAATCAATAATAGTCTATACAATAAGAATTAACTCAGTTCAGTCAAATTCATATCAAACAAAAATAAGCCAGTCCAGGCTTTTCTTCTCGCCAGTCCAATCCATCCAAAAAACTAATAGAAGAAAAAACTCCATTTAGTGTTTTTATACACGCACAAGGAAGCAAAACAAACACTGTGCTCGGCGGCACATAAAGTTAGACAACCTGTATCAGCATCTTTAAGCTGACAGGTTGTTTTGTCACTCACGGTACCGGCGTTTTGAAACACTCGATCCAAATGGTGAGCTTCTGATGTGAGCCAGACGAACTCTCAGGTAATCCAAGATCTGCTTCTGTTGTCTCACGAACTGTCAATGCCACACACTCCACTGCCACGCATCAGTTCTCCCAGCGGCGTTCCAACTGGAAAACAACGCTTTTTGCGCCGGAGGACGCACGTCATAAAAAAAGAAATGGGCGTGGAGGTGAACAAAATGCGTGTCCAATCAGGCCGCCACAGTATTAATTAGTCAACTCAGAGGCAAGAACGATACAGAGTCAGATTTACTTGCAGCAAGGGTAGCTCACTTTTACAGTGCAGACTACAAAGTGTTGGCACCCCTCTACATGCTGGTTCACACACAGTTCAACAAACATTCAGGGTGTGTGTGTGTGTGTGTGTGTGTGGGGGGGGGGGGGGGGGGGGGGGGGGGTCAGAAAGGTTAGGGTTCATGCGTCTTCATTTTAAACAGAGAGGGAGTGAGGACTTGGTAAGCATAACTCACTCGTCTCCCCCCTATCCCTTTCTGTGGCATGTAGGAGGGAAAAGCACTTAGAGCAGACATGAGTGATAAACAATACAAAAGTTTTCAAACCCTAACAGTCCCCTTTTTTATCATGAATAAAGTTATCATGATTAGATACATGTAAAAGAAAACACTCTTTGTGAGTGAAAAACCCACGGATGGAAAGCAGATTATATTGTGGGGAAAATAATCAGAGTACAATAATAATATAATAAATCAAAGAAAACAAAATGTAAGAAAAGTAAAAGAATTAAAACTGAAGATGGTACATTCCTGTGTGCTTCCAGGTCTCAAAGTTGTTTGGAAAAGATCCTGGCGGACTCGAAATCAGTGGATCCGTCCAAATAGCTAATGAGAAATAGTTCAGTTTGTTGATTTTACAGTGATTGTTTTCATGGATATATGTTTTGAGTCTATAAAGACAAGCCTCCTCCCTCTGGGAATTCACATAGGCGAGGCCAGTTCCTGCATAGCGGTGAGTTTTCAAAAATATAGCCCGCAGATCGCCACCCATGTGGCTTTGTTTACAAGTAATAGTTCACTTGCAAAAAGTACAACGTGAAAGCAAACTGCAACAAACAAAAAAAATAAAATCTGTTTTTGGTCCAGACCAAACAAGCGTACTAAAGGACTTTCGTGGTGTGAATACACCCTTAGTAACTCTACTTGTCGGAAATAATTTCTGACCAATCTTGTTTATGCTTGGAAATCCTGCCCCTGCCTGATGTCACAAACTATACATTATTACTAGATCATTCCATTAACCTGTAAAGTCATCTGGTCCCTCTGGATACAAGTTGGCCTATGCAGGCCTACCTTGCTTGGCGAGTCAGGGGTGCAACAGAGACAGGCTGACTCCTAGACCCTTTGACAAAACACTTTAAGCAGTCAACAGGTTCCCCCACCCCAACCAGTTCCACCCTAGTTACCATGAGCCTCTTGGCTCATTCTCTGATTAATACTCTCCTTGCTCGGTCTGTTATCTTAGTTGAACAGTCATGTTTTGATGGGTTTACAGTTGTGCCATCTTCTTTCCATTTTCAGATGATGGACTATACAGTGTTCTATGTGGTGTTTAAAGCTTTGAATGTTAACGTAATACTTCTTTAAACTTCTGTATCGCTTTAGACTGTATCCCTCACCTCTCTGTGGTGTTCCTTGGTCTGCGTGAAGCTGCTTGTGAACAAATTGTATCTTACAAACATGCGAGACCTTCACAGAACAGCTGAATTTACACTGAGATAAAACTACATACAGGTTACTAATTGGGTGACTTAAATTGGTCGACCTGGATTTTATTCTAGAGTGTTCCATTTTAAGGTGAAGCAGGACCAAAGTGCAAGCAAGAGGACGGGAAGAAACAAAATACAAAACAGTTCAGGCGGGTGACCCAGAGGTCGTCCCGAGCAGGCACAGAGTTCAGGTGGATGGCCGGGAGGTGGAGATCACAGCGGCCATTGATGACTGAGAAGAAGTCTAGGAGGCCGGCGACGAAGGAACACGGGCCCGGAGGCCGGCTGAGGAGCGTAGAGGAACGTCAGAGGAGCTCTGAAGGAGTTCCTCTTTGAACCCCTCAGGGATAAGAGGTGAATCGTCGAGTCGACCTACAGCGGAGACACTAGTTAATGTGTCGCGCCTACGACGCTGTCTGCGCAGTCCAGAAGAGGCTGAGGGAGAGAAATTGCCAACCTCGAGCCACACAATGGCAATTGCTGCTCCTCCGTCACTTCAGCCTGGCGTGCGCTGCTCTCTGCAGCACGCCAGAAATACTCCCACAGAGTTATTAACACTTCTCCTGCTGCAGGATCCTTTTAGTGACCGGATTCTATTGCGACGAAGGAGCAGGTGGTCTGGAGGCCAACCCAGCAGCGTAGAGGAAGAGCTCTAGAGAACAGCGTGGAAGCCGGTTACACCCACGGTGGGGCCCGAAGATCTGCTTCGGAGTGCTGAAGATTTGCGTCAGAGCTCTTGGGGCTCAAAGATCGAGGCAGTTCATCCTCGAACCCCTCAGGAACAGGAAGGAGAGCCGGTTCGTCCTCGAACCCTCTCTGGAATTGGAACAAGAAGGAGAGGCGGTTCATCCTCGAACCCCTCCGGAACAGGAAGGAGAGGCGGAGACGAACAATGGAAATCAGAAGTCTTAAATACAGAGGGTAGTGAAGTGTAAACCAATGAACAGTGAGACAAGATAAACAGGGGAACAATGGACAGATGTGGACCAGGCTGCAGGAAGACAGGGGAGTGTGACCAATACACAAGATTAACACAGAAGGTAAACAAAGGACCTGACAAAGGGAAATAAACAAAAACACAAATCTCCAACACTGGTTGATATGACATAGAGTACAGGAAACTAAAAACAAATGCAACACTTAAGAAAAGAATTGAAAATCTCCGACCTCACTATTATGCAATACTTTGTGTTGTTGTAACATATAAAATGTTAATAAAACACAATAAAGCTTGTGGTTGTAACATCAAGGCTCTGTAGACTGCTGAGATTGGAAACAGCCTCCACCTGAATCTTACAGCAGACGGTGGCTCAGATGTTAGGGTTATCGAACCCCCGCTGCTCCGTCTCATTGAGGTGTCAGGTCGAATGTGTGTATGAATGGGTGGATGACTGACTGTAATGTAAAGCACTTTAGAGTCTTCAGACTTGATAAAGCACTGTACAAGTGCAGATCATTTAGGGTTAGGGTTAAGGTTAGGGTTAGAAAATGGATGAATCTTAATTGGCTGTTAATAACTGTGACTGCAGTGCAAACGGAAGAGAAACACAGAGCTGGAGTTAATAAAGACACTTTTATGTTGTTTGAATAGAACCCAAAAATTTGACAGACAAGGGCACAAAATGGAACCACTGCATCCCTTCTACTCCCTCTACTGCCAGTCCACTGCTATAGTTTCATTAGACTAGCTATCTATGATCTGTCTTTTATATTGAGAGGTTAAAAGAAAAGTATTGTTTTCCCTAATAATTTTAACACTATCTGAATGCAAGGCTACCAAGCAATGACTTATTAAAATATAAAATTGGCCAAAAAAAAAAAAGAAATCACAATAAATAAAAGGTCTGTCTTTGAGATGGAAATTACTTTTTTCATTTGAAGAACCTTTGTTTCATCCACCCACAACGTGAGAGAAAGTGAGCTGGATTAAAAAGAATAAAAAAAAAAAAAAACATCTCCCTTACTCTTTGAATAAGATATGTCTTGTCAATGTTCTCATTATGAATTGGAATTGCTTAAAAGCATTCTAGTTAAAACATTATTCCCCTGCTTGTTAAGAAAAGTTTTCAAACCCTTACGGTCCCCCCTTTTTATCACGAATAAAGTCATCATGATTAGATACATGTAAAAGAAAACACTCTGTGTGAGCGAAAAACCCACGGACGGTAAGCAGAGTATATTGTGGGAAAAATACTCAGAGTACAATAATAATATAATAAATCAAAGAAAACAAAATGTAAGAAAAGTAAAAGAATTAAAACAAGCCTTGTTCATGTCATCATTGTACTTTTTCTTATTCCACTTAAATAGCAACTTCTTTCGATTTTCTGCTATAAAATCATTTTATGAGGTACAATTATGAGTACACTCAGGCGTCAAAGATATTAGGAGTAGTGGTCTTTATTTTGTAGCTCGGTAAAATAAACCTTTTCTGTGTCATCATAGTCATCTGTTTTTGGGTTCAGTGTGGTGTCAACATTTACACACAGTATTTAAAGAGTATGTCGGTGTTATCTCAACTTAAAATAATTTGTGCTTCATGGCCTAGACCCTCCTCGGGTCAGGGGTAACAGACCATCTGCTTTTCCTGAGACATCACCCAAAAGGAATGGGTTTTAACCATTAAACGTCTGATACTGGTTTTTACAGCTTCCTCCTCTAACACAGATGTTCTGAAGAAAGAGAGGTAACCTAAAGGTCATACACTTTGGAACACCTTAGAGCACTTAATACAAGGATTTCCATTTCCAACTTCTTGTTATTTGAAGGAATAGTTTGTAGAAAAGTCAATACATTCTCAGAGCAGTGGCATGTTAACAGATACTTTGACAGGGGCCACCATTTTAGATGATGTTAGCAATTTTAAACAAACTGAAAATGTTCAGTATCCAATGATAAAACACTATATTAGTGGATGTTAAATGTTTACACATCTACTAGAAGCTGTTGTTTAGTTTGTACCTGTTCTCACTGCCAATAAATTTCAGTGTTACTGCAGGACGTTATCTTGATTGAACTGAATCAGCCTGCCTGGTCACGCATCAGTCCACTCTTTGTCCACCAAAAGTGGAGTAAATGGCCTTGTCATTTGTACATCCCTGAAGATGGTACATTCCTGTGTTCTTCCAGGTCTCAAAGTTGTTTGGAAAAGATCCTGGCGGACTCGAAATCAGTGGATCCGTCCAAATAGCTAATGAGGTGGACTGATACAGCTGGCACCCTCAGGCAATATCACTTTCTGAAGTAGTAACATAGATGTTGCTTGGCTAAAGATACAGGAGTAGACCTAAAGGTTCATTTGCAAACATGTAGATAAATAACATAGTATTGAGGTTCCACAGATATGAACACTTTAGTTTGATATAAATTGATGAACTCAGTTCAAAGAAGAAGTCTGTCTGAGTTGATTTACACTGGTAAAATTTTGAATATTAAAACAAACATGTCATTTTAAAAGTGCAATAAAAGCACTTACAAATCACAAGTTAGAGCATGCATGTACAGGGGTTGGACAATGAAACTGAAACACCTGGTTATAGACCACAATAATTTATTAGTATGGTGTAGGGCCTCCTTTTGCGGCCAATACAGCGTCAATTCGTCTTGGGAATGACATATACAAGTCATGCACAGTGGTCAGAGGGATTTTAAGCCATTCTTCTTGCAGGATAGTGGCCAGGTCACTACGTGATACTGGTGGAGGAAAACGTTTCCTGACTCGCTCCTCCAAAACACCCCAAAGTGGCTCAATAATATTTAGATCTGGTGAATGTGCAGGCCATGGCACATGTTCAACTTCACTTTCATGTTCATCAAACCAATCTTTCACCAGTCTTGCTGTGTGTATTGGTGCATTGTCATCCTGATACATGGCACCACCTTCAGGATGCAATGTTTGAACCATTGGATGCACATGGTCCTCAAGAATGGCTCGGTAGTCCTTGGTAGTGACGCGCACAACTAGCACAAGTATTGGGCCAAGGGAATGCCATGATATGGCAACCCAAACCATCACTGATCCACCCCCATGCTTCACTCTGGGCATGCAACAGTCTGGGTGGTATGCTTCTTTGGGGCTTCTCCACACCATAACTCTCCCGGATGTGGGGAAAACAGTAAAGGTGGACTCATCAGAGAACAATACATGTTTCACATTGTCTACACCCCAACATTTACGCTCCTTGCACCATTGAAACTGACATTTGGCATTGGTATGAGTGACCAACGGTTTGGCTATAGCAGCCCGGCCGTGTATATTGACCCTGTGGAGCTCCCGATGGACAGTTCTGGTGGAAACAGGAGAGTTGAGGTGCACGTTTAATTCTGCCGTGATTTGGGCAGCCGTGGTTTTATGTCTTTTGGATACAATCCGGGTTAGCACCCGAACATCCCTTTCAGACAGCTTCCTCTTGCGTCCACAGTTAATCTTGTTGGATGTGGTTCGTCCTTCTTGGTGGTATACTGACATTACCCTGGATACCGTGGCTCTTGATACATCACAAAGACTTGCTGTCTTGGTCACAGATGCGCCAGCAAGACGTGCACCAACAATTTGTCCTCTTTTGAACTCTGGTATGTCACCCATGATGTTGCGTGTGTAGTGGAATTTCCTTATCAAAGTGTGGTCTTTATAAATTTTATTCAAAGGCATTAAGCGTTTGAAGACCCTGTCACTGAGGTTAGTCACTGAAGCAGAGCCCCGATCAACATTTACACACAGTATTTATACCAAACATGACAGTGTTATCTCAACTTCGAAGAGTCTGTGTTTTATCGCCCTAAACCCTCCTCGGGTTCAGAGCTGACAAAGTTATCTAGGAACAAACCATCGGCTCTTCTTAAGGCATCACCCTAAATGATGGGTTTTAACCATTAAACTACTGATAATGGATTTTGCAGCTTCCTCCTCTAAGATAGATGTTCTGAGGAGTGAGGTAACCTAAAGGCCATACACTTTGGAACACTTAATAAAATAATTTCCATAACAACTCCTTTCTTCTGATTACAAGATAATCACAACTAAAGAAAAATTCTTCAAAACCATCACCCCTCTCAGCTAACAGATAATCCAAAGCCATTCTACTTTGCAAACTCATCGTTCTAAGAGCTTGCTGCTCCTTGGTCAGAACAGTGAAACCTTCCTCTCTAATAATGGGCTGATTGAATTATAAGTTGTGACTGCAGGTAGTAAATGAGCTAGATAACATACTCCAGACCAATTAGCAGGCAGATACAGATATGATCTATGTCCACACATCCAAACCATGTTCTTAGGACATGAGTACCCATCTCTACTAGGAAAAGTAACAAGAACCCTGGTTAATTGTCCAGCCTGGCCATACAACTTACTTCCATTTGGTACGGCTGTAAGATTAAGAGTTAACACAAAGGGATCTGGGACCAAAGATCCTGAAATGGTAGAAGCAGCAGTTCTGATAGGTCATGACTCAAATTTATGTCTGTTGATTAAAGCACATAAAACAGATATAATAGTTTTGCAACCTTCTGTCTTTCCTAGGAAATAAGGTGTGTTTTCCTCCTGTGCGATACAAATATCTGTACCTATATCTGGATATCCAATTGATTCCTATTACCCCAAAATCTATAAAGAATTCCTGTAGTAGCACATATTAAATTAGTCTCACTAGAAAATCTACTAACATTTCTGCTTTGCCTTACAATATAATTCCTCACCCAAGGAAAAATAACCTCCACCAGCTGGTTATGTTGCCTATCTGAAAAGAAAGTAGTATCAATAGGAAAGGGTACTAAAAATGGTTGATCATTAATAGCACGTGGAATCAAACAACAAACATAGCAACTGTCTTTTCTTATCTTCCTCACGGTTTGATGCATCAGTTGCCACCAGACATTATCAGCATGATCATTGTAGTCAAAAAAGTGATAAATCTCTCTTCGAATCAGCTGATGAGTATTAGCATAATTACTCATAGCCACAAATTATCTTTGCTGTATCTTTCCCCAAATGAACACAAGAGTAATAAAATACTTGCAATACCAATCATCAGCATCAGAACAGACCATCTTCCATATTGCTGCATCGTGACCTTGAAGTGGAATATCCTTTCTTCTGATACTGAAAGCAAACTGTTTTTTTTTCAAAGAAAACAAATCATAAACAAAACTCAAAAATCCTGCTGCCTCTCCTGAGTGGCTTCTGCGCTTCAAGCTGCCCTGTTACCAGTCTGGTATAGGTGAGCGGTCGTAGGAAGCTCCTCTAGAAATATGTTGAGAAACAGGAACTCTGACCTGCTGGAAGTTAGGCTTCCATAGTCCAACTAAACAACGGTGGAAATGAACACATTTCAAATTTATACCATAATGATAGATATCAAGCAATAAACATGAAAGTTAGATAAAAGCATCCGAGATTTCCTCCTCAGAGTCAGTTTCGCTGTCAAAGTGGGAGAAAATAATTTGGCTGACCCTTGCTGTCCAGGCAAAGGAGCGCCTAGTAGCCACCAAATGTTAAGAAATTAAGGAGAATAAGCATCATGGTGCATGTTTGACTGTCTCTCTGTTGCAGACGTCGCCAGTCCATCATCCACAGAAAGGTTATGCAATGTGTAGAGGTCTTCCCTGTATGTTTTCTATGTGTCTCTCACTGTGGTGTGTGTGCAGTGAGGCAAATTACCTTATAATTTCCAACTTTCAGGCAATGCGATGGCCTTAAGTAGACTCTGAAACAACGTTGCACTGCCCAAGAGATCGTGCCCCTGTAAGAACAGTGTTCTTCAACCACCTCTTCAATCACTTGCCAGTGATCAGCTTACAGTTCTTTGTCTTGTGGTGGTCCGCTGTCCTCACACCTTTCAGGCCGTGGATGATCCAGTTGGAAGATTACTTGTGTCCTGGGTGACTAGTAGGATCTGATATGGGCCATTCCAGCACCTGGACTTCCAGTGTTTTCTCCTAGATTCTCTGATCAGAATCCAGTCGCCAGGAATAAAGGGCTGGAGGGGGGAAGTGGCTGTTTCTGGTAATGCAGCCTTCACCGTCTGTGAAACTTGAGAAAACACAGTGGACAGGTTTTGACAGTAAAACAACATCCTATCTTCACACAAAGATGTGGAAAAAAATGATCTTGGCAAAATCCCCATGTTATTTTATTCTGACATTCCCCGCTTCTGGCGCAGGGTCCAACCCATGCGACAATCCAGCAAAAGGTTTAAACAAAAATGTTCTAGTTACCAAGATCACATTACATAGAACCAAAGAAATGAATTCTGACATAACTATGTGTCCCTATGAATTTAACGAAAGCAACATAAATAAAATCCAGATGTTTTTAACTGCAATTCAGTTCCATTAACAACAAAACACAAACTTCAGTCGTACAGTTCATCAATATTTCACTTAGAAATAAGTCACATATCATCCTGATTTGTCTTGTATTAAGATAAGTATTAAATTAATGGAAATCTAATGTAATTCTGATGCATACACTCTACAAATTGAATCTAATAAATAATTCCTGTCAAGTATGAAATCATAAATCTGATTCTGTATCAAAAATATATTCCTTACTTTTGGCATATCTTGGACTGTCAGTTAGCTTAATGGCACCAGGGAAAACTTTCAATCTAATAAATCACCAATGATTCTGTGTGCAAAACAAATAAAAATAAAAAGTTTTAACTATTTCATTAACCTTTTAATAGTAAAACACATAAATCTAAATGTCATGCTACATCCTTTATCATTATACAAAAAAAAAAAAAACATCTTTTAAGGCAACAATCACTACAAGCATTTTGATTATTATGTCTCTTAAACAGTGTTAAAACTCAGGAAGGGAGGTGCTGAGCATTTCCATGGGAGCAAAGGCATAAATCAACGTGGTAGGCGGGCGGAGTCAGGCAGCACTAACCTCTGATGGGCAGCCTATGGGCGGATCCACAGTTTCTTCATTCCAACCCATCTTAGTGAACCTTAAACTGCAAAACTGTTAACATGCACCTACCTCAGAAACAAGCTGCTTCTTAACTCTCCTGGAAACTCAAGGTTTTAATCAATCTGGGATTTAGAAACATTATTCTAAACATGGATTATTGTGTCATGCAACATATAAACAAACATTCATTCCAACAAAACAAAGACAAAATATCAAAGACAGACAAATGGCCAAATTTGAAGCTTCAAGAATTCAAATAAATTTTTAACAATCTCTTTTGAGAATATGTTTTCTCAGCCATATCTTTTAATGCTGTAATTGATCAATTTTGTTATGACAATCTTCAGAATCCTTTTTAAGATGAGTGCACATAGTCCAAAGAGATCTCAAACTATTTAGAAGCACAGCAACAGTTTCCTCTTAAACAAATCCAAATTCTCTGATGCTGAAACCTTTTGCCAATTATTTGTACTGTAACTCTGTAATAATAATAACTACAACCCTGAGAGTTATTGTTATAATTCTCTTTTTGTTTGGCTCAATTTGATCGCAGCCTCAATTTGATCGCAGCTGTATTCCAGAATTTCTCTGCTCAGGTTAAATGCAAAGAAGTATTTTAAGCCGGCATTGACATTTTTATGGTATACCCAAACAAAACAAAAACTGCAGTGTTTGACTTAAGAAACTTGACTCCAAACTGGACTTTTTTCCACATAGCGTTTCAAAAGGAGGACACATATAATTTTCCTTAATTTGGGCTATTTGAATTTTGAGAGTTGGGGAGAAAATTATAACTAGAACCCCTCTTTAATAATCCAAATGCTGATAAATGTTCCAATATTTTATGATTTAGTAATCTGAAATTACCTTGTGTACCTTTGTACTCCCATGTATTCTTTTAATCTTTAAACCCTAAAAAATAAAACAAGGAGACTGGAATTTGAGCCGACCATCCTCTTTAGTGTTGAGAGAGCTTTATTTCTTTTCTTTTCCTAAAATGAAGGATTTTACTTGTCTTTATTCTGTTATGAAAATCCTAACCTTGGTTCCAAAACAAAACTCTTCAGCCCCAATCTGTGTCCCCCAGAGTAGAAATTTTGAGTATTATTGCATTTCAAAGCCACCAAATGACTGGAACCCATCATTGGCTTAGATCTGTTTTATTTTTTTGTGTGGTACCACTGTCCAATCAGATTCTTTCTTACCTTCAAAAATAACCCAATTGTTCCCATTCTCATTTTAAAGGTTTGTTTTACCAAGGAAAATGTGTTTAACAAAACCAATTACGATCAAAAGTTTAAAATGTTTTAGCCAGTGATATCTTAGAAAACAAGTGTTTTAATATTCCTATGCAACATAGAACTGATTAGGTTTCCTTTCCTTCCCCAAAGGGAGAAAAAAGAACCTGCAGAACCAAGCCTTTCATAGTTTTTGTCAGGACCTGATATAAGGTACAGTGTAAATTAACACGCAGCATAAATCAGAAGAGGGAAGGAAAAAATTAATATAACCTTTTCCCAGCAGCTGCTGTGAAAAACAATGAATTTGTACTTTCCACAAGCGTCAGTTAGCACTTGCAGACATTAACTGCACCCCACTGTAAGTACTGTGTCAGAGACTGTATGAAGACCATCTGCAGTAAAACTAAGCCTGTTTTAATGAGGTCTCTACCCATTAGATTTATGGGATACAAACTCTGACAACAGAAAACAATGCCTGAAGGAGAAGCCCATCAGGTGTTACGCATGCTGTGGGTTTTGAAAATGCTCCTTCATGAGATCTGTCCTGAGAATGACATAGAAACACATGGTTACTGCTGAGTTTTGGAGATGTTTTAACTTCCTCTGCTTTTAAAAAACTTTTAATAACTAGTAATTGACCCTGAATATTCCACGACGAAAGGGAAATTGTTTCTCTAAAAGAATTAACTGGAAAGTATCAACTGAGCTAAGTTATCACCCTTTTGACGATACTTTTCTAACCTTAAAATAATATTTTAACCCGCTACATCTGTCAACGTCAGGCCAGCGTGTCACATGAGTAGCGGTTAATAAGCGTTCTTCGTTGCAGAAAATAGGAAAAGATTTATGCAAATGTGTGTGTGTGTGTTTGTACGTTACCCCTCTCAGTTTCTTAATCGCTCCAGAGTCAGACTGTCATGGCACACAGTCCTCTATCAGTCCAAACAAAACCCAGGCCCTTCCCAGGTCTGTTGGTGGGACATTCACTCCTTTGTTCACTTTAACTTCTCCAGGAGGGAGAAAGAACTTTGCTCCGGCCTGTTTCTCTTCTGCCCGCATAAGATGTGCTTTCAGTATAAGTCCAGTGTATCGCTCTTCTGGCTCTGGCAAACAGCATGGATTGTTGTCCATCTCAGTGGGTTTGGGGCCAGACTTCTTCTGAGTTTTGTTCTGGTGGAAACTCACACTGTAATTTGCAGCAAGCAGGCAGGCATGCAGGCAGGTCCTCTCTCCTTCAGGCCATGATAAAGAAGCGTCTCTGGTGGAGTAGCCATGGGAAGGGCAGGTTTCTAAAGTCCAGACTCAAAAACGCAGATGTTGCACTCAAATCCCATATATGTGTGTATGTGTGTGAGAGAAGCAAAAAAAAAGTTTAGTATAGGTTCAGATTTTGCACACATAAATATTATCAGTCAGTCAGTCAGTTGCCCACCATAACATGCACTATACTCCTTTCTTTTCAGACTGATCGCAATATTTAAGACAAACGAAGCTTCCTGCAGGAAAGTTTTAACTCTTTAACACCTTAATTGATGCACTCTGTGCTTTTTAATCTTTTTCTTATGTTTTTTATTTTTCTTATCTCCATCCATCAACTGTTTTACTTGAAACTATTTAAACTATTAACTTATTTACACTCAAACTTCCACTCTGTGAAAAACCAAACTTATCTTCCCAAGTTAAAGCACATTTAACACAATCATCCCCACCTTTTCCTTATTTTTTAGGAGATGATGGTTAATGTGTAATAAAATAAAGAAAATAAAAATAATATACATTATATCATACAGAGCAACTTCTCACCCAGATATATTTGTAGACAAATAGTTCTGATCCAATCGGCCAGAAGCCGCAGGCTAGCACTAGGACTCCCCTCCGTAAAATGGAGGTGGACTGAGGACAACGTCTCCAGGCTGGCCAGGTGTCCATGTCCCCTCCTGCGGTTTCCTCTGGCACGTTAGATCAATTATAGTATGAATGTTCCAGATAAAAGGCCAAGATAAGTTTCCTGTTGACGCTTTTATTGATTCTGGTGCTGAACAGAATCTTATTTCCTCGGATCTGGTTGATAAATTTCAAATATCCTCTCAGCCTCTCAACCATTGCCTTTCTGTCACTGGCATCACTGGTCAAACCATGTCTCAAGTGAGATTTAAAGTGCCTCAGCTTCACATCATCACCTCTGGTAACCATCATGAATGGGGTGAGTTCTTTGTTGTCTCTTCCATCTCTCCACAATTAGTTTTGGGGTTTCCCTGGTAGCAGAATCATAATCCCGCTATTAATTGGGTGAAGGGCCGAGTAGAGAGATGGAGTAATCTCTGTCTCCAGAACTACTTAAGAACTGCTGTCTCTCACTCTATCAAACAACTCAAACCTTCTGAGCCTGTTGATCTGTCCAAAGTTCCACCTGAATACCATAATCTCGCACCTGTGTTTAGCAAACAAGGGGCTCTTTCTTTACCTCTGCATCGCCCCTATGACTGCCCTATTGATCTCCTCCCAGGCGCTCCGCTACCATCCAGCAGACTCTTTAATCTCTCCGGACCCGAGAGAAAGGTCATGAAAGAGTACATTGAGGATTCTTTAGCATCTGGGATCATTCGTCCGTCTACCTCCCCTGTTGGCGCCGGATTCTTCTTCATGGGTAAGAAGGACGGCACATTAAGACCTTGTATTGACTATAGAGGATTGAATCAAATCACTATTAAAAATAAATACCCACTACCACTTATTGATTCCATACATGAACAATTACATTCTGCCAAGATCTTCACTAAACTCGACCCGCGCAATGCTTACCATTTGGTCCGGATCCGAGAGGGTGATGAGTGGAAAACGGCTTTCAAAACCCCCCTGGGACATTTTGAGTATTTGGTTATGCCTTTCGGGTTGACTAATGCACCCGCTGTTTTCCAGGCTCTTATTAATGATGTTCTTCGTGACTTTCTCAACCTCTTTGTTTTCGTTTATCTGGATGACATTTAGATTTTTTCCCAGGACATAGAACAACATCGCCAGCATGTCAGAACAGTTCTCCAGAGGCTTTTTGAGAATCAACTCTTTGTTAAAGCCGAAAAGTGCAAATTCAGTGTCACATCTGTGTCTTTTTTGGGTTTTATTTTTGAGGCAGGCAGGTACAGAACTGATCCTGAGAAAACCAAGGCAGTGGCAGAGTGGCCTACTCCAACTGATCGCAGGCAACTTCAAAGGTTCTTGGGATTTGCAAATTTTTATAGGAGGTTTATAAGGAACTACAGTCAGGTCACTGCACCTCTCACTCAACTCACCTCTCTGAAAACGTTCCATTGAACTCCTGAGGCAGAAAGGGCATTTGGTGAGTTAAAGACTCTATTTTCTTCAGCACCCATATTGACCCATCCTGATCCATGTGCACAATTTATTGTAGATGTTGATGCTTCTGACATTGGAGTAGGGGCTATTCTATCTCAACGGTCTCCTCTGGATGATAAAGTACATCCATGTGCCTATTTTTCTCATCGCTTGTCTCCAGCAGAGCAAAATTATGATGTGGGCAACCGTGAACTTTTAGCCATCAAGTTGGCGCTTGAGGAATGGCGGCATTGGTTAGAGGGTACTGAAGTCCCTTTTCTCATTTGGACTGATCACAAGAACCTGTCCTACATTCAAAATGCCAAGAGACTTAACCCCAGACAAGCCCGTTGGTCTCTGTTTTTTGCTCGTTTTCATTTTTCATTAAGCCCGACGCTCTCTCTCGCCAGTTCTCTCATTCTGACCAACTCAAGACTGAAGCTTCCATCTTACCGGATTCTTGTATTGTGGACGCCCTCAGCTTGGCCATTGAAAAGGACATCAGGGAGGCACAGAGGTCCGAACCTGACCCAGGTACTGGCCCAGTGGGCAAGCTGTTCGTTCCCAACTCTGTCGTCAATAAAATCTCCACGTTTTCCCCATCCATGGCATACCTTTGGACATTATTTCTGACCGAGGCCCGCAGTTAATCTCGCAAGTTTGGAAGGAGTTTTGCAAAGCTCTTGGTGCCTCCGTAAGTCTTTCGTCTGGATACCACCTCCAGTCTAATGGACAGACAGAAAGATGCAACCAGGAACTTGAAGTCGCCTTGAGGTGCATAATAAATGACAACCCCTCTTCTTGGTGCAAACATCTCACATGGATCGAATATGCTCACAACACACATACTTCCTCTGCTACTGGTTTGTCCCCCTTTGAGGCTTCACTGGGCTATCTACCTCCACTGTTTCCCAGTGTTGAATCTGACATCCTGGTCCCCTCTGTTCAGCATTATGTTTCCAGGTGTTGTAGGATCTGGCAACAGACCAGGAGGACCCTCCTACGCACTCTGGAACAAAATAAGAGGTTCGCTAACCGTCACCGTTCTGCTGCACCTGTCTACCGCGTCAATCAGAGAGTCTGGCTTTCCACCAGGAATATTAAATTAAAAGATTCTCCTAGAAAATTGGCCCCCTGTATCATTGGCCCTTTTCTCATCGAGAGGATCATCAACCCATCTGCGGTGAGACTCAAACTACCATCTTCCATGCACATTTACCCTACTTTCCATGTTTCCCAGATCAAGCCAGTCTCGGAAAGCCCCCTGAGTCCTCCCACCAAGCCCCCTCCCCCTACTCGACTCATTGATGACCACCCTGCATATACGGTCAATCGTATCCTGGATGGGGCGTGGTTTTCAATATCTTGTGGATTGGGCAGGATATGGACCTGAAGAGAGAACCTGGGTTCCCCGTTCTCACATCCTGGACCCTGCTCTCATCACGTCCTTTTACAAACGCCATCCTGAAAAACATTCTGGATTGCCTGGAGGAAATAGTTGAGGGGAGGGTACTGTAAGATCTCTGCTCCTCCCCTTCTGGTTGGTTCAGGCAGCTCATTGTCTGCAGCTGCAACGCATTCTCCTAATGAGCTCATGGGCTTCTTAAGGTAGCTGCTGATACAGACCTTTGCTGGAACATAACCTCAGTTATGTGGACTCCTGTCTGCCTGCCTATCCGTCTGCCTACCGGTCTGCCTGTCGACCTGCCTATCGGCCTACCTGCCTGCCAACATCTGGTAATACTCCCTCCTAAGGACTGCACTGTAAATATTCTCATCACCAGTACTCTCTCTCTCTCTCCTTGGATTCCTGGGTTTACCTCCTCCTCCTCTGGCTTTTGGACAACTCCAACTCAAGATTCCTTAAACAAAGTCTACAGTAGAAATAAACCTCATTTACCATCTTATCCTGTGTGCTGAGTCTGTTTCATCCTCTGGTTTTGTTCTACTTCGACTATTTAAGCAATTCATGATAGTCCTGTGAATACCAGCCTAGTAAGGTGATGGCATTAGGACAAAATAGAAAGGTGTGAGACGAGCTTTGACATTATTGAACAGCATAAACTCTGCACACATATGAAATGAATTCATACAATTTCTTAAAATACAAGAATTTATTAACAAAAATAAGTCTACTCAAAGTCAAACATGTTTCAATTAACAAACTCTTTACTATGCTAAAATAATCCAACTAAACTACCAAGCAGAATTAAAGAATAGGGAAGACTAATGGACTATGTACAATATAAACAAGTTGATTAAAGATGATTGAAAACCATGACCAAATGAGTGATGCAACATTAGCATGCAATGTTTATGTTTGAGAACCAAGGATTATCTTGAAGAATCTGGAAGTGAAGTTAAGTTAGTCTTGGAACTAATTTAGGCAATAATCAGCAAACGTTTAGACAACCATTCACAATGCAAGATCAGATAAAATATTATTTTAATAAAATAATGTTTTAAATAATGATCTGCTGAATAAAATCAAACTTGTCGATGACCATTTCTCAACGGTGTCTCATTAGCTGCCTTTATTTATCAAAATACTATTTGAAGAAATATTATTAAGGGAATATTTTGGAAAGAGACAAATCTTTCTGGAGAAATGGGGCTTAATGGTGTTTATTAGTTATCAGATGTAGTAAAATAATGTTTAGGGACTATTATTCACTAGCTTGAAAACTAACAACCTTTATGTTAAATACTCTTTAGTAGCAAGCACGTGTTCTTACAGGTTAGCCGTTGAGCTAACAAAATAAGTTGATAGCTTAGTACCAGAAACAAATACATACCTTTAAAATACCTGGGTTAATATAAGGGTTGAAATGCATAAGCGTGGACGGCATGTTATGAGCAATCTTCTGTGTTTAAAATCACCCTGAAGTAAAGTTTGACTTAACTTTAAAAACACAAACACAGAACACAAACAGGGCACGTGTGCTGCAGATAGCCTGCTAGCACTAAGCTGAGTTTCACACAAACAAAACCAAACTTCATAAGATAAAAAACATTTAGATCATTTCAATCTAAATCTTTCTATTATTTTTCTGCTCTGCCCAAACACTTAACCTCATGAACTGTGGTGAGGAATGTTGTCCAAGCGACGATGAAGTTTGAAGAAGATATCCACAGTGAACAAGGGTTAGCTTCCCGCTAACCTCCAGCTGTGGATGAAAAACGGCTTGTTGTGTCCGCCAACCAGCTGCTCATTACTGTACCCACGGTGATGCGGGCCGTTGTCCTTCCTTCAGACTCAGCTTGTAGAAACAGCTTCTCTACTGGGGATTTCTCTGCGACACAATTTCGGCAGGCCTCGGAGAGAAAATAAGCAATGCTTATACCTTAATTTCCCCTCTTCATGAATGAAATCACCGGGTACACAAAAAGTGCTTCACTCATACTTAACTTGTGCATGTGATTGCGTGATCTTATGACACTCTTGGAACCAGTTTGAAGAGTTTATGTCTTTTTGCCAGCAAAAGACATTAGCGCACTGGGCCTCTCCTGACCAGTCCCACTAGAGGCCGTGTGGAAAGAGAGCGGATGTAGCAACAGCTGTGCTTTTATTTGGGTAGTGGCGTTAGAGGAAGTCCGCAGTTATCCCATTTCCTGGCTGTGCCGGAAGAAGGTTAATGCACTTTATTTTGAAAAGTTCCAGAAGAGTTTGTACCAGAGTTTAATGTTGAAATCCATGGCTGGGTCCCAACAAGAATAAATTAATTAGTTTTTTATGGTCCTGCTGAGACATTAGTCCTTAAATCCTGGAGATGTTTTTTAGGTGATAGAAGGCTGACCTTGTTACTATCCTTATGTGCCTCTGAAGGTTCAGGTCAGAGTCCATCACTACACCCAGATTTTAAACCTGGTTGGTGGTTTCTTGCTGTATTAACTGAAGCTGTGTGCTAACTTAAACACTCTTCCTTTGGTCCAAAGATTATTACTTCAGTTTTGTTTTGATTCAGCTGAAGAAAATATAGGCCCATCGATGCAGTGATTTCTTCTAAGCATTTACCCAGCGCTTGAATGGGTTCATGGTCATCTGGTGACATCGTAACCTATAGCTGTGTGTCGTCTGCATAGTTATGATAACTTACTTTGTTGTTTATTAAAATCTGAGTTAGGGGGAGCATGTAGATATTGAATAGGAGGGGCCCTAAGATGGACCCTTGGGGAACGCCACATGTGATTTTTGTGCTCTCTGATGTAAAGTTACCTACTGACACAAAAAAGTCCCTGTCCTTCAAGTAGGATTTAAACCAGTTGAGTGCTGTACCAGAAAGGCCGACCCAGTTTTCCAGGTACTCTAATAAAATGGAGTGATCAACAGTGTCGAATGCTGCACTAAGGTCCAATAATACCAGCACTGTGGTTCTTCCACAGTCTGCATTTATACGGATGTCATTGAACATCTTGACAAGGGCAGTCTCTGTACTGTGGTGAGCACAGAAGCCTGACTGGAAGACATCAAAGTGGCTGGTCATTGTTAAGGAGTTGTTTAACTGTTGAAACACAGCTTTTTCAATATTCTTACTGATGAAGGGGAGGTTTGATATAGGCCTTTAGTTCTGTAGTAGCAGCTTGTCCAAGTTGCTCTTTTTCAATAGAGGTTTGATAACTGCTTTTTTTAGGGCCTGGGGAAAAACACCTGACAAAAGGGACATGTTTATTATTTGTGTTAAATCAGATGTTATGACAGGCAAAGCTTTCTAAAGGAAAGATGTGGGTAAAACATCAAGACAGCAGGAAGAAGAGCTTAGATGGTGTACAATTTCTTCTTGTAGTGCATTTGGTGAAATTGGGAAATTTGTCTAAATCAGTTTTAGGTGGACGTGCTGACTGCCCTCTGATCTTTTGGGTTTATTTAGTGAAGTAGTTAGCAAATTCATTGCAGGCCCTGGAAAAATGGAGTTCAGATGCTACAGTTACAGGAGGGTTTGTTAACCTGTCGACCGTGGCAAATAATGCATGAGCATTGTTAATGTTTTTGCTGATGATATCAGAAAAGGAAGATTCCCTTGCATTTTTCAGTTGTAGGTTATATCTGTATAGTCTCTCTTTATAGATAATATAGTGAACTTGGAGTCCAGTCTTTCGCCACCTTCAGTTTTTTGACACTCTCTTTTTTCACTTCTTACTCCACGGAGAAGTGCTCCACGACTTTCACTTTAATTGGAGCAATTGAATCAATTATGTCCGAGATTTTAGAATGAAAATTGTCTACCAGCTCATCTACAGTGTTACAGGGCAAAGTGGAGGTTGAAGAGTAAATCTGGTTAAAGGTTTTAGTGGCACCGTCCTTAAAGATGCGTTTTCTATTAATGCCGCTTTGGCTAACTGAGTCATTGCAGATGATGCCTTCAAGAATAACAAAAAAGTGGTCAGGTAGGGCAACATCAGTTTCAGACACCTTGGAAATGTTTAGACCCTTAGTGATGATCAAGCCCAAAATATGTCCCTGTTTGTGCGTTTGCTGTTTAACATGTTGAGTCAAACCAAAATTTCTAAGAGTGTCACATAGATCTGTTGCCCTTCTGTCTTTCGGATTGTCCATGTGAATGTTGAAGTCTCCCACAATAATTAAACAGTCATATTCAACACATTTCACAGATAAAAGCTCATTAAAATCACTGAGGCCTGTAAATATTCAAGAACATGGTTCGGACCAGGCTCTTTACCTGGTGAGCCAAATATTCAAAAGAGTCAAATTTGCCCAGAAATACTTTTTTACATTTTAGTGAACCTTTAAACAAAGTGGCCACCCCTCCACCTTTCCTTTGCTGTCTGCTCTCACAAAGAAAATTGTAGTTCGGAGGCATCGACTCTATCAGAATGGGAGCTTCATTAAATTCATGTAACCTTGTTTCTGTTAAACTCATGACATCAAGATTGTGGTCAGTAATTAAGTCATTGATTAAAAATTATTTTCCTGACAGAGATCTAATGTTCAGTGAAGCCATTTTATATGACTTAGTTGCTGATATTAACTCTGTGTCTGGTTGGACCTGACAGTTTATGGCTTTTAAGCTTCATTGTTTATTACTGTCTCTTATCCTTTTGGCTTTGTTCTTTCTGTCAGGTATAACACAGAGATTTACAACTATCTCCTATTAGGGGCCCTGGACATGCTCATTTCTGATAGAGTTACCACCGGGGCCCAGACTGTATCACAGCGAAGTGATTTGAAGGTCCTGATTAGAAGGAGATAGATTAGGAGGTGGTGGGGCTCTGTAGCATTTGGAAGATGTTGGTTAAGTAGCAGGGCCTCAGCCACGGGGGGTGTTGAATGGAGAAGATGTCAGAGCCATTTGGGTCCAGATCTTAAGAGCTCCTTTCATGTTATCAGAATCCAGTAAAGCAAAAAGCAGGCTCAGTGGGGAGATGGGAGAGTTCTGTGCGGTCTGGGTCGGGGTGTGGGGTGAAGGGGGTTTAACGGGGGGGTCAATCTGGGTCTGGGTTTGGAGTGAGGGGTGTATACCGGGGGGGATCTCTGTGGAATTCAGTGGGGAGACCTTTTGTGATGACCTCTCTTTCTCAGCCAACTGACAGGTTGTCTCTGCTGGAGCTGTTGGTGGCAGCGTTATCATTGTTGTTGATACTTCATGTTCTCTGCTAAAGGTCGAAGCTGCTGGCGGATTATTTACTGAAAAGAAGAGATTAGAAGTGAGACAACTGGCTCCCGGCTTGTTCAAACAGAAACCATCTTCTTTGAAGAGTTGTCTTTTTTCCCAAAAAATATTGAAGTTGTCAATGAAGTTCACAGATGTAGTAGCACATGTTTTTTTCAACCATTTATTAATCATCAGAAGTCACGAAAAAAATCTCATCTCCACAGAAAATCGGTGCAAAGGGTCTGCTGAGAAACACCTTGATATTGAGACCTCCAACAATATTCTGAAGACGAGTGAAATCCTCCTTCAATCCTTTTGATTTTTTCTTAACCACGTCATCCATGGCTCCACAATAAGGTTTTCTAGAGACGGGCGCTTTTCTGTGATTGCCAGAATCTTCTCTGAGATATCGAAAACCACATTACTGGTATCAATCATAACTTCTGTGTTTTTCTTGTTGCAGACGTTTTTAATCCCATTCACAGCTGTGTTGCCCACTATTAAGGTTCTTGGTCTGGTGGGGCACTCTTCCTCTGGCAGTTTAGGAGAAGATTGTTTAGAATGAAGGTTGTTCTCTGACCTTTTATTGTTCTCAGAAGATGGATTTTCCTGGTTTTCATTCTGTAGTGGGGCAAATCTATTTTGGAGGGGAATTCCATTATTTCCAGCTGCCTCACTCCTATCATTTGTTGTGACAGCTGCTCGCTGTCGAAGTCTACTTTTCCCAGGGGAAACGGGGCATTTCTCTGTAATTCTGGCCATTCTAATTTATTTAATTGCTGAGATCTTCCAGTGAGTCGTCCACCTTGATTTTTTTGGGCATGCGCCTAAAACATGCCAGGGGGTCTGCCGGTAGGTTTATTCTCAGTGTTCTGTTTGCCAGCTGAGTCATTGAGCTAGCTGTCACCGTTTGGGATCACAGACAGAGTTCAATTATCGCTATACTTCATATTTACCTCCACATTCACTTCTAGTCGATGGAATTTCATCTCAAAAACAGCCCATTTCTGTAAACGTTTGTCAAAGTCCTCTGTGGTGACGGAAGGCATCTTGTGCTGATTAGCTGGCGTCAACTTGTCCTTCTTTTGGGTTCGATTATAAAAACATCAAAATCCTTTAGAAAAACAAATAATAATAATAATCCTTGGGAGTCGGTAAGAAGTAGTTTTAGTCCAATAGTTCCGTAATTTTGGCTAAGAGATGAAAAGTTAGGAGTAAAAGAACGCAAGCAAGCAGGGAGCTTAGGAGAAAAGGGTCTGAATAGGCAGAGAGGTGGAAGCAGAAAAAAAGATTATAAGATTGAAAAATAATTATGTGCATTGTTAGACTTTTATGACTCCAGCACATCTGGGACTTTAGTTTGACCATACCTTTTGTCATTGTGCTTAATTCAAACCAAGTAAAATATCTGTTTGATCTGTGCTTTCTGGACAAAACACTGTTTTTATGGGTCTGCACTGTAATTATGTATGTAAAAGTGAAGTAGATGGGTGCATCTGAAATTGCTCTGTACCAGCATATTTGATGAGAATAAACTAATCAAGACCCATTTTAAACTGACAGCAGCTAATTAGAGCTATTTCAACATGAGCCAGGAGAGATTACAGTCATAAGGTGCAACCTAAATACCTCCAACTGTTGCAAATGACTGCGAGTAATGAAAAAGGTCTGAGATCAGCAAAGCATGATACAAAGCAAAGTATGTTGGTCATCCTATGGCATTTGTCATTAGCAAATTATGTACTGTGCCAAGCTAATGACTTAAATGTAAAGCTAATTTTTAGTTAGTACATTAGCAAAATGTATTAGGCATTTTTGCTTTTGATATTTTGGTGTAATTTACAAAAACAACCACATTACTAATTGTGTTGTGTATTCATAAATGTCTGACAATTTACTGGAATAGATTTTAACTTTTCTGCTTCAGGGATTTGGGTCAGTGTGGAAGTATTCATCCATTTGTACTTTAGTGATTTAGGATATAGAGGCAGGATGTAATGGCATCATACCCAATGCATTTTAAGTAAGGTTCTGTTGTTACACAATAATAAAAACATTCAAAATAACTAAATAAAACCATTTGTAAGCATCAATGTCAATGTAATTCTTGCTATCTAATTACGACACACAAATGAACAATGGTAAACATCCACCAAAGTCTTTTTCAGCCTTTAACAGGTTTTCTTCCATGACTGCCCTGTATTTTGCTCCATCCATATTCCTATCAATTATAAACCCACTTTCCTGTCCACAATGAAGAAAAGAGTCCACCACAGCATGATGCTGCCACCACCATGTTTCACTGTGTGGATTGTGTGTTCAGGGTGATGTGTAGTGGTAGTTTTCTGCTTCACATAGTGAGACGAAAACATTCAGTTTGGGTCTCATTTGACATTAGCATCTTTACCCACGTTTGCCGTGTCCCCAACTAGAATAATGGCTGGCTTTGCACAGAGTTTTGTTTTGAGTCTCAATGACAAAACCTTTCATGTACATAATACTTCTAGTCTGCTTGAATCTGTTTTCTTTGAGTTTTCAGATATTGTCCATTCAGTAAGGTTTTAGATTCCCTTTTTTTTTTTTTGCTAGAATTATTTAATACGGAAATTATATTGTTGACAGGATTCCTCTTTTCAGGTTTCATACGTGTTATTGCTTTTATTTTTAGCCTTTAAAATGAGATAATCTGTCAGTTTAGCCTCCCACTCATCTACTTACTCAGATTTGGTGCAGTAGTGAGCTAGTAGGAGTGAGATGGCTGAATTGAAATGACTTCACTGAGCCCTGCTGCTACCTCGGGTCCTTTGGGTCGCACTAGCATGCCCTGCGGCAGCAGATTTAATGGGATAGCAGCAGGACTGCTGATCAAGCACACTGCTGATACATACTCCTTCACACACACACAAACAAACACACACAGTCACAGCAGGAGTGCCCCTAGATTAATCTAGATGTTCACATAGACACACCTATAAACAATAAACATATACAACTATAATCATTACATAGAAACAGATACATAAGAAACACAGAGACAGGGAAACATCAAAACCTCTCTCAGGAGCTTTCATAGCAGGTATATGCAAAAAAACGTATGCTGCAGTAGCATTACTACACACCGAACACAATACACTGAGGCTCACAGTCATTTCCACCGACTGATACTAGCACTGAAGCATCCAAAGTCAACACCTGCAGAGTGAGAGACCTTGAAGACACACAGCTAGATTGGCATTTTTGGATCTTTCAAGCACCTGTAAACTAAAGCATCTTGTTAAGGACAGTGGAGGCTGTCCATATTTGGATGATTACTGGAAAGTTTGCTTTCTGTTATCTTCACGTGTAAAACATTGCAGCCCCATTTAGTTATGTCTACTAACTTCCACTTTTTTAACTCAAAGAAAAGCTAGCAAGTTTAAAATTTTGAACTAAAATGTGTAAGTTTGTGAAAAATAAAATCACAGTAGTTATGTTAACATTTGATATTTTTTCATATCCCCATGTGTTGAGTAAATTAGGGTATTTTAGCATTTAAAAAAAATGGGAGAAAAGGTGGTAATGGGAACTTCTAAATAAAGTCAGTCAGCTTGATTGTCAATACTACAATTTGTGCAGGACATTCAAGAGTATTGAAATTACTTTACTTCTACCCAAGGTACAACAATGAACATTGAAATACACATTTAGTTTTTAAGAATTAAAAGGTTTTAATTTAAATTTAAAATGTAAAATGCTTGCTGCAATATTTTACAACAAGCCAGTGTTGAGGGTGGAATTAAGTGACTGACAACAAAGATGGGTCATATTCAGATTCTAATGTAAAAAGATACCTGTTGACATGGTACTACTTTCAGAAGGACTCTGTGTGACGTGACTTGTTTAACGGTTGGACGGAGGCGGAGTGATTCCATCTTCACTAGCATATTTCTTGTTGCTGCCTCAAATAGATCCTGACAGCGCCTGAAGATTTTGTTTTACCACCTAGCACATCACTAAGTGTTGGGTTTTTTACTTATCAATGAAGTCTGTTTAGCATTTACTTAAACTACACTGAAAATATTGCAAAAAGGATTTTTTTCACAGAAAGCATAATACAGGTCCTTCTCAAAATATTAGCATATTGTGATAAAGTTCATTATTTTCCATAATGTCATGATGAAAATTTAACATTCATATATTTTACATTCATTGCACACTAACTGAAATATTTCAGGTCTTTTATTGTCTTAATACGGATGATTTTGGCATACAGTTCATGAAAACCCAAAATTCCTATCTCACAAAATTAGCATATTTAATCTGACCAATAAAATAAAAGTGTTTTTAATACAAAAAATCTCAACCTCCAAATAATCATGTACAGTTATGCACTCAATACTTGGTCGGGAATCCTTTTGCAGAAATGACTGCTTCAATGCGGCGTGTCATGGAGGCAATCAGCCTGTGGCACTGTTGAGGTCTTATGGAGGCCCAGGATAGCGGCCTTTAGCTCATCCAGAGTGCTGGGTCTTGAGTCTCTCAACGTTTTCTTCACAATATCCCACAGATTCTCTATGTGGTTCAGGTCAGGAGAGTTGGCAGGCCAATTGAGCACAGTGATACCATGGTCAGTAAACCATTTACCAGTGGTTTTGGCACTGTGAGCAAGTGCCAGGTCGTGCTGAAAAATGAAATCTTCATCTCCATAAAGCTTTTCAGCAGATTGAAGCATGAAATGCTCCAAAATCTCCTGATAGCTAGCTGCATTGACCCTGCCCTTGATAAAACACAGTGGACCAACACCAGCAGCTGACACGGCACCCCAGACCGTCACTGACTGTGGGTACTTGACACTGGACTTCAGGCATTTTGGCATTTCCTTCTCCGCAGTCTTCCTCCAGACTCTGGCACCTTGATTTCCGAATGACATGCAGAATTTGCTTTCATCCGAAAAAAGTACTTTGGACCACTGAGCAACAGTCCAGTGCTGCTTCTCTGTAGCCCAGGTCAGGCGCTTCTGCTGCTGTTTCTGGTTCAAAAGTGGCTTGACCTGGGGAATGCGGCACCTGTAGCCCATTTCCTGCACACGCCTGTGCACGGTGGCTCTGGATGTTTCTACTCCAGACTCAGTCCACTGCTTCCGCAGGTCCCCCAAGGTCTGGAATCGGACCTTCTCCACAATCTTCCTCAGGGTCCGGTCACCTCTTCTCGTTGTGCAGCGTTTTCTGCCACACTTTTTCCTTCCCACAGACTTCCCACTGAGGTGCCTTGATACAGCACTCTGGGAACAGCCTATTCGTTCAGAAATTTCTTTCTGTGTCTTACCCTCTTGCTTGAGGGTGTCAATAGTGGCCTTCTGGACAGCAGTCAGGTCGGCAGTCTTACCCATGATTGGGGTTTTGAGTGATGAACCAGGCTGGGAGTTTTAAAGGCCTCAGGAATCTTTTGCAGGTGTTTAGAGTTAACTCGTTGATTCAGATGATTAGGTTCATAGCTCGTTTAGAGACCCTTTTAATGATATGCTAATTTTGTGAGATAGGAATTTTGGGTTTTCATGAGCTGTATGCTAAAATCATCCGTATTAAGACAATAAAAGACCTGAAATATTTCAGTTAGTGTGCAATGAATCTAAAATATATGAATGTTAAATTTTCATCATGACATTATGGAAAATAATTAACTTTATCACAATATGCTAATGTTTTGTCCAACTTTGATTACACTGCTGCATGGGAGCCATAAAATATTTAAATACAGAATTAAATAATTGTGTTTTTAAAATAATTTGTTTAAAAATTCCATCCATCCATCCATCCTCCATCCATCCATCCATCCATCATCTTCTGCTTATCCAGGGTCGGTCGCGGGGCCAGGAGCCTAAGCAGAGAGACCCAGACTTCCCTCTCCTCAGCCACTTGCGCCAGCTCGTCCTGGGGAGTCCCATCGCGTTCCCAGGCCAGCTGAGAAACATAGTCCCTCCAGCATTTCCTGGGTCTTCCTCTAGGCCTCCTGCCGTTGGGACGTGCCCAGAACACCTCACCAGGGAGGCGTCTAGGAGGCATCCTATCCAGATGCCCGAGCCACCTCAACTGGCTCCTCTCATCGTGGAGAAGCAGCGGCTACTCTGACTCCGTCCGTTTCCTCCTCGCCTAGTGTGGACAAGGCTGGCCCACTGTGATCGCTGGAGGCTCATCTGGACCCAACCCCAAGCTCAACAGAACAGTTCCCCCGGGTGCCCTGCACACCAAGATATCAAGTAAGCAAGCTGTGGGGAAGTGAAGTGGAGGAAGTAAGAACTATACTTGTGCACCAGCCCAACTAACTACCCTTGTGCCCTGGCAGGTGATTCCTGGGTGGCTGAGCCTGCTCCTGCTCAGCCAGAGCAAGTTGTGTTTACTGAATTTCTTGTAAAATAAACATGTTAAAGACTACTGAGTCTACTGAGCGTGGTTCTGCATGTGGGTCAGGCAGCTGCCCAGAACAATGACGGGACAGCTTTTCAAAAAAGGGCCTATTGAACTGAATCTTGAAATTGCTTTTGGCCTGTAGAAAATATGTGTTAAGTTGAAGGTTGTATTTGTGCATGGCCAGAACATTCTTTTCCAGTTTTCTTTTAATCATAGATTTGCCAGGTCTTTAAAACTTAAATCTTCTTCTCAACTGCAGATTGACAAAGTCATCTTAATTTTGTATTTTATGTGTTTGTTCTTGAGATATATATAGAAATAAAGCACTTCACACACACAAAAAGAAAATAATAGAGATTGCCTTGGAACTCCTGTACAATGGAATTTTCTTGTTCACTAAATTTGCTTTTGAACATACTTTTTCCATACTTAAAGGTTTGATTTAGACTTTTTAAAGTGATGTTCTGTAAAATTATTATTACTGGTAATAGTTTTCTTACCTGCAATAGAAAGATGTATTTTCACTGTGAGCTTGGTGATAAGTGAATTAATCCTCAGAGTGCTTGAAAGTTAATCAGATATGTGACATACCAATTCACGTCATTAGCCTACTTGGGTTATTTTCAAACAAATATGGTAACTGGAAAGCACACAAACAAACTTAACTTACAGTCTGACAGAAAATGCAAATGTTTACTTCATTGTTTGTGGAGCTTTAACAGAATGAGGAGTGTCAACTGATGTAGTGAATTGATACAGCCAGCAGGGTTAACAAACAGAATTTCACACATAAACACTGAGGTTTTGTGGCTAGATAAAACAGCACTAAACATAATATTGGTCCCTTGTGAAATTGGAGTCTGTTACTATTCACTAACATAGCATATTCCACTGATATGAACATTTTCACTTTGAATTGTTGAAGTGCTAAAGTTGAAGTGCTAAAGTCAGCTCAAATAGATTGAGTATGTCTACAAGCTGTTAGCTTCCACCACTCCAAGGATTTATTTTGTTTTTCAACAAGTTCTTTCTGACACAGATAAGGGAACTGTTATCAATAACTCCACATAACCTCACTTCACCTCACCCTAACCCTCTGCCCATCTGGGACTGGATTAATAATGGTCTATGCACATGGTAAAGTAATTATTAGCTGTATTAGTCAGGAAGCAATTGGGATTGCCATTTGATGTCAGCCAATGCAAGCATTTAGCAAGCTGAGGTGAGTGAGACTTCATTAGCACAGAAGAAAAGTGGCTGAATTTCATTGCTGTGGTGCCTTTGTGTGTTGAAGATGACATCTCTAAATTATGAGGCTAATGCTAACACATTATTTTTGACATCCACAAGGTCTGTGGCAGCTTGGCTTTGCTGGATATCCAGCGTTGGTGGAGTATATTACATTATCAAATATGTGAAAAGGCACTATGTGGACATTCTTTATAAAAATGCCAGAAAGCACAAACTGAAATTTATCTTATTTAACCTTGTTGTGATGCAGCAATATTATTAGTCTGGAAAGGTCTCTGTATTTTGTTTGTTTAGAGCCAAAATTGGGGAAATAATGCTCAACATTAAGACATATTTGCATTTGTGTACTTTACTGGCAGATGGAAGCACCACACATTTTTTATGTTGAATGTTGTTAAATATTCAAACTGTGCACTGATGACTGGATATTATTCGAATATTATTCATGTTTTAACAGAAGGCAAAATGTGGGTTGTTCAGCCCCAGTCATGCTTTCCAACAAGAACTACTCCACTATCCCCTGTGCCTAGCCGAAGCCACTAAAGGAGCTACAACAATTAATGTTTCACTTTCTCGTAGAAAGTACTCCAAGATCAGTGCTTCTGTGTTCTTTTTGTCTCTGCTTTGTTTTCTAATACCCCCAGTCGGTCATGGCAGATGGTCACTTACACTGACCCTGGTTCTACTGGAGGTTTCTTCCTGTTAAAGGAGATTTTTCCTTTCCAATGTTGCTACATGCATACTAAGTGACTGCCCACTGTCGCTACATGCTCATCCAGGAGGAGTGAATGCTGCAAGTCACTGACTCGATGCACCAGCTGGGCTTCCTTAGATAGACCAACGTTTTAACTAATTTGAACAATAAACTAAATCCGACCTCACTGTTTGATAATTAGGATTAAGTGGAATGTATGTACCAAACTTGAAATCTTTATGATTCGATTGAATTGACTTTGTAAAGTGCCTTGAGAAGACGTGTTATGGTGCGTTCAGACCGACTGCAATTCCAGCAAATTTTTCGCCTCATTTGTGTGCTGTCGCTGGCCTGACATTTCGCCACCAATTTGCATAGTCAACGGGCGATAACGCTCCACTCACTTCACCACGGCACCAATAGGATGAGCTTCACTGCTTGCCAGTTTCAGCTCAACATGGAGCGAGTGACGGTGCTTTATTTATGGAAAGCAGAACAATGCCGCCAGCGTTGACATCCCTGGGTTCACCAGATTCTGCAGAGATGTAACCAGTTTGGAGAGTACTACCACCTACTCCAGGAGCTGCGTTTGGATGACGGTCGCTTTAAGCGGTACTTCCATCTATCCAGGACAGTACCTGCTGTCCCGCGATGGGGGACGAATCAGCCTCCAGGACACCAACTACAGGCGCTGTATCCCCACTGCAGAACGCCTGTCCATCTGTCTTCAGTACGTAAATAAATCTCAGATCAATAGCAAAATAGCCAAATTGTACTGTCCATATCAATATAATAAACATTTTTGTGCCTAAACATATGGACGAGGACCGCCAAAATACACCAGGCAAGAGCTGATATGACAACAGAATGTAGCATGGTAGCCATAATTGCTGAATAAATATGTAGTTTATATGAACCAAACTGCCTTTTGTAGAAATTATCACAAGGTAGCTAGTAGCCCATGTAACACATGATTTTATGGACGTACCACCAGGCTATATTTTAATGGGGAGAAATATTATATTCTGTTGAATAGGCAACGGGAGTATGTGTTGCTTTTATGTTTTAAAATAAAAGACCAAATCACTAAAAACTTTTTGAGTTTTGATTTTTCTATGAGGGTTTTGATGCAGGATTTATACTCAAGGTAATGATATCATGAGAATGGTATTGTTTCCTATGTCCGGGGGTATAATTGTTTTGACTTGGCCATTATGACATAGTTTATTTCTAGCCATGGTTACGAACAAACACCTGTGTGTTGAGAATGTATCTTTGTTAAAACCCACTTTTGTTTAGTATCAGTTCAGTTTGTGTCC